>NC_085879.1:15547540-15550040 GCF_034702125.1 Engraulis encrasicolus
GTTCCAATCTGAGTAAAATAGAGGGGTGTCCGCCGTTTGGCGGACCAAACCATTTTGAACAGGGGTGTTTTTACTGGTGGGATTCTTTGCAATGTATTTTATAAAATGAAAATAAGAAAATGGTTTTACTTGTCTATGTGTTTTGTTTACATTTCTTTGGTTTGTTATTTTGGGCTTTTGTTTGTTATTTAGTTGATTTTATTTATTTTGTGAAAGGCCCTAGTAAATCATGAAAAAATAGGCATACATATTTAAACCCATAGTAATCTTGGTCATCCCCACCATTTTCAAATTTACAGTCAAGCTCTATGCTATTGTACCACTGTCAAGCTACAGTCCTTTGAATTTTTAATGCCTTATGTATACCTTTTTAGGTGGCTATAATACAGTATAGGCTACAGATGCTTGAAAAACTAATTGCTCAGTGTGCTTTGTACATGACAGTTTTTTTCCTGTTATTCATGTTATGGTGTGATGAAAAGGTGATGGGATAGGATTTTTTTTAAAAAATGATACAGTACTGATTTTTGTCATTTTTAACACTTTTTAAACAATATCGGTATCGGCGTATCGGGTATCGGAAATCGGGTATCGGCCAAGGGTGATGGAAAAAATATCGGTATCGCATCGGCCATTAAAAAACCTGTATCAGTCGACCCCTTACGTGCCAACGACCCCTTATAGTATCAAAAAATAGAACAGACTAATGCCCTCCAATGGCAACTGAGCGCCCCCTCCTCTTATCAGTATCTCTCTCAAAGCCTCCTCAGGCTCTTGAACCCTCCCTGGGGGGGGGAAGGAGTCTTCAGGAGTGAGTTTATGTAGACTTTTCAAAATGGGTGTTTCAAGCTGCAGTGAATCTCCTTAGATATGCATGTCACAACTCACCTTTGTGTGTGTGTGTGTGTGTGTGTGTGTGTGTGTGTGTGTGTGTGTGTGTGTGTGTGTGTGTGTGTGTGTGTGTGTGTGTGTGTGTGTGTGTGTGTGTGTGTGTGAGAGAGAGAGACAGAGAGAGTCGGGGGTTGTGTGAGGGGAGTGTGTGTGTGTGTGAGAGATAGAGAGAGCAAGAGAAGGGTGAGTGTGAGTGTGTGTGCGTGCGTGCGTGCGTGCGTGCCTGTGTGTGTGTGTCCGTGTCTGTGTCTGCATATTCAAAAAACTCATCCAAACCCATGCATGCATGCGTGCTCCCATTCTGAAAGGTCGGCCTAAAGGATGTACGAACACCACAAAAAGAAGACAATTAAAGCATCCATAATTTATGAGCACAGCGTAGTATAGTAATTACACTGGCCTAATACAGACCCTGCGGTGAGGCTCTAAGAAGCAGTTAAGAACGGCATCAGCATCTACTACTGTACTGGAACAGCCAATAGGCATTAAGAGGAGCGAGCTAGAGGATCAGAGAGGGTCGTGTGTGTGTGTGTGTGTGTGAGAGAGAGAGAGAGAGAGAGAGAGAGAGAGAGAGAGAGAGAGAAGAGAGAGGAGAGAGAGAGAGAGAGAGAGAGAGAGAGAGAGAGTGTGTGTGTGTGTGTGTGTGTGTGTGTGTGTGTGTGTGTGTGTGTGTGTGTGTGTGTGTGTGTGTGTGTGTGTGTGTGTGTGTGTGTGTGTGCATGCATGACAGACAATGATAGATAGATACCGGAGGGAGAGAGAGAGAGAGAGAGAGAGAGAGAGAGAGAGAGAGAGAGAGAGAGAGAGAGAGAGAGAGAGGGAGAGAGAGAGAGAGAGAGAGAGAGGGAGCGAGGGAGAGAGAGAGAGAGGGAGAGAGAGAGAGAGAGAGAGAGAGAGAGAGGAAGTAAGTACTGTCCAATAAAATAATCATGATATGCTTTCATTTCTTGTTTCAATATTAGGCACTCACGGCAGAGGCCACACTGGATGGACGCAAACACGCAGTCAGCTCACTGATGAACTCACATAACAACTCACAATCACACACAATCACACACACACACACACACACACACACACACACACACACACACACACACACACACACACACACACACACACACACACACACACACACACACACACACACACACACACACACACACACACACACACACACACACACCCGCACACACACATCCTTAACTTCGTCTTGATATCGTCCTGTAATGAAATAAACAGACTGATTGAGACAGTGAGTCACTTGGAGAGATAGGCAATTTTCATCAACACACTGTTCTTTCTGTATATAGTTACTTTATATTGTCAATTTCGATTTACATCACTTTAGCTTTATTTTGTTTGAGGACGTGAGAGAACATGTATCTTGGTAAATGTGTTTATTTAATTCCGTATTTGCGTCAGAGCAAACACACGTCAGGTGTCTAATTTTATGTGTGCGCGCGTGTGTGTGTGTGTGTGTGTGTGTGTGTGTGTGTGTGTGTGTGTGTGTGTGTGTGTGTGTGTGTGTGTGTGTGTGTGTGTGTGTGTGTGTGTGTGTGTGTGTGTGTGTGTGTGTGTGTGTGTGTGTGTGTGTGTGGGTGGGTGT
>NC_085879.1:15555040-15557540 GCF_034702125.1 Engraulis encrasicolus
AACCCCTGGCCGAGCCAGCTGAAGCAGAGACCCACTTCATGGGCTGGTGATGGGGGCTGGAGGGGAGGAGGTGGGGACATCAACGTTTGCATAGCTAGCTACCAAAGAGAAAAGATAGATGAGGAATTTATAAAACATGCAGGCATATTATTGGGTACAGGTAAATGAAACAGAGCATGACGTAATGGGCATATCCATAACTTAAAGCAATGATTAGTTGATTAGATATGAATCCGTAAGATAGTGTAGAACACAATCAGTTCTTCCCGGCAGAACTTTCATCTTAGCTCCCAATTCCTGCTAACTCTTGCCAGATATATCTGGCTCCAGCTTGCCCCATAAATATTCATCTGGTATTACTGTATAGCCATATGCTTAGCTTTCTGAAAGTGTGGATTTATGAAACATCTGAATGTGATCAAGTGAAAAAAACACTTGACTGACATTTTAATGACATGCTAGCAGCTAGCCTGATAAACCAGCCTGACAAGGTTTCTCCACAAGAGAATTACAAGATATATGAAAGGAATGACAATCAAGAGCCCTCCACTGAAACAACAACAGCACAAAAAAAAAATCGTTTTAATGAAAATAAATCAATGCCCCTTTATACTAAGCTCTTAAATATAAACTGTTGAAAACAATTCTTCTAGAATTTTATTTTCATTTAAATATAAATGTTAAATAAAATTAAAATATAAATGTTAACCCCTAAAGGCTAATTCCCATTTGCAGCCAGTCTCCATGGTAGAGGGAGCAATGGCAATATGTGCGTTGATTAATTGCCAACTTCTAACGAAGTGGCGTGGCTAATTGCTTAATCCTAATCAGTGATTATGGACGGCATCCACTAACTGACTAATTAGAGCATTCGCTAGTTTAGCCATAAAACTAGATGGTTCCTTATCGGCAATCTCCTTGTGTGCGGTGGTGGTTTTGGTATGGGGGCGCAGTCGATTGTGAAGTGTTCATTCCACACTAATAGAGTCGTATTAAACACTACTCTAGTTGGTCCAACTCTCTTAGTGTTGAATGAACAGGATGTTGTGGTGGTGGCAAGGGGGGACAAACGAGTAAGTTGTGCCAGCCCCAGGGAAGAGGAGGGATCAAAAACTGGTTCCTCATGACATTGCTTGTGTTTGGTGTTGGTGGTGTTGCTGAATAAGTTTCTTTTTTTCTTCTTGTGTCAAGAAGGGTTCGTTTGCGACTGAAAAGCAGAAGGCAAGCAGCAGTCAAACTTATCAGATCAATCCCCCCTGAGCCTCGCGTATGACTTACTGTTAATGTAAGACACAACCCACCCTGGGCTCATCTATCATTCATACAGGAGGAGAGAAGAATGAGAGGAAGAGGAGGAGGGGAGAACGAGCAAGAGAGAGAGAGAGGGAGAGAGAGAGAGAGAGAGAGAGAGAGAGAGAGAGAGAGAGAGAGAGAGAGAGAAAGAGAGAGAGAGAGAGAGAGAGAGAGAAAGGAGGAGAGAAAGAGAGAGAGAGAGAGAGAGAGAGAAGAGAGAGAGAGAGAGAGAGAGAGAGAGGGAGAGGGAGAGAGAGAGAGAGAGAGAGAGAGAGGGAGAGAGTGAGACATAGAGAGAGAGAGAAGGAGGTTATAGAGAGAGGAAGAGGGAGTGAATCAGAGAAAAGGTGGTAGAGAGTGGGGCTACAGAGAGAGGGAGAGAGAGAGAGAGAGAGAGAGAGAGAGAGAGAGAGAGAGAGAGAGAGAGAGAGAGAAAAGAATTAACAGAGTAGGAGTGTGAAAAGAGTATATAGAGAAATCAAGAGGCGCGGCGAGAGAACGACGAGAGAGTTGGAAGAACAGAAAGACACAGAGAGAAGAACAAAAGAGAGGGGAAGATATAGAAAAAGAAAGACACCGAGAGGAAAGAAACAGAATAACAGAGATACAGAAACGAGCAGGAGTCGGAACAGGTTGAAGGGAGCCTGACATGTCTTTGTTATTCAGGTGGTCGGCTTAGGCGTTTGATCTCCCTCTATGTTAATTTCCTTCCCCTCCTCCGAGCCTTTAATTTCTGCTGTAATGCGCCCCTGATAATGTGCCTCATCATCACTGTGCTCCCGAGCATCTCCACCGAGAGAGAAAGGCATGTGGGAGAGGGAACTGTGAGTGTGTGTCAGTGTACACAGTGTGTGTGTGAGTGTGAGTGTGTGTGTGTGCATGATTGAGCGTAGGTGTGTGAGTTTGTGTGTCAGTGTGTACGGTACTACGGTACGTGGTGTGTGTGTGTGTGTGTGTGTGTGTGTGTGTGTGTGTGTGCGTGCGTGCGTGCGTGCGTGCGTGCGTGCGTGCGTGCGTTAGTGCGTGCGTGTGTGTGAGTGTGAGAGAGAGAGTGTGTGTTTGTGTGTGTGTGCATGAGTGTGTGTGTCAGTGTTAAAGAGTCTCAGTGTGTGTGTGTGTGTGTGTGTGTGTGTGTGTGTGTGTGTGTGTGTGTGTGTGTGTGTGTGTGTGTGTGTGTGTGTGTGTGTGTGTGTGCGCGCGCATGCAA
>NC_085879.1:15562540-15567540 GCF_034702125.1 Engraulis encrasicolus
TACCATGCATACATAGTTCTCTATGGGCCATCTTTGAAGGTATTGTCCCCATTAATTCTCCTGATATAATATATCTGCTTCCCCTTAGCACCCCTCCTGAGGCAGCACGGCAGACATATATCTAGAACAACAGCCCCAAAACCCCAGACAACCCAATCCGTGGCTACTCCAACATCCACTCT
Source organism: Engraulis encrasicolus (assembly GCF_034702125.1). NCBI lineage: Eukaryota > Metazoa > Chordata > Actinopteri > Clupeiformes > Engraulidae > Engraulis > Engraulis encrasicolus. Next base: position 15,562,723 of record NC_085879.1, read on the forward strand.
CCCTCCTCTGCCCTGGTCAGCATTCTCTAGGTAGGAGGATACAAGCACACAACCCCAGCTCAAACGTTCAGACTCAGAGGTGGGGAGTACAACCCCACAACCCACACGCCGCATTACTCCCCTCATCACTAGCCCCACCTCCACCCTCCCATTTGCCCATACATAAAAACAGTCCTGTCTGCACGCACAGCTGACGATCCTTCTGCAACCTCTGATTGCTTGGAAACTGATGTCACTCCAAAAAAAAAATGCTCACATGATTGGCTGCTTACAGTTTTTTTCAATTGCTAACAAGCACTTACCCATACTATGGATACTTTTTCTAAACTCTTAACACAGATTACCACCTACCAAACACAATTGGCCAAACAGTTAATTTTCTTCTCAAAAGCACACACTGTTAAATATACACAAAGTACTCATTTCAAAATAGAACACATCGTTTTCTGTACACACTCACTTTACCAAAACACTAGAAACATGGCTCAAAATGAAATACGTCTGTCAAACAATAACACTTGTTTTCATTTCACAAGGTACATTGAGTCAATCAAATTACACAAGACTTCAAAACACTGGCTATTGTCAACATTACAGAAGCTGCATAGACTTTTACGTTTCAATTTTACAGGTAGCCTATTGCACGCATTCAAATCATGCAATTCACTGTTTTCACTAAATTTCCAAAGGCAACAGGACTCGGACCTCATGTGTTGTTGACATTCAAGATGATTCCGGTACGAAGCATTTTTTACTGTTGACTACAGGAGGTACAGTAGAAATACTGTTTATAGTATGATAGAACATACAAAGTTTTGCAATGTTACTTACAGTGAACAAAATATCATGAAACAAATATATATAAAAGCACAAACAAGACGGTTGCCTAGGGCGCCAAATGTCTTGGGAGGATAAAGCCTAAAAGTCCACACAGAATTAGAATGTCACCAGAAGACACTAAAGGGCTTAAAGCGCTCAGGAGACTTTGCAGGGTAATATTACTCAGGTGCTCATCTGTACCGGGTGAAGTGTAGGTCCAAAAAGGAAGGAAAAAGCAGAGGCACTCTGAGATTTGAGAAAAATATAAAAAAGCCTTTAATTTAACATGGCAAAATTAGTTTAAAAGCACATGGGTATTATGTCACACAAAATACTTAAAACATTACAGTAAACCTAACACTTACAGTACAATGCTGTCAATGGTATTCATGGCCACTCAGTATGTGTAGGTACCACAGATCTTAGATCAAATTTGAAGACACTATGCTTACAGATGCGAATTTTGAAATTCACAAAAGGAATGGGGGTGCTTCCCAAAAGCATTTTCATTCTGTGATTGTGAGACAACATTTTACTTTTTCAAAAACTGTTGTCAAAAACGGTCAACAGAACTAAACAACTACAATGGGAGGGGTTTCTTCTACTTTTATCAATAATCTGTTTACTGTACTCTCTCTAATGTCATGTAAAGGCATCTTACTGAAATAAGGATTTGGATGTTGTATTTCCAGTTTTGACACACTGTGTGAAAGCATTTGAAAATAAGCCATCAAAGATACATTGTTTTGTTGCTGTGGTTATCCTGTGTGTAAAGGAAATGTTAGCATTTTAGAAATGCATTCATTGACTGCTAATTGTGTGAAAAAGGCATGTAATGTGTCAACTGCATGGCAATGGAAAGCCCTTGGTTAACTGTGTTACAGTATTTGCCTACTGCTTGAACACTATAGGCTGATGCTTAGACAAAAATAGCATATTGTTAAGTTGTTGGTGCATAACTTAAACACTTATTGCTTGACGTTAAACAAAAGTAAGCATTACACTTTCATACCAGTTTAGCAAGGCACTTGCTCCTTTACGCAACACACAGACTCCAGCTGTCTACACACAATTTCATACACAAGACACTTTGTTCAAAAGTAAAATCTCAGAGTGTCATTGTGAAAACACATCTGTTAAAAAAACAAAACACACTGATGTATGACAAGATTTAGACACAGACAATAAAACATGTGCTTTCAAAATTGAACACTATTCTGCCATGTTACAAAGTTGCATGCTTTATATTACATTGCATTTGTTTTATTTTGCATTTATTTGTTTTACTTTGATTGCTTGTATGCTAAACAAGGCGAATAGCACAATGGTACCAAAGTGTAGAATATGGAGTATGGCATTGACTGACTCACGTACTGTAAAACCTAGCCTGATATGCAGCCAAGAGTAGCCTTTTGTCTTCATGTAATGTGAACATGATAGTTTGTAGAAATAGTGTCATTTTCAGAACACAACCAAGCAAGACCACTTGAGCAAACTGACTGAACATGATATAATTTTGATGATGTCATGTAGATGTCAGCTGCATAGTGTGTCTGTGAAAATGTATTGTATTTCGTGAATACCTCATACCTCATGACCAAACAAAGTAGCCTATATTGACTTGATTGTCATTGATGATTGTCATTACAGCATGTTGACGTAACCCCATATTTATATCATATTTAGATGTTTGAAAATTAGTGAATATAACCAATACACAAAAAAGGTACATAAGCTCACCTACACACTGTTGTATTTAGAGTGATGTACTGTTTGAGGTATATTTTGCTTTGGTTTAATGTCCTGTCCTGTAAGGTGCAGTTTTGTAATGTACAGTATTGAATTTTGGGGTCTTGTGAAAATGTACATTCTGTGAGACTGAATAGACTGCTCCAAAAAGAAAGACTGCTGTGTTTTGTATAAAGCAGACAACTGTTTAAAAAGTTGATCTAATTTGTTTTCTCATTTGGTGCTTTTGTGTGTCTTTTGACATGAAAGTGAGGTTTTGACAAAAGATTGTAAGGTTTTTATGGCAATGTTTATGCTTTTATAGCAGAGCTTCATGTTGCCATATATGTGATGGGTTTATCTCCACGTGTTGAGAGTAATTGGCTTGTGTGTAGAGTTTTGACTCTATGAGCCAAATTTTGCAAATTGTGTGCAAGCAGTAGGCAAAAACTGTAAGAGTTTTGCAAATGTCGCTGAGGATTGGATAAAAGCTTGTTAGCAATCGAAAAAAACTGTAATGTCTTGCCCCTCCTCACAGCACAAATGTTGGTAAACAGGAAATGTATGCATACATCCATCTGACTGACAGACCTCTGATCCACACCATGGTGCCCACCTCTCCGCACAGTGCACAGTGCGGAGCCTCCCTCAGGCAGACCCAAAGCCCCTACTCACCAATACTGTCAACCCCAACCTCCACCCCTTTCTACCATCCTCATTCGAACCCTCTTAGCATCCCCTCAAGGTAGACAGGCAAGCAAGCAGTAAGCAAAGATTTGAAGCATCAGCCCAGACTCATCATTACTGTCACAACATCCTGCTTCCCCCTCTCCCACCTCTCAGCATCCCCTTGGTAGACTGGCTGACCAGCAGGCAGGCAGGCAGGCAGAAAGGTAAGCAGGCGGGAAATGGCTTGGAGCAGCATCCCTAAGCCTAGCAGCACCATTACCCTGCAAGCACACCAGAAGAGACTAAACCTACATAGTTGCTGGAAGTTCATAGCAAGAGTGACACAAGCAATGGAAGCGACAGAGTATGCCCGTTAAGAGCAAAATGCAACCATTCCGACACTCCAGTTAGTTGCAGGATCCAGTAAATTCAGTAAGTTGGCTGCGGCGACTGTGTCCGAACCGCATCATAGGTAAGAAGCAAAATATTCACTTAAGTTCAACTACAAACTGTCTCCCAAGTCGCTCAAATCACCTCTAGCCACCCAAATCGCTTTTGCTCCTCCATAAAAAGTCAATTACTGGTACTTCCGTTGCCGGTATCGCTCTAGTGGCTTCTGGTGTATTTGTGCCATTACTCTCTGCCTCTCTCCACCCTCCACGTTCCCCGACATCCATTTGACTGACAGGAGTCTGATACGCACCACTGCACCAACCCTCCTTCCGTGTGTGGGTCCCATGAACAAGCAAAAAAAAATCATCACAAACATGTTTGCTACCGTACTAAGGTCTGCTCCATTAATTGTTCTGATCCATCGTCCCTCGTCCCCTTAGCATCCTTTCAGACTTTGAGACAGTGCCAGGCCCCAGATATCCCCAGCCCCAAAGCCCATACTCTGCATTACTGTCTATGGCTGGTCTGGGACAAAAGTCAGGCCAGTCATTTTCAGCCAAGACGGGTCCACCATGCATTGACAAGAGACAATGAACCCATGACCATTTTCAGTCATCTATTACGAGCAATTTTGACCACAGCAGCCAAATTAATATTTAAAGTAAATCTGACACGGAGAGGTCAGTTGTGGCGGCAAGAGGACTGATCGCACTACATTCAGGGGAGGACCAGGCCAAAATCATCAACAGTCCACCGGACAAATGCCTTGTATGCCTTATGGCCAATCCAGCCATAGTCTACGACAACCTTCAGTCTCCCTCTTCTGCCTCTCTAATCATCCCCACTGTGGTCCCTACTAGTCAGCCAGGCAGACAGAGGCTTGGTGTCCCAGCCTCAAAGCCAGAAATCACCATTACTGTCTACCCAAACCTCCACCCTCCCTCCTCCACCCCTCTAGCAAGCCCTCTGTTGCTCCTCAGACAAATGCGCACACAGACCCAGATCCGAAGTCCAGACTCCCCAGGACCCAGTAGCTCCTTGACAAGCAGACAGGTACTGTAGGGAGATGTTTGGAGCAGTAGTCCTCAAGCCCAGACTCGCCCATTACTCTCCACCGTCCCCCACCTCGCATAGCATCCCCTGTGTGGCTGGCAGCAGGGAAGCTGACAAGGGGGGACAAAGGGGTCTGTTGTCGCGGGCCCAGGGAGA
>NC_085879.1:15575040-15577540 GCF_034702125.1 Engraulis encrasicolus
TCCTGCTATTTCTGCCTCTCCTCTATACCTCTCCTTTTAAATCCATCTCTAACAATGATGTTTTTTCCCATTTGTTAAGCACTTTGAGTTACATGCCTTGTATGACACAGTGCTATACAAATACAATTATTATTATTATTATTATTATAACCAATCCATTGCAATGTACTACGGACCCTTTGATTAGATTGGTGGTTTAGCTTATGGGTTGCTCATTTGTAGCTCATCTCGACAAAACACCACCAACAAGTTCACCCCACAAAACCCATAGGGTTGGTTGCAGGCAATGGTTATACTGTTGGAAGTGGTGCTTGCCTCGCTTCCGAATCCAGTACAGGAGGGGGCCTTTTGGGGCAAAATGGGGGAGATAGAAAACGGCTGCTGCACATTGTTGGCCATATTTAATGGGGAAGCTATTATGAGCAGGGCCGCTGACAGCTGTTGCCGGGTTCGGGACAAAATCATCTGAAAGGACCCCCCCCCCACACACACACACACACACACACTACATATTTAATGTAATTAGGACCCAATTCTAGGCCCCCTCTCTCCCTGGGCCCGGGACAACTGACTCATTTGTAGCCCCCTGTCGGCTTCCCTGATTATGAGGTGGAGATTTATTTTTCCACACTTAACCTGCATCCCCCGTTCACCGGCGGGAGATTCTGTTATCGCCTTAGTGAAAGACAGGCGTTCCGGAATCAGCTTTTTTTTTCTGCAGCCCTCTGCAAGAAGCTGCCGCGGGTGCCTCTGAGTCCATGCCTGATTGTGAGAAGAGGAGCTGAGGTGAACCAAGGAGACAGGGCTGTTTCAAGGTATGTGAGGGCCCTGGGAAAAGAAGGACTCGCCCCCCCGCCCCCTTCTTCTCTTCAAACTACTCAGCAGGGGCCATCTCAGGAGATATTTCAAAAGCAGTAGCACTTTTTGTTGTCATTGCTGTCATTTAAATAGAAGTACAAAACCTGTCATTCCCAGGGGACCCCTTTCATCTGTCAACCCTCGGCAATTGCCTTGTTTGTTTGCATGCTTGTGACAGGCCTGTGAGGAAAGCAAAGAAATGCTGTTTATTTAGTCTTAGTTCTTCTTTTATAATCCACCAATGTTAGCTGTTAGCATTTAATTGGTGCTTTTTTGTTTGTTTTGTTTTGTTTTGTTTTTGCCCATGCCTATCCAAGCATTCAGTTCGTAATCAAGACACACGAAACGGCCATACAGAAATTCTCATTCGAATTTTTTCACACAGGCATACTGCAATTAAACAAAACAAGCTCAGCTAGTAGACTATCGTCATACCGATGTGATCAGAATGTTGTGGGGGAGAAAAAACAAAAAACAGAACGCTTAGGGTATCTGAGGGTACGGATGACAAAATAACCTCACAAGGTCGATAAATGCAATTTGATTACAATATTGGAAGCTGCCCTGCCGTTTAAAGGCTTAGGCTACACATTAAAATTTGAGTTGCCACACACGTAGCCGAAACCTCACAGACACACACAAACAAAACAACAGCAACAGCTGAGCCTACTTACCTCAGCGCACCGGCTCGGCATCAGCAGTGTGTGTGTGTGTGTGTGTGTGTGTGTGTGTGTGTGTGTGTGTGTGTGTGTGTGTGTGTGTGTGTGTGTGTGTGTGTGTGTGTGTGTGTGTGTGTGTGTGTGTGTGTGTGTGTGTGTGTGTGTGTGTGTAGTGCTACGTGTAATGAACTTTCAGCTGGGCAGGAAAGCAACGTGATTAGCGGGCTTAATGACGGGCTCTCTGATCTTTGACATCGGCGGCATAAATGTTTAAACGGCATTATGGGAATCAGACGCATGCACGGCTCGAGCCTTAGCCCCCGCGCTCAAGCGCTTAAACGAGCTACAGTCGTGCTCCATTATCAGATTAAAAGCTTTATGTGGACGCCGGGAGGGCCGGCGCAAGGCATGCCTATATCACCCATCCAGCTGTGAGCTGAGAGGAAAGGAGAGGAGAGGAGAGGAGAGGAGATTGGAGATGAGGAGAGGAGAGGGGAGTGGAGGCGAGAAGAGGAGAGTGGAGAAGAGGAGAGGAGAGGACAGAGGAGGACAGGAGAGGACAGAGGAGGAGAGGAGAGGAGAGGAGAGGAGAGGAGAGGAGAGGAGAGGAGGCCCTTAGCTCCTTACACTCATCCAGCTGTGAGCTACAGAGAGGAGAGGAGAGGGGAGGAGAGGAGAGGAGAGGAGAGGACAGGAGAGGAGAGAAGAGGACAAGAGAGGAGAGGAGAGGAGAGAAGAGGACAAGAGAGGAGAGGAGAGGAGAGGAGGACAAGAGAGAACGGGACAGGAGCCAGTCTTTGAGATGAGTGTTCTAAATCACCCATCCAGCTGTAAGGAGAGGAGAGGATAGGATAGGATAGGATAGGAGAGGAGAGAAGAGCAGACGAGACGAGATGAGACGAGACGAGACGAGACGAGACGAGACGAGAGAGGTCGAGAGAAGAGGAGAACAGATGACAGGAGAGGAGAGGAGAGGTGGAAAT
>NC_085879.1:15587540-15590040 GCF_034702125.1 Engraulis encrasicolus
TAAATAGCTGAAGGACCCTCAAAAGCCTTTTGAAGCTCTCACAGACACGACCAGCTGCCGTGGTAGCTCTGCTGACGTTGGTCTGTGAGGCCCTTGATGCCTGCCAGAGCCTTGATGCCAATAGTGACTGAGTGACTGAGATCCAACCGTAGACACAGTCATGTTTAAGAGGTTAGGGCGTCAGACTTGTAGCCCAAAGGTTGCCTGATCGACTCCCGACCCGCTAGGTTGGTGGGGGGGAGAAATTAACTAGTGCTTTCCCCCATCCCCCTCCATGACTAAGGTCCCCTGAGCATGATACCGGCCCGCTGCACTGCTCCCTTTCGGGCACCATTGAGGGCTGCCCCCTTGCATGGGTGAGGCATAAATGCATTTTCGTGGGCTTTCAAAGGGAGAACGATGCACATGCTTTTTGGTGAGTTGGGGGCACATCCGGATACCTTGCATACTGGCATACTCGTAGGCATAAAGCCCAGAGCCCTCCCGTATAGGTGGTGGGGGCCCTATTGTGACCTTTGCAGAATGTATGGGGGTCCTTTCAGTGTATATCCCTGGGGCCCTGTGAGCCGTTGTTCCGCCACTGCTGTGGGTCCACATCTTGTTGTGAACTATAAGCCAAAACTGAGCATCAATAAACCTAGAGAAGCATGCCAAAACACACAAAAGCCAAATAACCATACAGTAATTGACATTTAGGTGAAATGTTCGAGTAAGCATGAATTTTATGTCAGGTCAGAATCGTCCAACCTTAGTGCGTGTGTGTGCGTGTGTGCATGTGTGCGTGTTCAAATATCAGAGGCACCTTTTTAATATTCTTCGTAGTGGCAGAACAATTACATACAGGGCCCCAGGGCAAGACGCTGATAGGGCCCCCCATACGGCTTGCCAAGGTCATGTTAGGGCCCCCACATCCAATACGGGAGGGCCCAGGGGCAAATGCCGTGATAGCTACGCCCCTGATTCTTCGTCATGGGATCAAGTTCGCTCTTCATCTCTTCCTCTCGTCCTCTCCAATTCTCTCATTCACTCTCATTTTCTCTCTCATTCTCTCTCTCTCTCTCTCTCTCTCTCTCTCTCTCTCTCTCTCTCTCTCTCTCTCTCTCTCTCTCTCTCTCTCTCCTCTCTCGCTGCTGCAGTCATGCCGTGTCATTCACAGATGAGTCTTTGCAGCTGTCACTCCTTTATCCACCGACCCATGACTTCCTGAACATCCCATCCGCCTTCCCATCATCACTCCTCCACTGCCCTTACTCCCCTCTCTGCTACAACCCCCCCCCCCTGCCATGCCATTCACCAAATTTACAGTGAATGCCCACCCCTGCCTTGATTAATCATAGCCCAGCATGCTATTCTCATCACCCCACTGCTATTCCAAACATTTCCACTATTCTCCACCACTACCTGGACTACGCTCCCCTGCTCCCCCCTTACTCCCCCCTCTGCTAACCCCCCCCTGCTATGCCATTCACCAAATTGGCTGTGAATGCCCACCCCTGCCCTAATTGATCATAGCCCAGCATGCCATTCCCATCACCCCACTGGTATTCCAACCATTCCCCCTCCCTCCACCACTACCTGGACTACGCTCCCCTGCTTCAAGCGGCCATAGCTGTCCCCATCAGTTGCCAGATGTACGATAATTATTATAGTTGTACCATAATTTTGTATTCAAATGTATATGTATGATCAAAAACACATGATGTATGATAATTTCATTCAGAGTTTTCATACAGTTAATTTAGTTGCCTTAAAACAACTATTTGGTTTATGTACGGTAATTTCCTACCCAAAAAACCCAAAAATGATAATGTTGAGGTTATGGTACGATAGTTCAACATATTCCATCTGGCAACACTGGTCCCCATTCATATACATATTCGAATCATCAAATCTATATCCACCCCTTGCCGCGTGCAATCACAGTCCAGCTATCAGCACCAGCATATCCCCATCCATATTGCTACCCCGACTATCCACCTCTGCCGCGAGCACTCAAAGCTCTCCCCATGCCCACTCTCATGACTCCATCTAAGCACTCACTCAGCCCATGATCCACACTGCCCCATAGCTATCCCCACCGCTACCCTATCCCCACTACAACCACTGCTACTCCCCTCGACAAAGACTTCCCATCTGCTGCCAAACCCCTGGAACAGTGATTCTCAACCAGGGGTATATACCACAGGGGTATGTGAGCACACTACATGGGATATGCGTCTCCTCTTGGCTGTTTGCAAGGCACAAACAAATCAGCAGCAGGAGGCTGAGATATTGAACATGAGAAAGGTGGGTACTCATGTCACGACAAAAAAAGCTTAGGGGGTACGCAGGACAATAAAGGTTGGGAAACACTGCCCTATATTACCCACCCCAGCCCCGGGCAATCACAGCTCAGCATCTGCATCAGCACCATCAACCCATCCCTATTCTCATCCCGGTCCTCTTCCTCATCCTCATCCTCATCCTCGTTCTTATCCCTCCATCCCCATCCTCGCATCAC
>NC_085879.1:15592540-15600040 GCF_034702125.1 Engraulis encrasicolus
AATATATCACACAAACTCAATCTTGCAATACCTCTCTGATGCTTTCTCCTTCAACTAAAATCCTTGGTGCAATCACCATTATTTATTTTGTACTTACCACAACAAATGTTCTGTAGTGTGAGGTAATATACCAGGACATATATGTGACCATCATAATGACGGTGGGGACATGGTCATTTTTTGTGTACCACTTTAAATCTTAAAAACCCCTGCAATAAACACAGACTATAACATTGACTGAAAATGTCATGCAAACAAGGACATTGAGTAACTAAAAATGACTTTCTGTTTGAGAAATTTAGCTCCAATAAGTGCATTGCATGATAGGACATGCATGAGGTGCATGATGGGTAAATGCGCTTTGTGTAATCACACTTCGAATACATTTCGGTGAAGTATAATCATAGTGCACTTTAAAAAAGTACAATCGCAATACCGGTATGTTATTACAAAATACACTTTTAGTAAGTTCACTATTAGAACACTATTAGTATATTCCTCTAAATACACTTTAACCAAACATCTTCCAAGTCCACTTAAAGTATGGTTGGCTAAGTGTACTTTTTTTGAGAGCAACTTAATTACATCTAATTTCAAGTACACTTTATATAAACATATTGCAAACATACTTTTTCTTAGCACAAAAAGTATAAGTGCACTTTTAACATGCTAAGTACACTTCAACTTTGTTTCCATTATACTAAATTGAACTACTTTTTCACCTGGGTTGTCCCGGGCCCAAGAAGAGAGGGGGGCCAGAATTGGATCCTCATTACATTTATTGGGTTTGGGGCCCTTTCAGATGTCTTTGTCCCGGGCCCAGCCAAACCTGTCAGCAGCCCTGCTAAAAAGACACTGTAGCATAATGCTGTTGTGATGATTATTATCATCACTGCGAAGAGGTGTTAGTATATAGCACAGCGCAGTCAGTTGTTTTATGCGAAGCTTCTGAAACCTTTGAATTGGCATTTGTTCCCTCTATATTGGATGGATACATTCTGCTTCAAATAATCGTTACCGCACGGTACATTAACTTGGTTCTGTATTGCATTTGAACGTGTTTATGTCCTCTCTTGTTTGTTGCTTTTGATGAAAAAAAATCTGTTAAATGTAATGTAATGTAGGAATTAAGCTTTTGGCTACACCTATCGCAAGTAGGCCAATGACGTCTTTGAACTCAATAGAATTCCTCAAGCATTTCTTCACATACTGAAACTAGCTCCTCCATTTGAAAGCTTGAGTTTGCTGAATGTATCTGTTCACAGATGTGTACTGTACGTAGTCAATGTTTTGACTCCCACATTGCCTATTTTCACACCATTCATAATACAAATATAATCTAATAATCTTATATAACATATTGTGTTAAACTGTATGTGATATCTTTATGATGATAAGTCTAGAATGCATGCCACACGATTGATATATTTACAACATGTTAATTCTTAACCTGTGTCATTCTGCAATGTCTGTGTTCTTCTAACTGGGCTGTGAATCACAATGCTACAATAGTTGCAATAAATTGCTTGTGAAATCGAATGGCACTGATTATTGACAGATTATATTTTTAAGAGGATTACTATGGTGCTACATCATCTGTACAACAGCTTTGTCTGACAACAGACTGTACACAATAAATGTTATTGACAATACATAATATTAACAGAGCATTTCCTACTCTTTTACAAAAATGCGTAAATGTTTTGTTCATCATTAGTTCATCATTTGGTATATCTTGCTTACAATGACATGTTTAAGACAATGACATGTTTATATGCTAATTATGATGCTGTGCAGCTACTAGAAGCTTGTGACAGTCGGCTGACGTGTGTGTGTGTGTGTGTGTGTGTGTGTGTGTGTGTGTGTGTGTGTGTGTGTGTGTGTGTGTGTGTGTGTGTGTGTGTGTGTGTGCGCGCGTGTGTGTGTGTGTGTGTGTTTGTGTGCTCTTCTCTCCGTCGTCTTATCAGATCTCCATGCTGATTGGTCGTGATGTCATTACAGGACCGACACAGCTCGGAGACACACGCGCACAAACACACACACACCCATGCACACGCACGCACGCACGCACGCACGCACGCACGCACACACGCACGCACACACACAAACATACACACACACAATCAACGCAGCTCGCCTCGGCCTGAAGACTCAGAATGCAGACAGCAGAGGAACCAGACATCGATCATATCAGTGCTGCATGCTCACACACACACACACACACACACACACACACACACACACACACACACACACACACACACACACACACACACACACACACACACACACACACACACACACACACACACACACACACACACACACACACACACACACACTCCATCCTCCATCCATTCCAGACACATTCCTCCATCCCTTACGATTCAAAGAGTGAAGCACAAGCTTGACCGCACACACACGCATCAAGGTCCCATTAGACACACACACCCATACACACAAACACATAACAACACAGACACACACACACAGGCAGGTACGTACACGCGCGCGCGCGCACGCACACACACACACACACACACACACACACACACACACACACACACACACACACACACACACACACACACACACACACACACACACACACACACACACACACACCGCACACAAGCATGCGGGCACACAAGCATGCGGGCACACAAGCATGCGGGCACACAGAAACACACAAAAGCATGCGCGCACACATAAACACACACGGCACACACACACACACACACACACACACACACACACAAGCGCACACAAGTATTCGGACACACAGAAACACACACAAGCATGCCCGCACACATAAATACACACGGCACACACACACACACACACATGCACGCGCACGCACACGCACACACATGCACGCGCACACACACACACACACACACACACACACACACACACACACACACACACACACACACACACACACACACACACACACACACACACACACACACACACACACACACACACACACACACACAATCACTCTGAAGCACAATACTGTCTTTAAAAAACAGGGAGGACAGGGAGGACTTGTAATAGTTTGAGCCCCTGGGTCTGGAAAGAACCTGCTCTGCAACTTAAAAGAAAAATAAAAGGAAGTAAAAAGTACAAATGTATCCCGCCCACTGGCTACAAAAGGAACACAATAAGCACTTCAAGTGTTCAAGTCAGAAAGACTTTACTTATTTTCACCAACCTAATGAACGACCAAAGCATGACTGCTTAAAAATGACTCGGAGCTAGCAGTATGAGATTGTAATTCTAAGTGTGAATATGTGTGTGTGTGTGTGTGTGTGTGTGTGTGTGTGTGTGTGTGTGTGTGTGTGTGTGTGTGTGTGTGTGTGTGTGTGTGTGTGTGTGTGTGTGTGTGTGTGTGTGTGTGTGTGTGTGTGTGTGTGTGTAATTCTAAGTGTGAATGCGCGGATGCACACGCATCTGTGCGCACACGTTTGTGTATGCGTGTGTGTCAACGTGTGTGAATGCATGCTTGTGTGTGTGCGCGTGCGTGCATGCATGCCTGTGTGAGAGACTGTGTGCATGGGTGTCTGTGTGTGTCGCAGTGTGTATGTCGGCGTGCACTCATGTCAGTGAGTGTGTAGGTGTGCAAATGTGTGTTAGGGTGTATCGCATTGCCTTGTTATCCAATTTCTCAGTTAAGAGGGAAAAGTAATGAGTACGCCCATGTGATTTAGCACCTGTTGGAGAAGCCAGAATGTTTCTCTCATAAAATAGTCAATTAAGCCAAACACACACATGCACACAACATTAATATTAATATGCACATTAATAAGCACACACACACACACACACACACACACACACACACACACACACACACACACACACACACACACACACACACACACACACACACACACACACACACACACACACACACACACACACACACACACACACACACACACACACACACACACACACACACACACAAACAAAACACTCCATCTTACTCAGTCATGCATTGAATATTTTCTAGTAAAGAAAAAACTGATTATATTTCTGAAGTGTGTTCAGTCAATTTGGCAACAACATGCAGTGAATTGTGCAGTGGCAACAAAACACTGAAAGAGTTGAGTTTTGCACTCCTCTAATTTGTGTTTTTTAACACCCTGTAGCATTGACCACATAGGACCAAATATACATACAAGTCTATTGAATGCTTAACAGTATGTGACTCTTGAAGATAGAGTTGAAAGAGGGTTCATTGAAAACTTTGAGAGCATGACCAAATATACTCTATGGAACTGCATTAATTCTGATTCTATCACAGTGATAATGTAGCCTGGGCGAATAGTCGACTGTTGACTCCGTCAATCAGTCTGGCAAAAGCCATGAGGAATCCGTCTCCGTGGACGATGGGAGATGGGCTGATCTTACTCTATCATTTAAATTAATTGAAGTTCCAAACTCAAATTAAAACCCATATTGTGCTTTATTAGCATGCCTGTTACGTTATAGCTTCGCAAAAGCATACAAATAACAAAACGAAAGTGTGAATATAGTTACCTTAACCAATCAGTAACGGAGCTCGCGGGTGAGTCACCACTCTCAACTGTTTGCTGATTGGCGAAACACTGAGAACCGAGCTCGAGGTTTTTGCCAGACGATGTGCGGAGCCAAAATCTTTGGGTGGAGTACATGGACGGCGTCGCCAGTTTGGAGCTTGGCACAGTCACTGCCTTTTTGCTTTGTAGGGTAGTGCAGGTCATCTTGCTCTGATACTGAACATTGCTGCCACAATATGGTAGATAAGATAGGTGGTAGATTTGCTCAGTTGAAAATTGCTGAACTTTTGGACGTGCCACAATAGCAGCTCACGTCGCATTGTTTACCCACTACCCTTTGTGGGAGCAAATTCGCTTCACATAGAAGTAGGCCTATATTCTGAAGGGTAGTGCAATGCAATGCAATGCAATGTAAAACGATTTTGGATCATGAAGGTAAGAGTTGAATAAGAGTTAATACAACACTGACAGAGTAGAGCAACTGATGGGTCTGTGAAGAAGGTTCTCTACTGGTGAGGTTGTATTTGATTGGTCTGAGAGGGATCTGAAGAGTCTCTTCACTGATGGGGGGCACGCAAGCGCACGTGGGGCACGCAAGCGCACGTGGGGCACGCAAGCGAACACACACACACGCACGCTCGCACGCACGCACGCACGCACGCCACGCACGCACACACACACACACACACACACACGTGTAGAGGACAGGAGAAAGACATTAATGCTTTATTCAAATTGAAGATGCCTTAATCCCCCAAATCATCTTGTTTAGCGCTGCATGTGCTCAAGAAAGTAGTACTTCCAGATTTGGGTAATAAGTGTGAGGACACGGACGAATCACAAGCAACACTCACACAAAGTGCAAATAGGCTGTACTCCAGCATGTCTCAGATATGTTTACAAAGTCGCAGAAATGTCACACGCTCACTCACACATTTTGTATCGACTGAGGGAAAAGAAGTATTTCGACTCCGAGAGGTTTGTCACGAGTTGTCTACAGCGTGGCAACAAGATAATGATTTGGATCTGCAGGTACACATGCACAGTAAGCATGATAATAACTAACTAAATAATAACTCTTGACGAGCTGAAATTGACTCTCATTCTCTCAACCATCTCTATCCCGTTCAACAAAAATGTTGGGAAGTCACAGGTCATACTGAAAAATACTTGTAGATAGAAATTGTATATGCACACGCAAATAATGGTAATACTAAATTCAAACACTCCCATCATATGGCAGATAAAATGTGCATGCACAATATTCTGTTGTACTGTATGATTTAATCTCTACCGAATCGATCTCTACTACCAGGGGCAGTCCTAGTGGTGGCGGGCAAGAGGCCGGGGCTGCACCACCGCGAAACTCTACCCCGATGGCATCTCGAAAATCGTGAGCTGATGCTCGTACAGCAGGGGTCGCCGGCGACCCTATTCACTTGCTGAAATGCTTAACTACATCATAAAAACATTGCGATGACATTACTGAGAGAGTGCTGCGCTAAGGGGTTAATATGTTATGTATACACTATTACCATAAAATTACAACAGCTATAAGCGTTTTTTCGGCCATTTTGCATTTGTTTAGCATTTTTTTTGCATTTTGTGTTTGTTCACCAGGGTCGTCATCACAGTAGGCACGGTGTGATGGAGGGGGGGTTAGGCGTCGCCCGGGGCTCCAGTCACTGTAGGATAACCAATGACTTGTCACAGTGGCCTTGAGTTTGAAACCGGTCCCTGAAACATTGGGCTACGGTAGGCCATGAATGAAAATGCTCTCATTCCTCAGCAGCACTTTCACAATAAACTGTCCAAGATTATTATAAAAAGAGTGAAAAGAGTGACCACAGGCAGGCCTGACAAAGACCAAAGACTGTGGTGAGGACGTGATGTTCTCTTCCACTCAATAAAAATGGATTTCAGCCACAGACTTGTCTTTCTTTCTTTCTTTCTTGCTTGCTTGTTGGCTTTCTTTCTTTCTTTCTTTTACGAGACAATAGGTCTATTTATTTCAAAACTATCTGAAAGACAGACAGACAAAGACATGCATACACGCACGCACGCACGCACACACACACACACACACACACACACACACACACACACACACACACACACACACACACGCACACACACACACACACACACCTAGCTCTACAGCCAGGCACAGGTGGTTGTCAGCGTGTGTCCTCTGCTCCCCCGCTGGGGGTTAAATGAAATCCCACACCTAATTGCTCTGTGTACCAGAGAGACACCTTCGAGACACACACACATACAGACACACAGACACACACTTTTGAGACACCTCTTTGTTACGGGGGCTGGTGCGATGCTCTCTCTCTCTCTCTCAAACACACACACACACACACACACACACACACACACACACACACACACACACACACACACACACACACACACACACACACACACACACACACACACACACACTCACACACACACACACACACACACACACACACACACACACACACACACACACACACACAAACTTTGGAGACACCTATTTGTTACGGGGGCTGGTGCGATGCTCTCTCTCTCTCTCTCAAACACACACACACGCGCACACACACACACACACACACACACACACACACACACACACACACACACACACACACACACACACACACACACACACACACACACACACACACACACACACACACACACACTTTTGAGACACCTCTCTCTTTGTAACGGGGGCTGCTGCGAAGCTCTCTCTCTCTCACACACACACACACACACACACACACACACACACACACACACACACACACACACACACACACACACACACACACACACACACACACACACAAACTTTCGAGACACCTATTTTGTGATGGTGGCTGATACACACACACACACACACACACACACACACACACACACACACACACACACACACACACACAAACACACACACACA
>NC_085879.1:15622540-15630040 GCF_034702125.1 Engraulis encrasicolus
CAGTTTTTCATTGTTTCCCGCAGAACATTTGTTTGTGAAAGTGGGTGGGTGGTTTTGGCAGTATCAGAGACAAGTGATTGAAATATGGATATGAAAATCCCCCAAAAATAAATAGCTGTTGTTGTAGCACATAATTGTTATAAAATAAAAAATGTTATAAAATTCTGAAATTGCATTGGCAATACCAGAGGACCTTGTCAAGGTGGAAGGTGTTTGTTGTCAGTGTGGCCGTCTTAATTACAAAGTGCTGGGGCAATCTCTGTTGCAGTCTGTGTCACTGAGCCACTAAGCCTGCTTGCCAAAAACCCATCCATCTTTGACGCTCTTTCAGTTTAATAAAAAAGGAGGATTTTTCTTTTTTTCTTTCTCTTTCTAATTTAGTGAACAATCTCTGTAACACAACCAAAGGCTTTATTAGTTAGAGTCGAAAACTTTCACCTCTAACACTTGGTTCTGACAGTTAGTGAGTACAGCCAGTACTCATTGAGAGTAAATAGAATGGAGGCCAAAATTCTATTTCATTGTTGAAGCCAAGTTGGAGCCAAGGTTGGACCCAAAAAGACCAAAAAATGGCCAAATCCCATTCATTCCTATGAGAGACATAAAACCATGTATCTCCCTTAAATGCCACTCCAGGGGGATCATTTTTCGCTCAACTAGTAGGTCCCCTTGCTCTCCAACTTACCAGGGTGGTGATTTTTTTGTGGTGATGTTTTATTTTAGAGAGATATTAAAAGTTAAATTGACCAATGAGCATCAGAACATGGTTTGATTGACCGTTAGAAGTCTTGTTGTTGTCCAATCAGCACCTGCGTTTGGCGTTGCTAAGGTGGAATGTAAGTTGGAATGTTCCCAAATCTGGCTTCAAAGCGTTGAATGGCAAATAGCGTTGATTTGGCGTCCATTCTATTTACTGTCAATGCCAGTACTCCACGCAGGGTTGCCAGATGTGAATGATGACTTCCATCCCCAATAAATGCTCAAAATGCCCACAGGCACTAAATCCAACCCAATTTGAACTAAATATTGATTTATCTGGCCATAAATGTGTTTTTATTACCTGCATCCCAAACAGCCCAAATGGGCAGGAAACTGCCCTATCTGGCAACCCTAGCTGTATGCACTCTAGTTCAACAATGCAGCTCCAAGAAGCCCTCCTACACAACTCTAGCAATATGCTGTAGTGTACATGATGAAGCACTAGGGCAATTAAAACATGGTAATTGAACTCTGAGATCATTTTTTTTTGTTGGAGGAGGTCGTACTTTGTGTTTGCTATCTAACCGTGTTGAATTAAAAAACACAAAAGGTACTACAATAACTCAGCCTAGGCGTCAATAATTAAAATTGGGTGGGTAGAGGAACGACAAAAAAAAAGATGTGTCACCCAGGCACACTCCAACTAAACTGCAGTAGGCAACTCACGCAAATGAACAAACAGTCGACTCCTAAAGCTCCTTAATTTGCTTTTGACAATTATTAAGCATTATAACCTTTACAAAGCGGAGATTTACTGCGCAAGTGGTGTGCTGTTTTTTTAAGCGGTTTAATTAATTTGTGAACACTAATACACTGGCAATCGGGGTGTGTGTTTGGACAATCCTGAGCAAGCGGTATCATGTGCCTGTGCATGCTGCACTGTATGCATCAGTTGTCAGTAAGACAGAGTATATTAATTTTCTGGGCGTTAAGTGAGGGGGAGTGTTGATTATGTTTGGAAATGGTTATTACCTCCCGTTGGTAATCTGTCACACGCAGGCCATTTGGATTGACATGCCTGATGGTGTGTGTGTAATGGATGTGTGCTTGTGCGTGTGCGTGTGCGTGTGCCATGTGCAGAATAGGTGTGTGCCTGAGAGAATGTATGTGAGTGTATGTGTGTGTGTGTGTGTGTGTGTGTGTGTGTGTGTGTGTGTGTGTGTGTGTGTGTGTGTGTGTGTGTGTGTGTGTGTGTGTGTGTGTGTGTGTGTGTGTGTGTGTATGTGTATGTGTGTGTGTGTGTGTGTGTGTGTGTGTGTGTGTGTTTCACCGATGAGTCTGGTGAAGTAGTCCTTTGTGGCGCGCGTGTGCGTAGGTTATTAGCATGTGTGTGCATGCATGTGTATTATGCTAGTGTATGTGTTTGCACAGTATTGGTGAAGATCCATTTGTGTTCTGGAAATGTACTATGCATGCAATTCCATGTCCTCTCATGTGTAACTCCCCTATATAGGTCCTCCTTCAGACAAGGTTGTGTGTGTGTGTGTGTGTGTGTGTGTGTGTGTGTGTGTGTGTGTGTGTGTGTGAGGTGTGCGTGCGTGTGTCCGCGCTTGTGCGTGCATGTCCGTGCGTTAGGGTGCATCAGTTGCCCCCTATGAAAATATATTGCCTTGGCCCTATAGTAAAAATGTTCTACACCCAGTAAAAACACACTGTGTAAAATATTTTGAAATTTGGATGAAGTCTACCGGGGCCACCAGCCCCATGAAAATACAAAATAATGGTGATAGTCAGAATCTTGGAATAGAAATTGACATTTTGCTGCATAAAGCTACCCAATAAAAAACATATTGTCTCAGCTCTGTGATAAAAATGTTCTATACACAGTAAAATCACTCTGTGTAAAATATTTTGAAATTTGGATGAAGTCTACCGGGGCCACCAGCCCCATGAAAATAGAAAATAATGGTGATAGTCAAAATCTTGGATAGAAACAGGGCTGGACTGGCCATCTGGCATGGCGGGCATTTCCCGGTGAGCCCCGCACCCTCGTGGGCCCCCATTTTTTTTTTTTTTTACATTACTGAAAATAGGGGCCC
Organism: Engraulis encrasicolus; assembly: GCF_034702125.1. Lineage (NCBI taxonomy): Eukaryota > Metazoa > Chordata > Actinopteri > Clupeiformes > Engraulidae > Engraulis > Engraulis encrasicolus. The sequence goes on from NC_085879.1 coordinate 15,625,339, forward strand.
ATGAGGGTGCGGGGCCCACCGGTGAGTCAGTTCTCCGGCACTAATAATAATGAGGGGGCCCCCTTAAATCCAAAAGTGCCCGGGCCCTATTTATCGCCCAGTCCAGCCCTGAATAGAAATGGACATTTTGCTGCATATTGTCTCAGCTGTGTGATAAAAAAAATGTTCTATGCACAGTAAAATCAGTAAAATTTAGATTAATTCTACTGGGTCCACCAGGCCCATGAAAATACAAAACAATGGTGATAGTGATGGGCAACCTGGATTCCAAAGTCCAGTGCCACATATTCCAAATATAGCCGATATAATGAACCAGCTGACCCACTGCCAGTATCAAGCAAGAGATTGCGAAGTTGTATGACTTTTGTGTGCTTCACCTGTGGGCCTACAGGATTGTACAGGTAGCTGTTAATACCTGGTGGAGCATCTGTACTAAAGCTGTGAATGCTCCTTGGAATGACCTGTGTTTTTTTAAGAAATCCCTGCAGTAGTTCAATAGAGTACATACAATACAACTGTATGTGATGTTGGAAAGAGTGGCTTCCCAAAACCTGTACTTAAGTGGCTTCTAGGTATGTCATGGGTATCACCAGGTCCAGAGTCCATTGCCAAGGGCCTCTCAGGTAAGTTATGGTACTCATCTGATGGAGTAAAGTGAAATATTACCACAGGCGATGGGATAAAGAAGTAATGGCACTCTTCAATACAGTTGTATTGACTGCTTTGTAGCCTAGGCATTCCAAGGAACATTCACAGCTTTAGTACAGATGTTCCTTCATGAATTGTAGGCCCACAGGTGAAACACACAAATATAACAGTCATGCAGCTTAACAATCTCTTGCTTGATACTAGCAGTGGTCCAAGGTAGCAAGGAATTGATATTGTGTTGCAAAAGAGCAAATTTGCCTAAATATAGCAGTTTGACCATCAGTCTGTCCTGAGACTGAAGTCTGTGTAAGTGGATCGACTGAATACACAACCTGCTCAGATATTCCTTCTGTTTGTGCTCCCAATACAGGTGATCTCACTAATTACCTCATCAACCTGGCTTAAGTGGTAATTAGGCTCAGCTGGTTCATTATATTGGCTGGGGCAAATGTGTCACGCGGTTTGTCCACCTCTGTTTTAAGACAATGGCAAACCTAGATTCAAAAGCTACAATCCAGTGCCACAGATTTCAAATTACCTGGTTTTACCTGTCCAATTGCCCTAACTGGAAAGGTAAAACTAGGTATGTCATTTGAAATATGTGGCACTGGACTTCAGCTTTGGAATCCAGGTTGCCCATCACCATCACCATTATTTTGTATTTTGTATTTTCATGGGCCTGGTGGACCCGGTAGAATTCATCTAAATTTTCAACATATTTTACACAGAGTGATTTTACTGTGCATAGAACATTTTTATCACAGAGCTGAGACAATATGTTTTTTTATTGGGTAGCTTTATGCAGCAAAATGTCCATTTCTATTCCAAGATTCTGACTATCACCATTATTTTGTATTTTCATGGGGCTGGTGGCCCCGGTAGACTTCATCCAAATTTCAAAATATTTTACACAGGGTGTTTTTACTGGGTGTAGAACATTTTTACTATAGGGCCAAGGCAATATCTTTTCATAGGGGGCATCTGATACACCCTACCGTGCGTGTGTCCGCGCGCGTGCGTGCATGTCCGTGTGTGTGTGTGGTGTGCGTGAGTGTGTGTGTGTGTCCGCGCGCATGCGTGCATGTCCGTGTGTGTGTGTGGTGTGCGTGAGTGAGTGTGTGTGTGTGCGTGTGTCCATGCGTCTCACTTGCACAGGTCGTCCTTCAGACAGAGGCCCCTCAGGTGAAGGCAGTTTGGCTGCCGGCCTCGCTCGTGGTCCTCGTGCGAGCAGGACGGCACGATGGTCTTACGCCTCCTCTCCCCGCACAGGGGGTCGGCACAGGGGCAGAAGAGCAGCGGCAGACTGCAAGGCAAAAAAAGACAAGTTCATTTGTATGGAGCACATCACACAAAGAGGCCGTTGAAAATACTACTAGTGGCCCTGCCGTGGCCAACCGGTAGGGCACTCGCCTGCCATGCGGCTGACCCAGGTTCGATTCCCGGCATGGGTCCTTTGCCCACCCCTCCTCCCAATCTCTCTCCCAATTTGCTTCCTGTCCACCTCTCACACTGTCCTATCAAATAAAGTCGAAAAGACCAAAACAAAATCGTTAAAAAAAGAACATTCTACTAGTACTACCATTACCACTAGTAATACTATTAAATACTAAGTCAGAGTACCAATTCCGGTTCCGACAATTTCGGTTACTCCCGTTCACTGGCGCAGACATGCTATAAATAATGAATGGTCAATTTCATCAAAGCAGAGCATGGATAAATAAGGGTCGGCTCTGAGAAAATAGAGCTCTGCCGTAATCGGCAGCCAACCCAACATCTGGGGACATCTGGGGACACCAGCGCCAGTGTGCAGGGTTGTTTTGAAAACAGTGGAATCGAACGATGGCAGAGCAGTGGTCGCACTTTGTCAGAACCAGTGTGTGGAGGCCCTAAGTCATGGAGAAAAAGGAGGGAGAATTCTGCTCATTTACCCCTCCCCCATCTCGCCACCAACCTGGCAGTATCCAAGAATTGAACAGACAACCTTCAGCCGAACTGCCCGTCTATAACTGCCCAGTTCAAGTTTTTCTCATGTGATCTTAAAAGGCTTAGATGGCGCATACATACTGTACAGTTGGTAGCTGGCTCCCATTCCATTTAGTGAATTAAGCACAAGAATTCATGGCCTTAAAGTCAATTTTCTAGTTTAGTCAGTGCAACGGGTTTTAAGATTGCAGTAAAGTGGTCTGCCCTCAAAATGTGTGACAGCATCCTTTGCTTTAAGCCCCTTAGTTTCAAGAACAGTGACAATCCTAAGCCTTTCCACCTTTTCACCAAATATGATTACTTCACTGTACTTTCAGCCAACGAAATCTGTGAGGCATCCACTTATCATGTCACAGCAAGTGAAAAACGAGAAATTATGAACTGTCTGTGACACTTAATGTACATCAGGAGCCACTGATTTGGTGCCATGTTTCCGTGACTGCACCATCCAAGGTCGGGGCAATCTCTATTAAGCCCTCACACATTGACATCTTGGAAGTCCCATTGAAGTTGTGTGGAATATGAACAACCCTGGACAACCCTTCATGCTGATGCAAATGACACATTTAAAGCCAGTAGGAATTCTTGAAATTGATGGTTGAGCAAGGCTTGACCTTGATGAAGATGAAATATTGCAGCCCTGCCGTGGCCCAGCGGTGGGGCACTGGGTTACTATGTTGCCATTCTCCTCCCCATCTCTCCCACTCACTTCCTGTCGCCTCTCATACTGTCCTATCGAAATAAAGGCAAAAATGCCCCTAAAAAGGATTTTTTTTTTTAAAAGATGAAAGTTTGCAGGAAAAAAATGCACAAATATTGCAAAACAAGTTCTGCGTGTCCAACAGGCTTTTATGCCTTCATTTAGGAGAGGATAGTATGAGAATGAGACAGGAAACAATAAGTAGGTGAGTGAGGGGAAGGATTGGCAAAGAACCTCTGCGGTACAATGGTACAGTGTCTCAGCTCATTCAGCACTGCGCCACTCAACAACATTTTTCTAAAAATAACGTTGATAGTGGATATGCATGGAAAAGGACTCAATAGTTTTGAGATGGAGTGGCCATTACCAGGGTTGTGGGTGTGCTCTGACTGTGTCAGCCAATGAGCCTACAGTAGTCTTTAGTACCCCGAAAGGTCTGGGATCTAGTCCTGGTAGAGCAACTCTACTCTTCTTCAATAATAGATAAATAATGCCAAAAAACAAATGTTGATACCTGTGTGATGTCAGTGGGGATTTAGCATTCCTTAAAGGTGCACTGTGTAAGATTGTGGCCAGAGTAGGTATTGCAGCTATGCTTCTCATTGAAATTGTGCTGCCTATTGCCAAATTTGATCTTTTCCTGAAGATTTACTAAGTAATGAACTAGTGTTTACTAGTAAGACCAAAGTACAGTACATTTTGCAGCTAAAAATGTCAAAATTACTGACCATGGAGGAGACCCCCCTTTTCATGTATTAAATGTGACATTTTCCCGGTCATACTGAATACTTAGAATTTGATGGTGGTGGTATTTGTTTAAAAGGTAACATTTGTGGATGGGCAGCATGGATTCTGGAAATGAACCACTAGAAATATTACACTGCGCACCTTTAACAACGACCAGTGAGAAATGTTTGCTACCTGTAGTCCTCCGGCACGCGCTCCAGGAAGCGCCGCAGTGTCCGGTGGCAGCGCTGGCGGTTGCAGTGGTCCGAGCCCTCGCCCGCCGGCTTGGTGCACGCCAGCGCATACTCGGAACGCAGCGCGCCGCACTTCTCAAACACACCGCAATCCTGTGCCGCCTTCAGACACGCGCTCTGGCCATCCAGCGAGGGGGAGAGAGAGGCTATGGGGCAGAAAGAGCAGAGGATTAGAGAGAGAGAGAGAGAGAGAGAGAGACAGAGAGAGACAGAGAGAGACAGAGAGAGAGAGAGAGAGAGAGAGAGAGAGAGAGAGGCTATGGGGCAAAAAGAGGAGAGGGTTAGAAGGAGAGGGAGAGAGAGAGAGAGAGAGAGAGAGAGAGAGAGAGAGAGAGAGAGACAGAGAGAGACAGAGAGAGACAGAGAGAGAGAGGGAGAGATGGGGGTTAAA
>NC_085879.1:15635040-15652540 GCF_034702125.1 Engraulis encrasicolus
AGTTTCACCGCAGAATGCAGAGACTATTCGGACGATACACATGAGCAATACAGCAGTGCTCTTCCAGGTGACATCAAACAGAGCAGACATGATACGGACAGTAGGCCTGCAGCAAATGCACTGCTATGCTGTTGGCCCAGGTAACATCCAATAAAGCAGATATCATATAGATGACACAGAGGAGCAATACAACAGCGCCTGTCGCAGCAGCAGATGTGAAACGGATTATACAGCAAATACAGCAGCACTGCCCGTTTAGTTCACCTCTAACAGAGCTGCAGCGACAGAGCTCATCCACATAACAACCACAGAGCAGATATGGATGATATAGCGAATAGCTATGCTGCTTGTGAAGAATACATCGAACAGTGCAGATAGGCTATAGGCCAGTGGTTCTCAAAGTGTGGTCCGGGGACCACAAGTGGTCCACGACAGAACTCAGGTGGTCCGCGAGGGGATTGCTCCTTTTCCAAACAGTAGACTATATTTGTAACAAAATTACAAAGCTAAACACAATGCTGAAGTCTTATTTTCACCACTTTAATGTGAATAAAAAGTAAGTGATCTGCATTGGAATTTAGCAGTGTCAAATTAACACCTGTGAACTGTCAGTTCAGTCGACAGGTGGTCCCTGAACAGTCTTGAAGCGAATATGTGGTCCTCGGTCTGAAAAAAATTGAGAACCACTGCTATAGGCAATACAGCAATATACAGCAACAGTGTTCATCCAGGTTACATTCACCAGAGCAGATACTATGGAAAACATCACCAGAGAGAGTAGAGGGAGAGAGGTTCCATTGGCCCATTGTTTCCGGGTTCTACAGTTGCAAGGGGGAGGGGGGTAAATCCCCCTTTAGGCAGACCTAAGGACTGTTCTATTCAATGTTAGGAGTATTATGACACGTCTCTTTAGGCAGACCGGAACCTGGTCACGTTAGGTGCCCATAGAAACCTATTATGTTGGCATATCTCTATATACTTAAAGAATCTCTGCTAACGTCACAATACACTGTAAGTGCTGCTCTTCCGTCCTTGGGCATGAAAAGCTCTTTTCCAAAGCTCTTCTTTTGTTACTGTGGTTGCATGCACAAACAACCTATACAGACACTCGTACACGCGTATAATAGTTGCAGACACAAAGATCACATAGACCTGATGCACCATAATCATATGCCTGGAAAACACACGCTGGAGCTGGAAATATGCAACACACACACACACACACACACGCACGCACACTCACACGCACACACACACACACACACACACACACACACACACACACACAACACACACACACACACACACACACACACACACACACACACACGCGCGCACACACACGCACACACGCGCGCGCACGCACGCACACGCACACACACGCACACACACGCACACACACACACACACACGCACGCACACTCACACGCACACACACCTCTGGAAACTCATCAGCTGTTATCAATTTTATCTCACGTTTGTGTTCATGATATAATTTTATATGGATACAATTTGTGAAGTGAATAGTTAATCTGCTACTTTCTAACATCTGATAAGAAAATTCATTACACCTTTGATGTGGCTAGAGCTCCCATGGTTACTATTCATAAGTACTTTGATAGAGTTAGCCAATTATAAGACTGTATTTTCCAAATGCATCAGCCAATTTGGAAACAGAATTTAATTGTTAAGTGACATTACGGCAAATGTCCTTTAACACACAAATTGTTGATCTGTACACAATGTAGAGAGACTTAGACCTGAAACACTGCAATGCCCATCTACACCATAAAAGGCCACAAGGCTGTAAATATATAAATATTGCTACAGTGTGCAAAATCTACACAAAGATCAATATTCACCCTCGAACACATACAGTACTTCAAAGCAGCCACACCCAATACAGTAAATGCACACGGGCGAGAGGGATAAATGAAGATTATTGAAGGATGTAAAAACTACATAAGACAAATGGTGGAAGAGAAGAGAAGAGAAGAGAAGAGAAGAGAAGAGAAGAGAAGAGAAGAGAAGAGAAGAGAAGAGAAGAGAAGAGAAGAGAAGAGAAGAGAAGAGAAGAGAAGAGAAGAGAAGAGAAGAGAAGATGAAAGATCAAAAGAGGGTGAAGCCTAAGTAGCGAGGGAGATGTTTGGGAGGTAGAACGCTTCATGAGCTAGGTTAGTTGAAAAGACATATTTTGATCTGACCACATTTATTTCTCTTCAACACAACACAACAACACAACACAACACAACACAGCACCACACACACATACACACCATGCATGTGCACATCAGTGACGTGCGGTCATCTTTATGGCTGGTGAGGCAGTGACTTATCAATATTTGCCAAATACCTATAAGTTTCATATGTCGCTTTCTGAACATAAGGTAGGCCTACATATTAAAACATACTGCATTTAGAGAAAATGCCATTAGATATCTCTCTCTCTCACTCACACACACACACACACACACACACACACACACACACACACACACACACACAGAGACAGACACACACACACACACAGACAGACACACACACACACACAGACAGACACACACACACACACACACACACACACATGTACTTCACATTCACATTCACACACCACACCATGTGGGTATCTGATCATCACCACTTCCTGGCAGAGAGAGAGAGAGAGAGAGAAAGAGAGAGAGAGAGAGAGAGAGAGAGAGAGAGAGAGAGAGAGAGAAGAGAGAGAGAGAGAGAAGAGAGAGAGCCCACCTTGAGGGAACCTGAATGTCCAGTAGATCCGTAGGCAGCGCTCCTCTTTGCGCGAACCACGCTGGCAGCGACAATCCAGGAGGTGGCGCTTGACCTGAGTAGAACAATAATTTCAACGTTTGTATTTTGTCGCATATAATTTGCATAACTGAGAGCATCTTGTGCCATCCTGACTCCGTCTTCACGGCACATGATGAGATGGGAGGCTGATGCACTACTATTGTGACGACTTCTAGCTCAGTAATTAGCGTAGCTGTATGAGGCTTTGGGAGGGAAGTCTGCTAATGTTCCAAGCCATGCTCTGGTAGCTGTCATCCATTACATCAGCATGAAACCAGCAGGCCTGTTGACCTACTTTGGATATCTTATCCGGACGAGTCTTAGCATATTGGAGTATTACCATACGTCATCTGAACTAGTGTTATTTATAAGTTACTTATTATCTCCGCCAAGGAGGTTGTGTTTTCAGTCACGTTGGTTTGTCTGCTTGTTTGTCTGTCTGTCAGCAGGATAACTCAAAAAGTTATGACCAGATTTTGCTTAAATTGTTGGAAGTTGGGGGGCACTGTGGCGCAGCGCGCTAAGCCCCTTACATTTGGGCTTGCATGCCCACGGGGACCCCGATTCGAGTCTGGCCCGGGTAATTTCCCGACCTTGCCCCATCTCTCTCTCCCAATGGTTTCCCTTCTCCTCTCATACTATCCTGTAATAATAAAGGCCAAAAAGCCCAAAAAAATACTTTAAAAAAAGAAATTGTTGGAAGTTGTTGGAAATGACAAAGGGAACACGTGATTCAATTATGTTGGTGATCCAAATCACGATCCGGATCCAGGAATTTCTTTTAAAAAAAGATTCCTCACCAAGATCCTGGTCATTGTAATGGGGGCAGTTTGTTTACATTTTGAAAAAAAAACATTTGTATTTGTTAATTTTTAAAAAAAAAAAATGTAAACAAAGTCTGTCCCCATTACCGCAGAAATACACCAGCGGCGATCTGAGCGAGTCGAGCGACGGAAGTAATTGACTTTGTATTGAGTCGAGAGACAAAAGCGATTCTGGAGACTAGAGCGATTTGCGCGACGAGCGCGACAATTTGAAGTTGAAATCTTTTCAATTTTCTATGACGCGGTTCGGCGACAACCGCGACAGCCAATGAAGCCGCGACAGCCAATGACTGTATAGAGGTCAGTGACCACAGCCAATGGGAATGCTTGAATGCTTTGCCTTCTGCCTGTACGGACATACTCTTGTCTCCTCAATCGCTCGTATCGCTTGCTGCTACACTCTGTCGCTTGAATCGCGTCGCCGCTGGTGTATCTCTGCGGTTAGAATAGCTCATACCTCAGAAATGGCTGAGCCAAAAAATGTGGCATCACCAGGTACTGACAAGTCAAGGGTAGTGTGAGCAATACAACAGCATATTGAAATTGACTTACTGTAAGGCCGGCCGCACATCGGCTCCGAAAGCACTTTGCTTCCGACATAATTCGGATCCCCAAACCCAATTTCACACGAACATAGCATTGAAAGTCAATGGGCGGCGCCGACAAAATAGAACTTGTCTCTAATTGCTATCCAACATCGGCGAATGTCCGTGGACATCGGCGCCAGTGTGCGTGGTTCTATTGAAAACAATGGAATCGAATTTTAGCTGAGCAGTGCTCAGCACTTTGTCGGAGCCGGTGTGCGGAAGCCCTAAGTGGTCCTTTAGCCAGAACTACCTATGCTCATGAATAGGCTACGTTGTTGTTCACCTGCAGCAGGGCACTCTGCACCTCCAGGCAGCCCTGCCTCTCCTCGGGCTCCAGGGTACCGCTGGCCTGGTTCTCCACGCAGGCGTCCAGCTGGTCGTACAGGTGCCGGCACTGACGCTGGTCCAGGCACGAGCGCCGCATGTCCATGCAGTCGATAGCAGCGCCGTCCCCATGTAAGGCAAAGTCGTGCTGGGCAGACGGGACGCCGTGCACCCCTATGGTGGAGAGAGGGTGGGTGGATGGTGGTGGGGATGGAGAAAGAGGTGGGAGGATGGAGGTGGGGATGGGAGAAAGAAATGGGTGGATGGAGGTGGGGATGGGAGAAAGGGAGGAATGATGGTGTTGGGGGAAAGACAAATAGAGAGTGGTTAGACAGAGTGTGTGAGAGAACAAGAGAGAGTGAGGCAGACAAGAGGGTACAGACAGAAAAAAAACATACAGTACAAAGATAACAAAATGCTAGAATAGTTGGAAGAGGTGGAAAGACAGGTGAGAGAAAAAAAGGCAAAAAGGACAAAAAAGATCCAGACAGAAAGACAGGAAGGCGAGAAGGAATGAAGAAAGAAGAGGCAGCCTCAAGACTCACGACCTACAGTAGTAAGAGAAGATTTAGGGCAAAGCTCAGTCTGTGTCATTTTATACAGTGCGAGTACATATTTTTTGGTCGACGCTACATACGGACAAATTAAATCACTAAAAATGGAGTCAACTGGAGCTCAGGAAAACCACTCAGTGAGTCACACATGGCCACTCAGCGCTCAGTCAGTCAGTGTGTCCCTTTTTTTGGGTCAAGTAGGCCTTTTTTTCTGCGTCTGTCCTCCATCCGGCGCGCTCTCTTCCCTCCCCTCGCCCCGAACTTCTAATTCCGTAATCCCGTTCTGTTAAGTCCTGTCATCTGGAAGCGATTTTTGCTGACATTTAACAGATTTCACACCTCAAAATAACAAATGCTCTCAAAAAAAGAAAAAAAAATGCATCTCTCTCCCGCTCTCTCTCTGTCTCACACACACACAAACACAAACACACACACACAGGCACACACACACAGACACACACACACACACACACACACACACACACACACACACACACACACACACACACGGCTGCTGACAGCTTTGGCTGGGCCCGGGAGAAAGACATCTGAAAGGGCCCCAAACACAATAAATACAATGTAATGAGGATACAATTTTGGGCCTGGGACAAGTGCCCCCTTTGTCCACCCCCCCTGTCGGCTTCCCTGCGCACACACACACACACAAGCTTGGCACACTTCTGCCGCTTTGTGTGAGCCTGATAAACGCAAACAAGCGGGCAGGCCTCTAGATCCTGTCCGGTCTGAGCAGATTGGAAGTACAAACACACGATTAGTGTGGACAGCTTTGTGGAGGGAGAGAGAGAGGAAGAGAGAGAGAGAGAGAGAGAGAGAGAGAGAGAGAGAGAGAGAGAGAGAGAACAGGTTTCAAGAGCCCCAGTGGACAGGACCCTCGCTGTACACTCCAATGACAGTGTATTTCAGTCTAGTGAGGTCGCGGTAGAGAATCCCACTCGTGAATAATGCATGTTTCCCGGGAGACCAAAGGGTTCCGATACCAAGGGGCTTGAAACATTCCCCCGCGGGGATAGAGCACAGAAGGCAGAACACGGAAACGGCTCTAGTCATGTCGAAGGTATTTGCCTACCAACAGGGGAGAGACAAAGACACAGATAAAGACACAGATTATCATACATGTAGCACAGATATCCAAAGACCAACACACAACAGAAAGGTACCAACCACAATAAAGATAGGATTAGACCTATAAAAAAGAAAATCAAACCAAAATCAAACATATTACTGTAGCATATTATCAAACACAGTCGTCATTCAATGTGTTTCAGAAAGAGAAAACGAAAGAAAACAGAGCAAGATTATAACAGAGTAAAGATGGGCCTTAGTCCAAGAGTCCAGTGTGCTGCAGACGGTCTGCCCCGAGGCATGGTGGTTTAAATAAAGTTCTTCCCCAGTCAGCTTGGGGTCAACAGCTGTTTCTAACATTGCTGTCAAGAGCGGTTACTCAAGACGAGACACTGACATGACACGGGCGCACTCTTTCTTGACACAGGCTGACGGACACTCTCGACACACCAGGACGAAGCTGTGAATGAGGTATGGGGGCGTGTACCATGTTCTCCTATGCAGTGCATGCCATCAGGGGAGGTGATGTGAGCTACAGCAGAGAAGGTCGGGACTAGGAGTTAGACCTGCGGCCTTGGCAGGAGCTCAAATGGCTAAGGCGCCGTACGCCACGGACATACCGTAGGTTCGGTTCGGGCTTGAGGTCGTTTCTTTAAAAGAATGGAGTTAGACTTGTACTTGGAAAGATGATCCTAATAAATTCATTATTTGATTCCTTCAATCCCAAGAAAGACAACAGGATGAAGGCCAACAAAGTAAAGAGGGGGAAAGGGGAAGCTTACCGCACAAGAGATACAGGAGGTAGAGAGAGGATATGAAGGAAAAGGAGAGTGAGCTCGAGAGAGAGTGAGCTCGAGAGAGAGTGAGCTCGAGAGAGAGAGAGAGAGAGAGAGAGAGAGAGAGAGAGAGAGAGAGAGAGAGGAGTGGTAATGTGAGGTATCGTCTGGAGACTGGAGAGCAGGATTTGGGCAGGGACAGCTGATCCCAGGAAATGAATCTTATAGCGTCTATTCTCAACCTCCAGCATTTTACTTTTTTTTTTACTTTTTCTTTTTCTCCGTCCTGACTTGTTTTTCTCCATCTTGACTTTTTTTGCTTTTTATCTTTTTTCTTTTCTTTTCGATCCTGAGATTCTGGGGCTAAGTGAGGGCACAGTGTGGTGGCAACGCAGCTGTGACAAAACCTGCATCACAATGTGACACACACACACACACACACACACACACACACACACACACACACACACACACACACACACACACACACACACACACACACACACACACACACACACACACACACACACACACACACACACACACACACACACACACACACACACACACAGTCTCTCTCTCTCTACCTCTTCTTCTCATTCCATCTTCACACACACACACACACACACACACACACCTATATCTTACGTCACAAAATGTGGTGCTCCATGCAACATCAAAATATGTGGCACTCTCACACAGACACACACACACACACACGCACGCACACACACACGAACACGCACGCACACAGTGCACCATCACACTGCATACCTATCAGTTTACTCCTTCTGGATGCAGCCAGGGCCTTTCCAAGCATACAAACCCAGCTCTGAATGCCAGCCAGTACCTCTGAGACTACACAAGGACTTCCAGTAACCAGCTATATAGACAGGGGAACTGGGGACACAGACTGAAATTGGGAAATCAAACTGGATCCGGTAACACTTCATTTCAAGGGGCCTTTAATTACAGTGTACTTCCTCATTAGATACAGTGAAATAACTGGTGTAATAACATGTAAGTACAACTGTAGTACATCATGCTCATGTGCATCTACATAGGCTACCAAGGGTTCCTTTCACCTCAGTTCAGCCATTTGCCTCCCTGGAAGAATTCAGCATTTTGGCAAAGTATTACAAAACCACTGCATAATGAAATAGCACAGAAATAACACATTCCCTGACTTAACTCTTAAATATAATGCTGTCCAATAATTATCCAATAAGTTAATGAGTTAAGCTCATCTTACGAAGCATTGTTCAAAGAGCAATGTACAGGGGAGACTGAAATTGTGTCATTTGCCAATATCTTGTACAGTGCGTGTGCCACGTGTCATGCACTACTGCCTTGCCACCTTCGCAGCTCTATCCAGCTGTACTTTTCTTGCCTCCTCTAAGAAGAACATGCACTCACCTCATTTTGATAGACAACCTTGTTTTGTGAAGGCAAGGCATTCTACTTTATTAGCGCGAGTTAGCTACTTACAACCTAATTATCCAGAAACTAGACGGAACAATACAATGGATGTGGACAATATGTGACTTGGACCATGCAGCATAGTCGAATAAGCTTCAACCCCCCCCCCCACCCCCCACACCCCCCCCCCCCCCCCCCCAACACACACACACACACACAACCCCCACCCTCCACCTAGACCTCATTTTGAAAGACAACCTTGTTTTGTGAAGGCAAAGCATTCTTTGTCAGGGTAGGTTACCTATAGGCTATGCGTACGACATAATTATCCAGAACACTACGCATAACAATACAATGGATGCACATACAGTATGTGACTGGGACCATGCAGCATAGCTGAATAAGCTTCACTCACACACACACACACACACACACACACACACACACACACACACACACACACACACACACACACACACACATACACACACACACACACACACGCACACACACGCACACACACACGCACACACACACACACACACACACACACACACACACACACACACACACACACACACAGACACACACACACAAACACACAAACACACAGACACACACACACACACACACACACACACACACACAGAGACACACACACACACACCCTTGCCTCCTTGGCAGCTGTGTCCAGCTGTACTTGCCTTGCCGTGCCTTGTCTAGGGAGGAGGACATGCACCCACCTAGACCTCATTACAGCCTACAACACATCTCTGCAGCTGACACAAACACACAAGGACGGAATGGAAACAACACAGAGAGAGCGAGAGAGAGAACAGGAGAGAGAGCAAGAGAGAGAACAGGAGAAAGAGAGAGAGAGAGAGAGAGAGAGAGAGAGAGAGAGAGAGAGAGAGAGAGAGAGAAACATTTGTGCAAGAGCAAATTTAAATCACGTGTTGGTGTATATGTGTGTTTTTTGTGTTGTATGGAAATCGAAGTGTGTGTGAGTGTGTGTGTGTGTGTGTGTGTGTCATCATGTTTGTGTTTGTGTGTGTGTGTGGGGTGAGTACCACACACCACATGAATGCAAAGCGCATGTAGGCAAGCCTGCTGCTTCAGAGAGGGTGTCTCCTTGTGTTTGTGCATCGAGAAACCGATAAATTATTCCGGCGAAGAGGAGAGAGATTGACATGCTACCAGCCCACCACAACCACATTAGCACTGTTGACAGCCGGTGGAAATGCAATATAATGTAATGGCATGTAATGCAAGACAGCGGAGAGCAGCCTGGTGGAGGTATTCAGGTGAGTGGGAAGTGGTTGTGGGGGGGAAGTGAGCGACCGGGAGAAAATATTGCAGTTCTCATTGTCATGTATGTTAAAGATGACAAGTGGTTGTCGCTCTCGTTTAATCTCATTGTGTTTCGTCAGTCATTCTTCCGTCAACTTCTTCCAAGTGTTTTAAAAAGCTGAAAAAAAGAATGTTTCAGTGGTTCAGTCAGTGGTTTATCAACTTGAGGAAACAGGATGAAAAGACACCCAGGGCTGAGCTGGGACCACAAATCGGCCCGGGCAGTTTTGACATACAGCTCCAGGCCACTTTATTAGAATAGTATGAAAAAGTTGATTTATTTCCATAATTCCATCAATAATGTTAAACTGTCATGGATTATAGATTCATGGCCCAGTTGTTTAACTATTCCAATCATTAAATTGTTTATTTTTACATATTTTGGTCTTCCAGCTCAAAAAACCCATGAATTGGGGAAATCGCATCATTAGAATATTGTAATGAAATCACAATTTTCTTCATCAAAATTCGGGTCACATCAAATCAGTTGAAATTTGGTACTTTCTACATAACATGCAATGTTCAATATTTGGTTAGGACTCTCTCTGTCTTCATAACGGCTATGATGCGTTTAACATTGAAGTCAATGGCAGAAACTGTACATGGGAGTTATGGAAGCCCAGATATCCTTGATGCTTTGCTGTCAGCTGTTCTTGTTTGTTGATCTGGTGTCCCACACTTCACTCTTCAATATACCTATATATTTCCATGGCATGTTTTGGAGCTAACTCACCAGTTTAATTCTAAATCACCAGAAATGAAACCCCATTGAAAATGAATGGGGTTTTATTTATGGTGATTTAGAATTAAACTGGTGAGTTAGTGCCAAAACGTAGCATGGAAATCTACGGGTATATTGAAGAATGAAGTGTGGGACACCAGGTGTGGGGGGCTTAGCACTCTGCGCCACAGCGCACCCCCCCACCCCCATACTACAATTAGTAGCCTACTATATCAAGGATGGACCGATAGGCCGCCCCATCTAAATTCTGGGCTGGTCTTTAAGGGAAAATTAGAAAAAAAGCAAACAAACAAACAAACGTAACAAACGCATCGGCCCACCGAGAAAATGCCCTGTATGCCAGATTACCAGTCCAGCCCTGAAGACACCTCTGCCTGTGTCGTTGCCCACTATGGACCATGACCAAACCAATTAATTTCAGGGAAGTGGGCCCTTTGTAGTTCAAATGAGAGACAATGCCTTGTACACATTATAGTGTAAATTGAAGAAAAATAAAAAAAACTACTGGCATGCTTGGGCAATTGGAAAGATATTTTATGGAAAGACAGGATTTTTGAACTTTAGAGACAGTGCTTTACTCTGTGAAGCCACAACATTCTCTGTTAATGACTTTGGGGCATTGGTCTTGAAGCTATTCCCCCTGAGTATTGAACTGTGTGTGTGTGTGTGTGTGTGTGTAGGATTGTAGGATGTGTATGCATTGTTCTGTGTGTGTGTCTGTGTGTGTGTGTGTGTAGGATTGTATGATGTGTATGCATTGTCCTGTGTGTGTGTGTGTGTGTGTGTGTGTGTGTGTGTGTGTGTGTGTGTGTGTGTGTGTGTGTGTGTGTGTAGGATTGTAGGATGTGTATGCATTGTCCTGTGTGTGTGTGTGTGTGTGTGTGTGTGTGTGTGTGTGTGTGTGTGTGTGTGTGTGTGTGTGTGTGTGTGTGTGTGTGTGTGTGTGTGTGTGTGTGTGTGTGTGTATGTGTGTGTGCAGCCAAAGTAACCATTCACAGTTGATACATCATACCCGTTTCACTCAAATTCTGGTCAATTCATTCCATTTCTGTGGATGTACCTGTATACGTGTGACAGCCTAGCTCAACATCACACCATCAACCACCATGCAAACTCAAACGCCCCTAGGGAACACCGTTCTGCACCACTAAATGAAACAATGGAAACACCTGCGTATAAAATATACACTCAGCACTACAGCACAAAAAGAAGAAGAAAGAAAAAAATACAGGTGCCAAAAAACAACAACAACAGTGCATCACCGCATCAATGGTGTAACATCTGTGCTGAAAGATGGCATTTTGTGAGGGCTTTGGACAGAGAACCACCTGACAACTACTGACTGTTTCTTTGCCCGTGACAAATCGAGCTGGAGGAAGAACAACAACTTTCTTTTCATTCATTCATTCATTCATTTCCTGTTGTTCTCTCTCTCTCTCTCCCTCGTGCGTCTTCCTACTACTGCTACACACAATAGTTTGATGGATGTTGGCAGAGGGGGGTGACGCTGAAGGAAGGGAATAAAAATGGAAACAATGAAAGAAAATAGAACAATTCATCTGAGGCGCTAGGCTGCTCCCGGATGCTGCATAGAGGGGCCATGTCCAATTTCGCCCGGCTGTCTGTCTTCGCCGCAAAATGCTGAGGAGCGTTTGACACTTGTGTGACAGGGACATAGCCCTACTGTACTGCCGGTGTCGCCACCACCCGAGTTTGTTTTTGTTTCGTTTTTTTGAAGGAGTGAATGCACC
This sequence comes from Engraulis encrasicolus, assembly GCF_034702125.1. NCBI lineage: Eukaryota > Metazoa > Chordata > Actinopteri > Clupeiformes > Engraulidae > Engraulis > Engraulis encrasicolus. Next base: position 15,647,259 of record NC_085879.1, read on the forward strand.
GTGTGTGTGTGTGTGTGTGTGTGTGTGTGTGTGTGTGTGTGTGTGTGTGTGTGTGTGTGTGTGTGTGTGTGTGTGTGTGTGTGTGTGTGTGTGTGTGTGTGTGTGTGTGTGTGTGTTTCAGTGAGTGAGCAGGACTGCTGAGCTGAACGGCTTATGGGGCACAGCGAGACAAGAGCATAACAAAAGTGAGAATAAAAGTTTGTGTATGTGTGGGTGCGCGCACTTGCGCGTGTGTGTGTGTGTGTTCAAAAGAAAGATTATGCACTGTGCAATCCGTGTGTGTGTGTGTGTGTGTGTGTGTGTGTGTGTGTGTGTGTGTGTGTGTGTGTGTGTGTGTGTGTGTGTGTGTGTGTGTGTGTGTGTGTGTGTGTGTGTGTGTGTGTTTGTGTGTTTGTGCATGCGTGTGCGTGTATCTGTGTGTTCTTTTATCTATGCGTGAGGTGACTGTGGACTTTGTCTAACTGTGTGAAATATGAAACACGTTACACAAACTCAAACATAAAAAGCACCCCCTGCTGCGTACTCCTCTTTGGTGCTGGTCAGGCGAGTGAAGCCCAGAGATGTTAACTCTCTCCCCCTGCGGTCCGACCTTTTTATACCCTGCTGCTGACAAGACGCACTGACTCTAATGCAGACGGCTGGCAGGCAGGTGGGGACCAAACGCGAGACACCCAGTTCACTTGAGATTGTACGGTAAGGTGGGAATTTTTGCATACGTTTGAGTTATGTGTGAGAGAGAGAGAAACAGATGCAGAGTGTGTAAACACTGCACTGTGTGTGTGTGTGTGTGCACGCGCACGTGTGTGTGTGTGTGTGTGTGTGTGTGTGTGTGTGTGTGTGTGTGTGTGTGTGTGTGTGTGTGTGTGTGTGTGTGTGTGTGTGCCCGCGCGCGCGTGTTCGCCCGTGTTCACACGTGTGTGTGTGTTTGTGCGCGCACGCCCCATGAAAGAGTGATGTTGCAAAGAGCACTTTCTTTCTATGCAGGAGGTCAGCGCTGCTTTTAGTGTTGCACAGTGAGCGAGTAAGACTCTGTTAAAAACCCAGCGGTACAACCATTCAATCCCCCCATCCTGACAGACAGACGAGAGACTGTGTGTGTGTGTGTGTGTGTGTGTGTGTGTGTGTGTGTGTGTGTGTGTGTGTGTGTGTGTGTGTGTGTGTGTGTTGGATTGTAGGATGTGTATGCATTGTACTATGTGTGTGTGTGTGTGTGTGTGTGTGTGTGTGTGTGTGTGTGTGTTGGATTGTAGGATGTGTATGCATTGTACTACGTGTGTGTGTGTGTGTGTGTGTGTGTGTGTGTGTGTGTGTGTGTGTGTGTGTGTGTGTGTGTGTGTGTGTGCGTCAGTGAGTGAGTGAGTGAGCGAGTGAGCGAGCGAGAGTGAGCGAGCGAGCGAGAGAGCGAGAGTGAGTGTGTGAGTGAGTGAGTGAGTGAACGAGCGAGCGAGCGAGCGAGCGAGCGAGAGAGAGAGAGAGAGAGAGAGAGAGAGAGAGAGAGAGAGAGAGAGAGAGAGAGAGAGAGAGAGAGAGAGAGAGAGAGAGAGAGAGAGAGAGGCTGGCATCCGGCAGCCAACCGGCAAGCAGGTGTGGCCCAGACATGAGACAGCAGGTCCACATGCTAATGTGACATGGCTCAGAAACAAGTCTCTCCTCCCCAGCTGACACGTCAATTAGGGAGGCCTTTTAAATAGGGAGCGACATGGGGAGATGAAATACTGTAGACACCACGCAGAGGGAGAGTACACCTCCATCCATCAATCAATCAATCATTGCAGACTGAGAAGAGAGAGGGAGACAGAGAAAGAGAGAGGGGGGTGGGAGAGAGAGAGAGGCAGAGATAGAGACAAACACAGGGAGAGATGACAAGGCAGACAGACATACAGAGAGCGAGAGAGAGAGAGAGAGAGAGAGAGAGAGAATGAGAGAGAATGAGAGAGGCACTGAGGCAATAAAACTGTTTAAAAGATTAAGCTCAAACGAGGCAGCGGGCCCAGATGGCGTTTCATCTTTCCAACCGGTTGAGCACCTGTCTATCAAAGGTCAGAGAAGGAGGGTGACTGATCATCACTCTTCCAAAAAAGAAAACAGTGTGTCCCAGTGTCCCTCAACAACAAAAAAAGATTTCAGGCCTATCATTCCTCTTCCAAAAAAGCTGTCCCTCACAAAAGCAATGCTTTGAGATCCATCATTCATCTCCCAAAAAGTCTGTTCCTCAGTAGAGCAATGAATTCAGATCCATCAGACCTCTTCCAAAATAGGCTTTACCTCACAAAAGAAATGGCTTTAGCCACTTCCATTGAAGTGTGCAAAGGTGTGCAGAAGTTGATAGGTTGAGAGGTTGGTAAGCTAAGTCTGCATGGCCAATTGGACCTCTACCAGATTGCCTGTAGATATGACCTTAGCACTAACACCATTCTTACCACAGTGCACTCAATTCAGCAACATCTTGAAATTCACAAGGCCACACCTCCATATCCTTCTTAGTAAACTTTAAAAGGTTCACTGTGTAGGATGGTGGCCAGAGGAGGTATTGTAACTATGCTGCTCTTCAAAACTGTGCTGCCCATTCCCAAATATGATCTTTTCATAAATATGTACAAAAAAATAAACAATTTACTAGTATGATGAATGTAGAGGAAGTGTAACAGCTATTCAAAAGGGTGGCCATTGGGAAAATTGCACTTTACATACATGAAAAGGTGGATCTTCTCCATCATAATGAATACGTAGAATTTGTTGATTGTGGTAAGTATTCATGAAAAGGTTAACATTTGGTTTATTTCCAGAATTCATGCTGCCCAATGACAAAACATTACACAGTGCACCTTTTAACCAGAAGGACCCAACAGGTGAGAGTGAACCACTATACTATTACAGTGTCGCCAGTGAGTATTGGCACCCTTGAAGCTTAAGCACATTATGGGACATATCTCCAGATAACAAATAATAAGGTCAACCATGATTTTTCTATAGATAGCTTGTGGTTGATACTAAATGTAAAAATGTTCAACAGCAATGAAGGTAAAGAAGGTAAAGCTCCTGGAATCACTGGTATTGGCACCCTTTACTGGATACCATTGTGGAAACCTAATTTGACTCGAATATGGTAGATAACAAATGGGAATCACCTTTGACTAATTGCTTTTGCCCATAGGACATGAAATAGGCAAGGATTTTTTAATGTTTGTGTTTTAAATAGCCACCTGTTACATATTGTGTGTCTTTGACAAATGTGAAGACAGGGGGGCTGCCTGATGACACCAGAAATACAATTATTTGCGAAAACAGCACCTCCAAGTAATAAAGGGTCATCAAAATCAAAATACCCTAGTATACCATTTCCTACACTGTGTTGTTTTATTCAGAAATCTGCCAAACAGGGAGCTGTAAAGAACATCCTTGGATGTGGGGTTAAGGGCAGACATTATGATAGAAGTCTGTAGAAGTTGATGCAAATGACAACAAAACACAGGGCCTAACATCTACGGACATGAAGGTCAACTTTGAACTGTTTTAGGAAGTTTTTTTCAATAAGCATCACAAGTTAAACACTATACAAAGTATTGGTTTTTGGTTGGAGGCAAAGGCAGACCACATTGCTTCAAGAAAATCATAAAAGGGAACACCTGAAGTCTGTATAAGAGAATACAGGGAAAGCACAGCCCTTTTATGAATGTTTTAAGGTCAGATGAAGCAATAGTACAGCTTTTCTGCAAGAAAAGGACACCCTACCAAAAATCAAGTATGGTGTCAGATCTATAATATTATGTCACCCCATTGATGCATTAGGTATTGGAGGCTTTGACCATATCACAGGTATCATGACAAGCATCACAGGTATCATCATTTACAAGAAAATGTGTAACCATGTCAAGTCAAGTCAAGTCAAGTTTATTGTCAATTTCTTTACATGCACTGGTCATACAAAGAATTTGAAATTGCGTTTCTTGCTCTCCCATGCAGACATAGACTAATCTAGGTAAGGACATAGACAGTATAGACATAGACAGTACTCATACATGGACATAGACAGTATGGACGTAGACATTGCTCATACAGACATTTAAAGTGCAAGACTGGACAACAGAAGACTTGTAGAGAACATACATTAAGAGGAGGTATTTTGTTGTTCTTTTTTCTAAAAGTCCTTTATAGCGTTCTGACATAGTAATAGTAGCATTTGAAGAAATAAATAATTAAAAAAAGGTTTTTATTAAATACACCAGCAGCAGTATGTGTGTGTGTGTGTTTGTATGTGTTTTGTGTGCGTGTGTGCGTGTGTGTGTGTGTGTGTGTGTGTGTGTGTGTGTGTGTGTGTGTGTGTGTGTGTGTGTGTGTGTGTGTGTGTGTGTTTAGTGCAGGTAGAAAGTGCGGTGTGCGTCTGTGTGTGTGTACCTGTGTATGTGTGTGTGTGTGTGTGTGTGTGTGTGTGTATGTGTGTGAGTATGAGTTGTGTGTCAGTGTGTGTATGTTTGGGTTTAGTGCAGAAAGTGCAGTGTGCTTGTGTGTGTGTGTGTGTGTGTGTGTGTGTGTGTGTGTGTGTGTGTGTGTGTGTGCATGTGTATGTTTTGAGTTAGTGCAGGTTGAAAGTTCAGTCACAGATGTAGTAGTGCAGGTGGAATGTTCAGTCGCAGATATGGTGGTGGGGATGAGGGGGGGGAGCGTTGTCAGTGGCCTGGCTGGCTAGAGGCTGACAGTGAAGGGAGAGTGGGTTGAGTGTTCAGTATCTTGATTGCTTGATGCATCGTGCTGCTTGCAAGCCTGGTGGTACGGGAACGGAGGCGCCTGTACCTCTTTCCAGAGGGCAGGAGGCTGAACAGTTTGTGTGCAGGGTGGTTTGTGTCTTTGATGATCATCAGTGCTTTTCGGGTGAGGCGTGCGGTGTAAATGTCCTGCAGGGAGGGGAGTGGTACTCCAATGATCTTCTTCGCTGTGTTCACAACACGCTGGAGTGTCTTCCTGTTTTTCTCCGTGCAGCTTCCTCCCCACACTGTGATGCAGCTGGACACGACGCTCTCTATGGTTCCTCTGTAGAACGTTGTCATGATGGAGGGTGTAGCACTTGCCTTCTTTAGTTTGCGCAAGAAGTAGAGACGCTGATGGGCCTTCTTCGCCAGTGATGTAGTGTTGGTGGTCCAAGAGAGGTCGTCGCTGATGTGCACTCCAAGGAACTTGGTGCTGCTCACTCTCTCCACAGCATCACCGTCGATGGTCAGTGGTGGCAGTTGTTTTTGGAGTGCAAGAACAGTTTTTGGAGTGGATGTGCAAGAACGCTTGGTTTG
>NC_085879.1:15665040-15680040 GCF_034702125.1 Engraulis encrasicolus
GTCCTCCTGCTGTCTTCTCTCTTCCTCTACCAATCTGCATCATTCTCTTGGCCTCCCACATCTTCTCATGCCTGCCCTTTTTATCTCCTCTGTACTTCATCTCATCACTCCTTCTCTCCCTCTTCCTCTCCTCTCATCCTTACCAATGTGCAGCCTTCTGCTATTGGTCTCCTCTACTGTTCATGTCTCCTCTTTACTCTGCATCCCACCCCCCACCCCATTTCCTACTCTCTCTTCCTCTCCTCTCCTCACCAATGTGCAGACTTGTTATTAGTCTCATCTACTGTTCATGTCTGGCTCTTTTTATCTCCTCTTTACTTGCCCATCTTTACACTCCTTCTCCCTCTCCACCCCCTGCATTCATCCCTCTCTCTTCCCCCTGGTTCTCTCTATCTCTTCTTGTCTCCTTCCATTCCTTCCAACCTCCTTCGCGCTCTCTCTCTCTCTCTCGCTCTCTCTCTCTCTCCTTTACTTTCCCATCTTTTTCTCCTTGTATCCCTCACTTCAGCCCCCACCCCACCCCACCCCACCCTCTCTCTCTTCTTCTCTCCCTCCCTCCCTTCCTTCCCCTCTTTCCCCCGGTCCTCCATCTGTCTCCCTGTTGCCACCTCCCCTCCCTCGTTTACCTCTCCTCTCCTCCCCTCTCCTCTTCTCCCGCCAGCCGTGCAGAGCTGCTTTACGACCATCATGGCCTTTCTCTCGAGTGCTCAGTGGCCCAACACTATTAGCACCCCCCACCTCATGAATAACGGTGTGTGTGTGTGTGTGTGTGTGTGTGTGTGTGTGTGTGTGTGTGTGTGTGAGAGAGAGCGGGGGATTGGCGATGTGGCTGGATGAAAACAACCATTAAGCTTAATTGGTATTCGCCATAAGTGGATATTATTATTATTATTATTATTATTACTATTATTATTATTATTGTTATAAGATGTAGTAGTAAGTCCAATACATTACTGATGTTGACTGAAAAGCAGTGCTAATTCCTCTGCTAAGGAATTACTGTTGAGGCCTCAGGCAATGAACGGCGCAGGGCATTTTTCCCGAGCAACTGCAGCCAGGCATATTATTCCGACTGAAGAATTACAGGTTGTTGCCTGTCAATATTTTATCATCTTTTTGTCGATAAAAGAATATTTTATTTATATACCCTTGATATAAATACATGCCAGTGGAACGGTCTCTTTACGGCATTTGTTGGTAACGTTCCCTGACAATGCTGTTTAAAACTGGTGCATCATCACTTAACTGTGCATCATCGCCATCACCGTTGAGATCTCCATCATCTAAGGGTCAGACTACAGTGGCCCTTTCCGGGAAGAGTGTCCATCCATCCAACCACACCCCTCATTTTAACACAACGTCTCGATTTTTAACTCCTAAGAGGTTCAAAGATAAAACACAAATCCATGCAAATGCATTTGACCTCTCTCATGCTGTATTTACTGATCAAAGATCAGGTCTCCGTTATTGCCGACACAGGTTGGGGGAAGCCAGGCTCACTTTTTTACCTCCGTGTGTGTGTGTGTGTGTGTGTGTGTGTGTGTGTGTGTGTGTGTGTGTGTGTGTGTGTGTGTGTGTATATATGTGTGTGTGTGTGTGTATGTGTGTGTGTGTGTGTGTGTATGTGTGCGTGCGTGCGTGCGTGCTTGTGTGTTTGCTTAAAAGCCATGGCTCCTAAATTATGCACAGTCTGTGGCGAAGCTGACTCCATCTTGGTTGCGCCCTCTTGCAGAAAGTATTTAATGAATATCAATGGGGGAGGAGGGTCACGGGCATTATCTTATACAGTAGGGCGAAGGGGCCCTCCAAATTACGCAATAGTCTACCGTGGGACTGTTGTACAGTTGAAATGCAGAAAAAGCGAAAAATATTCCTCCAGATTTCAAAAACAGCATGGTTTATCAAGAGAACTCGGCACCGTCTTGATTTTGTGCTTGTACTCATATGGACTACATTGCTTCCGAGCAGTGAATCTACTATGAGGAGCGAGACCTTTGACTTAGTTTTGCAAGCAGAGTGAATACAAAAGTTAAGTATACGTTACCAATTATTACTAGAGTCAGAGTGTTCTTAATTGTGTTGTGCTGTAATTGGTGTATTCCGTATGAGGTTTATTGACTTATCATCACTGAACCTGAAAGTGGCAAATGGACTGGATTTACTTCATGACTCTTGCTTGAACTTTGAACTTCATTGTGGCATTAACCTTAACGACCCACACTCTTTACGCTTAACTGTTTAACATACATCAGCATTAATGGACGATGAAGTGATTTTCAGCTGATATTCATTTCATACTTATAATGACATATGTTCCCTGGCACGCTCTCTCTCTCTCTAGGTCTCTCTCTATGTCTCTCTCATGCACGCACACATGAATGCTGACTTGCTGTTGCTCATGGCTAAAGGCACGATCTTTTTTATGCCTTGACAAAAGCACAAACTCTCTGTCTGTCTGTGGTCGTCTGTCGTCCTCGCTCTCTCTCTCCCAGTATCTCTCTCTCAGGATTGGTTTTCCAGCAGGTCGTAAGTAAACGTTTTACACACCCCATTTTTAGATCAGCTACAGTGGCCGAGGTAAAGGCAATGACGTCACAATCACCTTACCTAATCTCTAGAGCTGTTTTTAATGGCTCGCCTTTTTTGTGCAAACAGTGTAAGGAGAGAATTTGGTATTTTTCCACTTCTGTCGTTGACCTTTTCGAGACTCCAAATGTCATCATCGATCTAAGCAGGTGCGTGAGGCTTAGCCGAAAAACAAACAATAACAAACAAAATGACCGGTGGAAAGGCACAGACAATTAAATGTGGCAAAAGTCATTTGCACATAAATGTGTGTGCGACATCAAACAGTGTTATAAAGGGGAGAGAGAGTGCATGCAGGTGTATGAATATACAGTACTGTACGATGGTGGGTGGTAAGGAGGGGTGGCAGGGAAATGGCGTGGTTTGAGAGCCATTCACTGTATGACGTCAGATTCTGAGAAAGTGCACTTATCTAAGACGGAACAAGCTCATTAAAGACACTGAGACAGATACACACACGCACGCACGCACACACACACACACACACACACACACACACACATACATACACACACGCACGCACACACACACACACAAATGCGCTCACACACACACATATGCGCGCACACACACACATACGCGCGCGCACACACACACATACGCGCACACACACACACATACGCGCACACACACACACATACGCGCACACACACACACACATACTCGCACACACACACATACTCGCGCACACACACACACACGCACACACACACACTCGCGCGCGCACAAACACACACACACACACACACACACACACATATGCTCGCGCACACACACACACACACACACACACACACACACACACACACACACACACACACGCACACGCACACACACGCACACACAAGCACACGTTACACTGGAGAACACTGTCAACAATAATGTGTGTCAGACTGAGACACATTAGAAAGAAAGAGAAATAAAGAGAGAAATAAAGTATTTGGCAAAAGGAAGTACCGGTACAATCTGACAAAAAATCCTTTAAGTACCTAACGAGATACAGTAGGTTATAGAAACGTAATGAATAGCATTGACAACAAGAATGTCCTCAACAGAGACAAAAGGAAAGTGATTTGAAAAAAATCCTACAAAAAGCATCAAAAGTACCTGCCAAGATAGGAAAGCGTTGGTAAGTAATAAATCAAATAGCCAAACCAACTGAGAAATACTTCTAGGAAGTCATTCAGGACAGTCACTCTAAACTCAGCAGCCGGTGAAAGACCACAGTCCATTGAATATCAATACCTGTGTGAGGTATTCCGCCCCAAAACTCAGTATGTCGAATGACAACAAAACTAACCTTGATACTACCACACCTTCAAAAGGTTAACGTGACAGCAGGGGGAATCAATTCAGTTGTGCACACAGCAGGGATATTAAACTAACATTAAAGTCACCAAGTTCAGAAAATCATAACACAAAGACATCAGCCATCCAGAATTCTTCCCATAACAAAATGCCGCTCCTCAGTGTCAGGTGACTAGAGGCCATTACACCAACATAAGAGTCACACAATTAAAAGTCCAAAATATACCACAAAGTCAACTAAGGCTGGGGAGCCAACGGCAAGCCAAAAGTCTTCCTAAAGAAAAGCAAGTGTCAGGTGACTGGAAAGCCATGTTTAAGATGCATGAAATGCAGCAACACCGTTTATTCAACAGAAACAGGACTGCTCTGGACATTCGATGGTATGTTGCTAGTCGTGAGCCTATGGGAAATTCTTTGTGCCACTAATGCCATTCTGGCAGAGGTACTAAAGAGTAAAAAATAAGGTGCACTCAAGGCTGGTAGTAACAAAAAGAGCCTCTCTATTGTAATGTGACGTTTCGTGCAGTCTGTTGAAGGGCATGCTGCCCGAAACGTCACATTAACATAGAAATGGGAGCCTGGTGTCGCAGACTTTATTTTTTTATATAATGTGACTTTGCTAGTCTAGCACCCATTTTCAGATGGATGTGCGTGTTTTCTTTGTTAAACATGGCACTCAAGGCTGGTGTCATACAATATATATTGACGCAACTGGAGCAACATACGTTTTCGGTCTAGCATGCTCAGAATATCCATTAGGCAAAGTGCGGATGCTGACTTTTCTGGCAGAGGGATATTAGGAGCAATCCTACCAAAATGAGAGAAAACTTATGCTTCAGTACATTTAAGCCTAACAATTCCTTAGGGAAAGGTAGCGAACCACAGGAGCAGTTAACATCAGTTTGAGTCAGACACCCTTTCTCAAAGTTAAGTGTGCGCCCTTCGGAGTGTTTTCATGTCATAGCGACTCACCAAATACTGTTCCAACGAGGAGTGTGCTTCAGAATTCTACCAAGTCCAACACTCCATGCGGCTGCAAAATACCCATAATCAATCCCGTTTCGACACTCGCATGTGGGAAAGCCATGCATGTTTAAACATAATATGTATGGTATGTTGTTGTTTCTGAGATGTAAGTAGCTTAAAATAACAACTTTGTCAGTATTTGTTCTCATTACATTTGTATTGCCTTTCAGAGCTTTTGGCTGCATATAATGTGTGTACTGTTCTGCATCAACATTGTCTTACATCATCACAGAAATATGGCCAGACGATTGCGTTTAAATCTGTTGGAAATAGGCCCTAAGTGTATAGTGTCCAAAACAGGGGTGTGTTTCTCGAAAGCATAGTTGCTAGCCAGTTAGCAACTTGGGTAGTTGCCAATGGGAAATTGCATTGCAAACAACAAAGTAGCTAATATAGTTAGCAACTATGGTTTCGAGAAATGCAACCCAGACCAGCTACAATGTATAACGTTCACTTCCACACCTCTTGGCCTGTTCCACTCTTGATGGACCAGGCCACTGGGATCCTTATGAGGCTTTGAGCCTCTTCCTGCACATATACAACCTCAGGGCTGTGACACCCCAAATGGCGCACACTTTTGAGAAACAGTGCCTGTCTGTATTTGTCTGTGTGTCTGCCGCAGTGTTTTCCGTAGGCTATAGGTGGCGCAAAACACACAACATCATGTGTATCTGGCCTTGGCCAGGGGACCAGGCTGTCGTCGCTGATTACTCTTGTTCTATTTCAGAGGACTAACACCAAGCAACACCATATCACCGTACTGACCATATATATTTGCAGAGCCATCCTGCATCTCCCACATCAATACAAACACAGTGGCGGCATACCACCCCATATGTATGTTAAGCGAATCAAGGATGCAGGTCACATCGCCGTGTCTTTATAGGCAGGCTCCCTGCACATTGCTGACACAGAGCCGTATTTTGCACATAAATACAGACACACAAGCACACGGGCACACACACACATGCATACACACATGCACACACACACCTGCCTGCACACAAACTGACCCATGCACACACACTCTCTCTCAGACATGTAGAAACACACATTCTCTCAAAAACACACACACTAACTTAGCCATGCAAACACACAAACACACAGCATGTGCACACACTCTCAACTCAACTCTGCACACTCTCTCTCTCTCTCTCTCTCTCTCTCTCTCTCTCTCTCTCTCTCTCTCTCTCTCTCTCTCTCTCTCTCTCTCTCTCTCTCTCTCTCTCTCTCTCTCTCTCTCTCTCTCTCTCTCTCTCTCAAATACATGCACTTACTCTCCAAATGCAGAGAGAGAGAGAGAGAGAGAGAGAGAGAGAGAGAGAGAGAGAGAGAGAGAGAGAGAGAGAGAGAGAGAGGATGAGAGGATGTGCTGATATCAAGGCCAACACCCCTTCACTTCTCTTCACTTCACTTCTCTTCACGTCCTTCCTCATCCTGTGCTTGTTAGTTCCATCTGAGCTGCTAAATGACAAACAATCAAAGCCACTGGAGCAAGCGCTGACTGCTTGAATACACACACACACACACACAAACTTAAATTTGTATTTGGAGTACGCGCTCTCTCTCTCTCTCTCACACACACACACACACACACACACACACACACACACACACACACACACACACACACACACACACACACACACACACACACACACACACACACACACACACACACACACACACACACACACACACACACACACACACACACAAACACACGCACACACACACCCCAAGAAGGTGCAAATGAACCTGCTATCATTGCTTCTTCAGGTCTATTAAACTCAGATTGTCAACCAATAAGTCTCCTGATAAGCTGATAAAATTAGTATGCATGTGTTAAAGCACCACACCAACATTCTGTTTTGGCATGGCCATGTCTGTCCAAAACACTTTCCGTGTGTCCAATTAAAAAAGTTTGGGGATACAGATGTAGTGCCTTATTAACCATGGTTACAAGGACAGTGACGTTACTACCTTGCTAATGGTTGCTACTGGTGCTAAATCATTCAGAGGGTCTGTGGACAGCCTGACCATAGCAGACCAAAAATTCTTTGAAAGTGTGTGAGAGAGCAAAGCAACACTAAAAATGAGCGAGGTGTAATAAATACTGTGGCGAATACCACCTCACTCTTGGTGTAGTACATCAGTAAACCTCCCTTTCTGAAACTCCAACATTATACCAATGGGCTGTGTGAGGAGGTTGTGGGTTTGAGACAAGGTGCACACTGGCAGGGGCGTAGCAGCAAATGTTGGGCCCTATGTACAATCAGCTCCAATGGACCCCCCGAGCCATATATCTTCATAAATCGGACTGTGTGGGGGGCACCTATATATGTGGGGCCCTGGTAACTTAAGCCCGATTCAGACGGGACTTTTATTACCTATGGACCCCCGGTAATTCGGAATAATTACAGAGAATGTCTGAGTGCTTAGTCCTGTGCGAATGTGCCATGTCCGCGATTTGTGGGGTAATAATTCCGCCGCGAATTACCTACTGTATTTCGGCGAAACTCAGACGTCCTGGGGTAATTTTACATTTTTCTGCGCTCCCTTGTAATGTCTGTGAATTGAGTAAATAACAGACGTTTACTTATCCCGTCTGAATGTGCCCCGAAAAATCACGGAGGTCTTTGGGTAATTGTGAATTACCAGGGGTCCATAGGTAATATTTATTCTGTGCGAATCGGGCTTTAGTCACACTTGACCCCCCTGAAAGACACCCCTGGACCTTACAATAACTTAGTTGCAGTGGTACGGTGAGGTTTAGGTGGCTAAATGCAGGCTGGAACACCTTGGTGTGGAACATTAGCAAGTCTCCCTCCTACAACCTTGAAGAAGTAAACCGAAAGTGCAGGAAGACCTTGCAGTGAGCCACGAGACCTTGCAGTTTGCACTACTGATGAGATGCTAAACAAGATTTTGTTACTCTGTATCCTTACATGTGTATTGACAATTAAGTTGAATCTATTCTAATCTGAAACAAGTTGAACAGACTGAGAGTGAGGCTCATTTCTCACACATATCACAAATTGCTTGATCTTTGCCAGTAAGGTCCTAACTGTTGATGTAATCGTAATAATGACCTACTAGGACCTTGATTTTGAACACATGTTTTATTATTCACTTTTACATTAACTAGGCATGAATTAGAGGCTAACACGTGAACCGTATTCGTAAGTGCCAAACTATGCCAACCAATGAAATGTCATAGAACTGTAAGCCTATAAATTTCCCTCCAAACGCCTACCAAAGGTGTTGTACAGGCCGTGGCTGCATTTAGATTGTGCCTAAAGATGCTACCTGGAGGTGCTGAAGTGTGCTCTGCTAGTACACCTGCAACACATACAGTATGGCTAGTGTCCCATGGGGACCCAGGTTCGAGTCCAGCTTAGGCTATATCTCACATCTACCCCATTTCAAACCCACTTGTTTTCAGTTCACACTCTTCTATTTCTCTGTCAACATAAAAGCAAAAACAACCCATAGAAATATATTTCAAAAAAATAAAATAAAATATCCGTTACACACGTATTCATTTCACAACATGAGACATTCCGACACCATGGAGCCCCATCCATAAAATTGGTCGGTCAGCATAAAAAGGTCTTTGCATTATTCATCTGATGCTGATACAATAGTCACAATATATTTTAAACCAGTATGTCCTACTTAAAATTATACTTGACTGGGAGAGCCTGCTTGAGAGTTTTGACTCCAATGCTATTAAAAGTCTTCAAAGATGTGTTTTAACCCCGTTGTTACAGTAAGGGGAATAAAAGTATTGAATTCTTCTTGACCTGCTTCTTTGGCTGCGGTTGCATCACTGTGGGGCTACGGTAATACCAACACTATATTTTATTCATAATGTAATACTAGTACTGCTGTATTTAGGCATATTTAATGAACTACAGCCATTACTCTGTGTTCTGTGAATACAGTAAAAAAATAAAATAAATAAAAAAATAAATAAACAGAATGGCCATTACTCTGTGTTCTGTGAATACAGTAAAAAAAATAAAAAATAAAAAAAAATAAAAAAAACAGAATGGTTTGTTCATGAATAACTAATAACGGAACACATACCACAACCAGAAATGATCACCGCACAGTCATAATTGTAATTGTTATACTGTACTGCTGTATTAAGGCATATTTCCTGAATTACGGCCATTATTCTGTGTTCTGTGAATACAGTAAAAAATAATCATGAATAAAAAACAAACAGGATAGTTTGTTCATGAATAACTAATACCGGAACACATACCACAACCAGAAATGATCACTGCACAGTCAGAATTATACATCGTAATCAGAACTGCAATCACAATGTCGTATTATTTCGTAACTTTCATCCACAGAGTACACGTCAATCACCATAATCAAAATCTATCAAATCAGCAGGGCGTTGTCTCTAAATATCACATGGAGACATTTACTTTATGCCTTATCTGTCTTCCCTGCCAATCCACACATCCATAACTTATACAGTCTCCCCCCATCCACACACAAACTGCACTGTCTCGAACCCAAACTCATACAAGCTTACATGTACATGTACACGCTATACAAACACACAGACAAGGAACTAGCAGGGCAATATGTCACTGCCTCTCACCATGCTTAACATGCAACATAATAAACAAAACGTAGATAGATAGATAGATAGATAGATAGATAGATAGATAGATAGATAGATAGATAGATAGATAGATAGATAGATAGATAGATAGATAGATCATTTCAAGGCCATGCACATGTGTGTGTGTGTGTGTGTGTGTGTGTGTGTGTGTGTGTGTGTGTGTGTGTGTGTGTGTGAGTGAGTGAATGAGTGAGTGAGTGAGTGAGTGAGAGTGTGTGCGTGAGGGAGAGACAGAGACAGAGACAGAGAGAGAGAGAGAGAGAGAGAGAGAGAGAGAGAGAGAATGGCAGATACATAAGACAATGGCAGATACATAGAGAGATACGGTGTAGAGAGAGGGGGATAAAGAGAGAAAGAAAGATAACAGAAAAAAAGAGAAAAAATAGTGAAGGAAACAGACAGTATAGAAGGTGAGAGAGCAGGCAGATACAGTAGAGCAGTGTAGTCAAGGACAGAGAGAAAGAAGGAGAGAGACGGAAAGAGAGAGTGAGCTGAGAATAGAGAGAGAGTGTCGAGGAAGTGTAGAAACAACGGAGACAAGCGAGAGACAAGCATGCACAGCCGGGGTGCGGCGGATGGGTCAGTTGTCCCGGGCCCATGAAAGGGGGAGGGTACAGGAGGGGGACCCATTAACCTTGTATGTATTGAGAAGGGGGGGGGCTTTCAGGTGATTTTGTCCTGGGGCCCAGTCAAAGCTGTCAACAGCACTGGAGACGACGGATCAATCAGGTGGGCGGGCAGGGGAAACAAACAGCAGGGCTGGGGGGGGGAGGCGCAGTGGAGAAGGTGAGAGAGCAGGTGAGAGGGAAAGACAGTACAGAGTAGAACCGTGTAGTCCAGGACACAGAGAGAGAGAGAGCTAGAGCGAATGAGGGAGAAAGAGCATGTCGAGGGAGTGTAGAACAATGGAGACAAGTTAGAGGAGAGACGAGAGATGGGGGGGGTGAAAGAGAGAGACAGACTGACAGAGAGACACAGAGAGAGACAGACAGAGAATGAGAGGATAAATGCAGTGTAGAAGGTGAGAGAGACATACACTACAGAGTAGACTACAGAACAGTAGTCAAGGACAGAGAGAGAGAGAGAGAGAGAGAGAGAGAGAGAGAGAGAGAGAGAGAGAGAGAGAGAGAGAGAGAGAGAGGGGGGGGGATGGAAAGATGGAGAGAGAGAGAGAGGGAGAGGGATGGAAAGATGGAGAGAGCAAGAGTGTGAACAAGAGAGAAAGAGCATATTGAGGAAGTGTGGAAGGATGGAGACGAGTGATACAAGCGGGTGGGTGAGAGAAAACAAACAGCGACTAGGGGAGAGAGAGAGAGAGAGAGAGAGAGAGAGAGAGAGAGAGAGAGAGAGAGAGAGAGAGAGAGAGAGAGAGAGAGAGAGAGAGAGAGAGAGAGAGGCTTGTAGCGTGTAGAGTGTGGCGTGTGTTAATATTGACCAGGAGCCTTGGCCAAACATAGACGCGCGCCGCGGCACGGCAATGACAACAGCACAACGAGCCATCGACACGTCTTATCGCCACCTTGAATTAGCAGCCGCCGCTGTTCGCCTGACTGCAACTGTTCACTGCACACACGACATGGCCCGGGTCTAGCAGGCTTATACCGTCGGTGCGAATGCAAAACACACACCACCCAACACAGTGTGTACACACACGAATGCAAGTGTACACACTAGCGCAAACACATTCAACACACACACACACACACACACACACACACACACACACACACACACACACACACACACACCCACACCACATTACATTTAACATACTTGTTCAAACTCAAACACACACACACACACACACACACACACACACACACACACACACACACACACACACACACACACACACACACACACACACACACACACTCCAAGTTCACTGAGACCCACTGCACTCACTGCCATGACTGCACATGAGAAATATTATTGACAGTAGTCTATAGAGCAGCCTTTCTGCTCAAGAAATAAGACCAAAACTTAATCACACACACACACACACACTTTCATTTTAATACATTCAGTACACACACACGCACACACACACACACACACACACACACACACACACACACACACACACACACACACACACACACACACACACACACACACACACACACACACACACACACACACACACACACACACAATGTGGGTGGTTGACGTTTAAGGGCGTAACACACACACACACAAAAAGTTTTCCCAATTCCTGAAAATAAGGATGGAAAAAAAATGGGGAAAAAAATAATAATAATAAAGCACTTAGTGGTTCATGGAATTTTGCCTTATTTTTGCCATTTTTGGGAAAATGTGTCCTGCATCAACACATTACATAGGCATGTCACACCGCAGGAAAATGAATTCACACCACAGGAAATTCACTGCATTATGGCCATTTTAATCCTTTTGTATATATGATTGACATCTGAGCTCATACTAACTTGATAATGATATTGTGTTTAATCTTAATATGTGTTTTCATTTATAAAAAAAAATGTTTTCCTTCTATAAGAGCAGTCACACCACAGGACACCATAAAATGAATCTAAGCATTGCGTGACGCAATTTGTGTTACGAAATTGAACTTGTAGTTAATATTCCTGTCTTGACTTTTTTCACATTCACATATCTTAATATAAAGTTTATATTTATGCATTCATGCCAAATGCTTCATACATTTTCAAAATGTTGTTGGTTAATTTACATATATATATATATTATATTCCAGGTTTCATTAATGTTACAGTCACACCGCAGGATATTTGACATAATTATAAACCTTTACATAAATCTTAACAAAAAAATTCTTCTCATCTAAGACTAATATGAAACATAATGTACCACATCTTCTTTCATTGACATTTGTTTTTTAAGGAACAATAACAGTTTTGTAGGTTTTTAACCAATGTTAAACAAGGCGTCATGTCTCCCACCCATGTACATATGGACATAAATGTTACAGATGCAATGATGCTAAGTCACAATCCAATGTGGGTCTCTCACACACACACACACACACACACACACACACACACACACACACACACACACACACACACACACACAATCAGTGGGTGGTGATTACGAACAAGGTGGCAAAACAATGCATATCTTTTCCATGCGTGTGCGTGTAGAATGGTGAACCAACACCGATTTGTAATTAATGATGGTGTGTAAACAGTGTTTACATGCAGCCTCTCCACTACACATGTCTGAGCATACATGCACATCCACACACACACACACACACACACACACACACACACACACACACACACACACACACACACACACACACACACACACACACACACACACACACACACGTCTTATGCTTGCATGCATACCTGATGAGCTACATGTCCAAGGCCCCATCCCATCTGTCATCAACAACTTGTTAGAACTATGCTGTGCCAACCGAGGCAAGCACCAAGATGAGCGCACGCCACACACACACACACACACACACACACACACACACACACACACACACACGTCAACAATGCATGTGGAATACCATGTTAAGTAACTCCTGTCTCATGACAAAGTTGTCAGGGTTATACCGTGCCAGTGCACACGCACAAAAATACACAAGACACACACACACATACACAAACACACCCTGAGGCGCGCGTGCAGACTGCAGACACACACACACACACACAAACACACACACACACACACACACACACACACACACACACACACACACACACAAACACACAGTGCATGTGGAATTCCATGTTAAGCATCTCATCTGTCATGAAGAAGTTGCCAGGGCTATACCGTGCCAGCACATACATGCAGAAGGAAGACACAGACACACACACACACACACACAGACACACACACACACACACACTTACATACTGTACATGAAATGCATGCTAAACTTTATGTATGAGTGACGTGAGGATGTGATGTAGTGACTGTGAAGGCCAAGGCAAATGTCCCCCTGGAGACAATGGCAGTGTACTCTACTCCACTCTACTCTACTCTTCTCTCCACCTCAATGAACTCATCTGTCATGAAGATCTTGTTAGGATCATACCATGCCATGCCATGCCAATGTGTGGTGAACAGCATAAGCATGATCGCTCTTTCACTCTGTTGCTCTCTGTTGCTCTCTGTTGCTCTCTCTCTCTCTCTCTCTCTCTCTCTCTCTCTCTCTCTCTCTCTCTCTCTCTCTCTCTCTCTCTCTCTCTCTCTCTCTCTCTCTCTCTCTCTCTCTCTCTCTCTCTCTCTCTCTCTCTCTCTCCCTCCCTCTCCCTCTCTCTCCCTTGCAATCGTGCCAAGGTGAGGTGAACAATACCAGGATAATGCACAGAAACACCCATACACACAAACGTGCTTGCTCTCTCTCTCTCTCACACACTCACACACACACACACACACACACACACACACACACACACACACACACACACACACACACACACACACACACACACACACACACACACACACACACGCTCAGGTGAGGTGAACAAGATAAGGGTAAAACACAGACAGACAGGCAGACAGGCAGATAGACAGGCAGACACACACACACAATGCCCAGATGAGGTGAGCAGAACACACCCACACACACACACACACACACACACACACACACACACACACACACACACACACACACACACACACACACACACACACACACCTACCATGCCCAGGTGAACAGCATCAAGATGACAGTTAGTCAAACAGCAGTTAGATCCTGAGTTGGCAGTGGAAAAATGGCGTGGGTACGCTGCCAAGGCTGCTCACTCCCGTGCCCTGTGAGGCCTGTCACAGTTCAAACATAAAAGTGCAGTCAATGATAACGTGCATTTGCACCAAACACGGGCCAATATGCCCATGGGGACCCAGGTTCGAATCCAAGCTGGGTCATTTCATTTCCCTTCTCTCTGTCTCTCTCTCTGTCTGTCTCTCTCTCTCTCTCTCTCTCTCTCTCTCTCTCTCTCTCTCTCTCTCTCTCTCTCTTCTCTCTCTCTCTCTCTCTCTCTCTCTCTCTCTCTCTCTCTCTCTCTCTCTCTCTCTCTCTGTCTCTCTCTCTGTCTCTCTCTCTCTCTCTCTCTCTCTCGACTTCTGTCCTGTCTGATAAAGGCCCAAAAATAACTGACAAAAAAGCACCAAGATTTCAAAAAACAAACATGAAATCCATCCGTTGTGACACTCGGTGAACATCTCATTGTGAAAGGCTCGGTGCCTCTGCCATAACTATGCCATATAAAAAAAGAGGACCCCCCCCCAAAAAAGGCAACTCATTCTTTTGAAGACATGCCAAGCTCTGACAACTTCAAACGCACCCAGAAAAACACTGTAAGAGCAGCCCGCTACCCCCCATCCCCCACCCCTTCCTGAGAGATAGGCCTACGATATAAAACACCTAACCACCAAAGAGAGGGAGCAAACAAGTTCCC
>NC_085879.1:15685040-15760040 GCF_034702125.1 Engraulis encrasicolus
CACAAATGTTTAAGGTGATTTTAAGAACAGAGTTGCAGGTGCTCATAGACGGCCATTCTAAAGCTGGTTGAGATAAAATCCAAATCAGCCAAATATCAGAGACTGCAGCAAACATGAAATAAACGGTGAGGGGGACTCTAAAACATTGCAGACCACTCAGAAAATGGCCTTAATGTTCAAAAAAGTGGACTTCTCCTTTAATTCGAGCGTCGTTCTGCACTTCAATAACAACAGTAACAGCTCCAGCTGGGCAACAATAGTGAGGCATTTTTTTCAGTGTGTGTTATAGTCCATAAAAGCCCATCCATAGCCTAGCTAGTCTATTATCAGCGGATAATACGTGTCGTGGTTTCATCAAAACCTCTCGCGCACCTGTCAGACGACCAGCTCACACAAAAAACACTTAACGTTCTCCCGCCCAGCCAGCACACCGAAGCGCTCCTGCTGCCCAGACAACTGAGCTGGCAGCCAAGTGGCTTAGAACACGAAAAAACGCTTTCCTGAATTAGAAAATGCCCCCAGCCCTCTTGAAACGGAGATGCCTGTGGTGCTACTGGAGACGAACATCAGCGGGGGACCTGATATTGCGCGCGCGCCACTCGCGAGACAAGGAAACTATTAGCCTAATCTATTTTTAAACCCTCTGTTAGATATCAAAGCACCCCCTCATCATAATAAATGTTTAGTGATACTCTCACGGCGCCATTCACATTAATACTATTATAAATACTATTATAAAGGCGTCTTCAGAGTCGTCCATGATGAAGGGCCAACATGCACAACTGCTGAGTAAAAATCCTCAGGTATTAATCAAGTCTCATTATCATCAGCCACGCGCACACCACACGAATCAGCATCCGGTGCACCTGCTCAGAACACGTTTCTTAGCCGATTAAGGCTGACAATAAATGACCTGGGCCGGGCCAACTCAGAAGAGTGTCAGGAGAAAAAGCAATTTATTCCAGCATTCCTTGGTCTTTCCCCAAACAGGGCCCACATATCACACTCGGGCATCCTTGATTGAGCTCATCAAGAGCTTAAAACTAACCTGGTGGGCTCAATAATAGGAATCGACCTCGCGCGCTGTCTCGTCCCAGATGCCCAAATGGAAATTGTGCTTTTCTTTTTTTTCTCCCCTTTCT
The DNA here is from genome assembly GCF_034702125.1 of Engraulis encrasicolus. Classification (NCBI taxonomy): domain Eukaryota; kingdom Metazoa; phylum Chordata; class Actinopteri; order Clupeiformes; family Engraulidae; genus Engraulis; species Engraulis encrasicolus. The sequence goes on from NC_085879.1 coordinate 15,686,183, forward strand.
TTCTCGGTCGCCTATTCTATTCTGCTCCGCACAGCCTTATGATTTCTCAAACTTCCGACAAATCACTGACTTCTGTAGGCTTCACGCTTGGAAGCCCAAACAAAGCTTACATCATCATAATTGATCGTTATCATATTTATTAATGTTGTTGCTGCCCAAGGGAGGGGACAAGGGGATATAAAATCAGAATGCTAAGATATCCGACCATCCGTATTAGTTGCACCTGTTTAAAATGATTGATACTTGGCTGAAGAGCTGTGCCAATCATGCCTCTTTTTTCTTGAGAATGAGGGGATATGGTTACATTCTGAGACACGGAGCTATTCAGCCACTGATTAAAGAAAAAAAAAAGATCACTAGTTCAGAACTAAAATAATGTGGTCAGTCACTGACATCTGGTGGATAAGAAAATAAACGGTCACTACGACCAAGGTGAATCCGGGTGACTGACTTTAAATTGGCGCCAAGCTCAATTTTAAATAAAGGTATGTCCGTTGAAAGGGTTAGTTGTTTTTTTTTGTAAATGTTTGACATGTGAAACAAATAAACAAAAAATACAAACCTACCGGGAGTGTCCGGGTTCAATTTTGGTTTGGAGTGTGCGCGTGGCGTGCGTGTGCCTGGTCCCGCGAATGACCCCAGTTGGTCTGATGATCAACCAATCGTATGGTCCTAAAAAGTGAGGTTAGGGTGGAAGGATACAACTTGTTAAGAGAACATTACTTTACGCGCAAGTAAATGAACGATGGGGGAACAACACCTGGTGGTGAGTAATGTTTTCTCAAAAAATAAGGCCTAATCAATCATGTATTATGATAAAAGTAAACATGCAATACAGCCCTTTGCCTGTTTGGTCAGTTGTTTACTAAACGCACAGCGTAGCTGTACAGATGGTTGAGAACAGGCTACAAGTGTTTCATGAGTAGTAAGTGCAGTCGTGTCCTCTGTGAAATTAAGACCACTCTGCAGTAACTGCTTGTTAAAATGGCATTGCAGACAACATTCAGATGTAGGCTATCTACTGCATCGAATACTAAAGGAAAGTTTGAAGATGGGCTAAACGTGGTAGAATGCGGTTGGTTTATATTTACTTTTGCAGTCTGGTCCCGAACGACAGAAGGCGTTGGAAGCCTGGCTGCAGACGACCAACACCGTACTGACTCAAGTGAACGGGCAGCGCAGATATGGCGGGCCTCCTCCAGGTGTGTATCTCCCCGGCACGAAGCCACAGGCGGGCTCACTTGGCTGGCATAAGCAGTCAATACCGTGTTGGCACTTTCATCTGAATATGAATTCCAGGAAAATGTAATTGTGCAAGATGGGACCCCATTAAAGTCAGTGTTTCCCGTGCCCTTTGCCAGTGATATCTATTTTAATTAGATGTCGCTGCTTTCGATTCGCGCCCACTGTTGAGATTTGAACTCGGGGCACCAGCGATAGCCTACTTGAGGCGTAATGCCAACTTTGAGTTAATTTGGAGACGTGAACTGCACTGCACTTAAAAGAAATGGCGGTGTACTGTACATCAACGCTACGTATCCACTGCTAATTCATCCTCTCCAACGCAATGGCGCCAAGATCTTGCCATTACGCAGGTGTTGATCATTACCAAAGAGTGTCAATAACTCATTACAATCACCTGTCTCCAATTCACCTCAGTACACTTGTTCATAACACTAGCCCTCCTTTCTGAAATCGCTCCCTCTTCCATGTCATAATCATCTCATCTCAGCATATCCCTTCACCCTCTGAAAAGAAGAGTTTGAGGAGAAACAAAACGGCATTTATTTATTTTTTTGCTGCAATTCCATTCTAGTACATTGGGTGATTGCTGCTCTGACACATTCAGAGAAAAACTATTTCCGTACACAGAACAGATTTTTGTTGATTTGGATGAGTGAAAGGGTGTTAAATGTTTGCATAAGTTCAGTTGCTACAGACCTACTGGGGGTAGTTGCAAAATGAAATCAACACTGCACATTATGCACGCTCACATTCCAAAGTTAGTTCTACAAAATATTAATGTGACCAAGACTGTTGTCAGCACTGTTAATTAACTCTGTGTGTGTGTGTGTGGATGCATATGTGTGTATCCATACGATGGTGTGTGTGTATGTGTCTAGTCTAGTCCTAGTCTACACCAGAGGTGTGCGTGCGCGTGTGTGTGTGTGTGTGTGTGTGTGTGTGTGTGTGTGTGTGTGTGTGTGTGTGTGTGTGTGTGTGTGTGTGTGTGTGTGTGTGTGTGTGTGTGTGTGAGAGAGAGAGAGACAGGGGTGAGGTCTACCTGTGCCAGGTGCCGCGTATGAGGAAATGTGGATCTCACTGATGACAGTTAATGTCTCTCTCTCTCTCTCTCTCCACCCCCCCCCCCCCCCTCCCCCCTCCCCCCCCCCCCCCCCCGTAGGCTGGTCTGGCCCCACCCCTGGCGCGGGCTGCGAGGTCTTCCTGTGCCAGCTGCCGCGGGAGGTCTACGAGGACACGTTGATCCCGCTGTGCCAGACGGCCGGCCCGCTCTATGAGTTCCGCCTCATGATGAACTTCAGCGGGCAGAACCGCGGCTTCGCCTACGCCAAGTATGCCACGGCGGGCGCGGCGCGCGAGGCCATCCGCACCCTGCACCGCTGCACGCTGCCCTGCGGCACTTCGCTGGTGGTGCGCCTCAGCACCGAGAAGCACCAGCTGGTTCTGGAGGGCCTCCCCGACGACCTGGACCGGCCCCAACTCATGAAGGTAGGTGTGTCTGTGTCTGTAGGCTCGTTCGTGACGAAGCAGTGCTGCTTTTGCTAAGCAGCGAGCATGCACACTTTACCAGTTTGATGCATTGGTGTTCTAACCACAATGCATCAAACTGGCAAAGTGCGCATGCCCACTGCCTAGCAAAAGCAGCACTGCTTTGTCACGAACGAGCCCTGTGTCTGTGCACACTCGCATGGAACTGGGCCCACATTCACTTAAAGGTGCACTGTGTAAGGTTTTTAGTTGTTTATTTCCAGAATTCCTGCTGCCCATTCACTAATGTTACCTTTTCTCATGCACCATCAAATTCTAAGTATTCATTATGACTGGGAAAATTGCACTTTTCATACATGAAAAGGTGGGGGATCTTCTCCATGGTCTGGCATTTTGAATTTCCAGAAAGGGGCATTTTTAGCTGCAAACATTACTGTACTTTGGCCATACTAGTAAATATTAGTTATTACTTAGTAAACATTCATGAAAAGATCAAATTTGGCAACAGGCAATCCAGTTTCAATGAGCAGCATACTTGCAGTACCCATTCTGTCCGTTTCCTGCATCTTTAACAAAAGTACGTAGATGCATGCACACCCCAACCTCACTTTGGACCAGCGTAGCACAAAAGTATATTGATGAGGGAGAACATAGTCCACACACTAAAACGCCAAACCAATAAGTCACTCAAAACGTACAATTACTTCTTCAGAAGGGACAGTCTGATGGCCTGGAGAGACCAGGGGTGAAGGTCAAACTGGTTCCTCCTCCCCTGTTGCTTATGGCCTTGTGAATCATCAACGATTGATGTCATTGATGATCTGAGTTGTATTCAGCATCTTGCAAAATCACAATTCAGAGGTCATCATCTTAATAGTAACCAGAATGTTTAATGGAGAATTGACACTATAGGTTTACTGTAGGGGTGTAAATAATATCGAAATGTATCGATATATCGCGATATAGTCTGATGATTGAATCGAATCGAATTGCATTGTATCGTGGGGCATTCTTAAGTATCGAAAATAATCAAATCGCTGGCCCCTACCCAATAACCTAATAAAAGTGGGAAAGTAATTGGGGGAAAAAAACGTATTGTATCGTGGGGCATTCTTAAGTATCGAATCGAATCGTATCGCATCGAATAATAAGATATCGATATTGAATCGTATCGTCATGGAGGCTGTGATTTACACCCCCAGTTTACTGTAATGTAATGTATTGTAATGTATTCGTGTGTGTCCGTGTTCCCCCAGGTCCTGGAGGAGCTGGGCCAGGGTATGTCTGGGCTGACCCTGAAGACGGCCCTAGTGGGACCCCAGAAACAGAAGCATACCACGGCGTTGGTCACCTACGCCAGCCACCACGCGGCGTCCATGGTCAAGAAGGTGGTGGTGCAAGGTAAGCTGGTAATAAACCCATTTTGTCCTGGAGCGACATATATGCTGCATTCTGTTTCTTGAGATTTGAGATGTTTGATTGAAAAATGTGGGTATTTCAGAGCTGAATGAACACATTCTTCTAATGCAATATGAGGGTCCTAGCTTTTAAATGCAACCTTTTTCATGTTTTATGTGCTTCGAAGGCTGAGATATTTAGGTTTTAATAGGCAGAAAGCACCTTGGGTAAATCACAGTTTACAGCGCATCACTTGACTTAATAGAATTTGTACCAGGGTACAAAATCTCAAAATTATCCTTCTTGGAGGGAAATGATGGTACACCAACCAAACGCATAAAACCTTGTTGCTTCCACATCGTTTCACTCTGCAAAAGTAGTGTGTGTGTCCTGCATGCGTGTCTATATATATATAAGTGCATTTGGGCTGCACAGCCCCCAACGGATCTCTATTACACCAAATACCAGATCTGAGATATACCATTCTGCTAAGGGCCTATGTCCACACCAGGCTTGTACGAAATTCCGAATTGACTGAATTTGAATTCAAAGTAATGCCATAATACGAACACTTGGTGGTGACATTACCTTGAATTTCTTTGAATTCAAAGTAATGCCATAATATGAACACTAGGTGGTGGTGTTCTATTTACTCTCAATGGGTGGTGTAGCTTAAATTCAAATTCATTCAATTCGGAATTTCGTACAAGCCTGGTCCACACAGACCATGAGGCGTATGTTTGGGCATCTGTGCTGCTGGGCAGTACTGTCCTACACCCTGTGTGTGAGTGTGAGTGCTTGTGTCTGGGCTTGCGAGCCTGCTAAATGAGCCTTTGGCTTCCAAGAGAGGCAGCAGGACGGGTTTTAGGTCATTTAAATGAGAACTCTGAATTTATCGTACATCACTCACCCTTCCTACAAGTTGTGCAATATTAGGGATTTAACATCAAGTCCTTTCAATGAATATGGCTTTTATTTTCACATTAATGATTGTGAACTGATCAGAGGACAACATTGTGGTACAAAAACAATAACTGTAGTGCATCTGACGACAGTGCTCAACGTGAAGTTCATTCAGGAATATGTTGTATAGCTCTTTGTACTGAAGCTCATGCAAGTATTATTTGAAATTAGGGAATATTCTGGAAAAGGTATCCGTAAACTACAAGTTTGACTTTCAGTGAGAAGCTCTAATGATTCTTTGTCTAACATCTATTCAGATTAGACATTGAATGTCAACATAGCAAGTAAACAAAGTATAGCATATCTAAAACATAGTTCGGGGTGATGTATAATGCTGTGCTTCTACACACCCAATCAGCCAATATAGGACTTCTAAGGTGACCTTGACCTTTTGCCTTGGGGCCAGAGTCTCAAAGCGGCTCTTGGTATGAAACAAGAAGGTTCTGGAAAAAGTTCCTTAGAATCATCTTGTTGAATTCCCAGTTACATGTTTAAAGAAGTTTTCCATGAAGGTTAGAAAAAAATGTAAAATGAAGGAAGAAAGTGTGGATTTTATATTTGAAAATACAATCATTTTAACTTTTGGTTCAAACATAAAAGTTGAAGCAGAAACACCATTTCAGAACATTTTTTTTCTCAAGGTGAATCTATTGCTTTTCTGTATCCAAAATGCTCAGTTTCTCACAATCTTATGCAAACCTACTGTACCGCTTACACATTCCATTACAACACTATAGCAAATGAGTAAACACCTTCAGATTTTTCACTAGTCCATTCTTCTTTATATCTGATGCAGAGTTTAATTGAATATTTATTCAACCCAAAATGAAGCACAAGCCTTGAGCTACACTGGGACTGCATTGGTGTTAACAGCTGTTGAAAAGCACTTGAAATAATGTAAAACAACAGTTTCTGTGTTAAACAAGGACTTTCTGTTAGCGATGCAGCATTGCAGTTGGTGTGTGTGTGGGTTATTTACAACGCACGCTCGGTTTAATTAAAATCAAGTTTCCCCGAGGTTGTTTTCCTCATGGTATTACACTCTCGGAAATGTGGTTACATGACATTAAATGTAGCAGACGCTTTTCTCCAAATGGACTTACAAAAGAGGATAATAAGCTGATGCGATTTGTGAGGTAAAATACCAAGAATACAACAAGGTTAGTGCAGAGGAGTGGAGTGAGTTTTGTTATGGGGGGGAATTCTGTTGGGGGAGCAGAGCATAGGCTCTTTTGAATGTTGAGCAAAATGACCCTAGTCCCTTAACGACTGGTAGCTTGTACCACCATTGGGGGACAGTGATGACTGGCAAAGAAACTTGATCAAGGTGACCTCGATACCCGAGTCCGTGTATTGGATAACTTGTGTAATGGATATTGACCAATTAACATACATGATAAAATAATGACATTACTGTCGAATTTGGGTCAGTTAAGGGTGACTACAGGTTCCTTGTCGTTCCAGTGTTTGATGTTGCAATGCACTCCACTGGTATTTTTTTTAAATACGGGAATAGAAAATACACAATTACAGTACATGAAATGCTGTCTCTTGGAAGGCTAACTCCATTCAAACATTGTTTCCCAGTTGTTTGGTATCAGAGTTGTATTTATGATCACAGTTTGGAGTTGTGTTGTTTTGATAATCACAGTTCCGAACTAGAAGCACTCAAGAGTGCAAATCTCCGCAAAGGCCATGGGGTCACTTGATGCCATAACAACACACGCTGTGGAATCCTATGCCATTAATATAACTCTGTTTGTCATTTCCAACAACTCTACAAAATGACATCAAAATCCATTCACAACTTTGGGTTATTCTGCTGACAGACAGACCGAAAACACAACCTCCTTTGCGGAGGTAGTTAAAGGATAACTTTAGTCAATTTCAGCATGCAGTTGTAATGCTCACACTACCCTGGACTTGTCAGTACCTGAGGGTTTTTTTTCCTTCTTCAGCCTTTTCCAAGATCGTGGTCATTGTAATGGGGGCAGCGGTTTGTTTACTTTTTTTTTTTTTACATTTTTATTTATTCCCAAAAACACCCAAAAGGTTATGCAACATCAGCAGACAACTAGAATAGAATAGAATAGAATAGAAAGCCTTTATTGTCATTACACAAAGTATACTGAGATTTGAGCTTCCCTACAAGGTGCACAGTCCTTTACAGATGAACATTGTCCTGTAACTGAGAGTTCATTGTTGTAACAGCTTTGGGGAAGAGGGGCTGTTCTTCATCCTATTGGTTCTGGCTGGTAATGCCTTGTAGCGCCTGCCAGAGGGCAACAGTGTGAAGAGATGGGAGCCAGGATGTGAGGGATCTTCAATGATGCTCCTGGCTCTACTTAGGCAGCGGGAGTTGTAAATGGTAGGTATGGGAGGCAGGGGGCAGCCTATGATTTTTTTTTTTGCGCTGTTTTGGGCACCCTGTGCAGCTTGAGTGCCACACTGACACTGCAAACCTTCCTTTTCCTTTTGGGAAAATACTTGAAGTAGGCCTATGTTTATTTTTTTATTTTTTTTAAATGTAAACAAACGCTGCCCCCATTAGAATAGCTCATATCTCGGAAAGGACTGAGCCGAAAAATGTGGCATCACCGGGTACTGACAAGTCAAGGGTAGTGTGAGCAATACAACAGCATATTGAAATTGATTTAACTAGTCCTTTAACATGCTTGTGTTTGTGTGTTCCATCCCCTGACAGCCTTCAAGAAGCAGTTTGGCGTGAGCCTGGCGGTGAGCTGGACCTCCTCAACCGCTCTGCCCGGCAGCCCCGACCGCTATGACAAGCCTCGCGGTAGCGGCGGCGCCCCCCACTTCCCTCGTCGCAGCAGCAAGCTGGCCAACCGGCCCCCGCGCCTGTCCCCCCCCAGCCTCCCTCGACCACCGCCTGCTCTTCCTCAGACCCCCAGCCCCTTGCCCCCGGTGTCCCTGCCCCGTCGCGCCCCCCCTGGTCTCTCACCGAATCCAACCCTGCCCCCCATGTCACCATCCACCTTCCTCTCCCCATCACCACCACCACCACAGCGTCGCTTCAGCCCAGCAGTGGGGAGTGTCGTGGGGGGTCGGCGGCCCACTTACAACGGGGGTTCCCCCATGGAGAGCGTGTTGCAGGGTGGCGTCGGTGGTGAGGGTGGCCCCACCCCCACCCCTACCCTGGAGGCCCTGTTGGGGGGCAACAACCCTGTCTTCTTCCTGCACTGGCTGTGCGAAAGCAAAGGCCTCGGGGCGCCCACCTATGAGCTGATGCAGCAGTGCACCTGCGCCGACGGCTCCCAGCTCTTCCTGTGGAAGATCAGCATCCCAGGCCTGCCCGGCAGCCCGTCCCTGCCCGTGGTGGCGCATGTGGCGTCCAACCCCGAGCTGGGCATGAGCGGCCTGATGAGCCAGGCGCAGAGTGCCGCCGCCATGGAGGTGTTGCCCTTCCTGCTGAACGCGCCCCAGGTGTGAAAATGCACATGAGGTATCAGTTTATGTACACCACCTGAATTTAGAAGCTACAATCCAGTGCCACATCTTTCAAATGATCTGGTTCTACCTGTCCAAATAGGGCCCAATTTGGAGAGGTAAAACCAGGTCTGTTGGAATATGTGGCACTAGGTTGTAGCTTTTGAATTCAAGGTGCCCATCACCGGTTCTGTGGCTTATGAAAAACACAGCACAGACACACACACACTCTCTCATTCACTTATTTCTCTATGTACAGTCAGGATTCTTATCTGTGAGTTTGTATGCACACACTCGCAGTCTACCTCAAACATACAAATGCACAATATCTCTCTGGTCACTTCAAGTTGAAGTCCAAATGCATTTGTTCTAAACGAAAGAGAGTTTGTTTATACATCCATACAAAACCACTTGCTGCTACCACTTCTTCATAAGCTACAACCTCCCTTTGCACAGCTTACACCTCTGGATTCACACACACAACAGCCAGAATTGTTTAAAAAAGATAAGGTTGTTTAAAAGAAAAATAATTATATGAAAAGATACAATGTAATATTTTATTCTTTTATGAATGGTTTTAGTATATTTTAGTTCTTCTAATTATTTTAATTTTGCACTTTTTTGTGTGTCTTTCCGCCTTATTTGCATGTTTTAACTATTTGCATGATTTCAGTTTGAATGTTTTGTCAACACCTTATCTGCATGTTTTTCCTTTTGAACTTTTTGGTGTGTTTTGTGTAAATAGTTTGCTGTGTTTTTGAGTTTGAAGTGTTTGAGTTTTGTCTTGCGTTACATTTTGATTATTAAAACAAGAAAGACCCGATTTACAAGCCTGGTTTTTAATCATTGTACTGGTTTGCAATTCATCAGTTCACTATTTGAAATTGGGATTCAATTTGGAGAACGGACCTCTGGTGATGGTGTGGCTCTTGCAGGAGGGTGGCTGTCCGCGGTGGACCGATCAAAGTGCTTCACTGGGTCCACGTTGGACCACTGCGCTTGAGAAGCTGAGATAGTTAGATTACGCGGCATATTGGGCAAGATCGCTGGCCGTGGTGCTGAAGTGGGCTACTGCCAAGGCCAACAAATGTCTATATGCAGTAAACATTCTCGAGCTCAGGAGTACGGGGCGCCACTGAGAGCTCGGGCAGTATCGTGCATTTGTTGTGGGTGTTCAGTTAAACTGCAGGAAATGTATCTGAGTATGGAAATAAAGTGAAGGGGGTAGAGTTTTCCTGCCCTAATTTAAATGTTGGCCTCCATATAGTGTAAAAAATGGGACTATGAAGTTCAAGGCTACACAAAAGAGGCCTGGTGGTGTGACTGTAAGACCACCCACAACCCTAGTAATGGTCTAGCCTGGGAGTACCCATGCTGCCTTGCGCACACTTGTCGACACACTTGTGATTTAGTCTGGCGTTTGCCAACAGACAAGTAATGGTCAGTCCATCACAGGAAACCAAGGTTGCTCTGACCATGAGGAAAACAGAAAACAACTTTACTAATCCTTTTCAGTGAAGTCAAGCATATCATAATTTTCCATAACAGGATTCCCGAAGGCACGATTGTTGTTTAAAATATATTTTTATATTATTTGAGTTTCAGGAGATAAACTGCTTGAATTTTAGGACATAGAGAAAGTCAAGTAAATTCTGCTCTAATGAATGGTTTAAAAAAGGCAGAATGGTGTTAGATAACTGAACACTACAGAGAGGTAATCATTCAAATATACGACATACGTGTACTGTATAAACGTGCACACTGTCCATTCTTCAAGCAAGATATTAAATGGTGCAATGGGCCAATAGTCAGCAGCAATGATGAATGAAATGAAATGAAAGGATGAATACCATGAAACCATGAAATAAGGGTGAATATTGCAGACATCCGGCGCTAAGCCCCCCACATTTGGGCTTGGATGCCTACTCTCGGGGACCCCGGTTCGAGTCCGGCCGCGGTCATTTAACGATCCTCCCCTGTCTCTCTGCTCCATTCGCTTCCTGTCACCGTCTTCAACTGTCCTGTCTAATAAAGGCATAAAAGCCCCCCAAAAAACATTTTTAAAAAAGAAAAAAGAATTGAGGACATCCTAGAAGGGGTGCCCAAAAAAAGGAAGTGACCTTTTCAAAAAGAAATTCTAAATGGCCAAATAGCCTACACAGGTTGGTCCTCTGCAGAGGTAGAATGTAACTTTTTACTTCATTACTGTACTTAAGTAGTTTTTATGGTATGTTAAGTAAAGCAAAACAAAAAAGAATGCATAATCTGTACTTTTGTGTGTGCTGTGATAGATTATTTTTACATAGGCCTGCAGTTTACCTATATAGGCTAGGCAATAAACTTTATGTTCGAGAGTGCACTGAAGCATGGCCTGTCTTATAGAGGAAATAGTGTAGGCCTATGAGTCTTTCAGTTAATCACTCTTGGACAGCTGTAATGCATTTTTGTAAGGCAGAAAAAAGTGATCTGACCAGCCCCGTTCTCCCCCTTTGTCCTTGAGATCAGGTGAATTGTCTTGGTCAGTCACAGTAGCCAAGTTTGCATAGGTCTCGCCAGACAAAGCTTTTTTACGTTTAGAAAGGCTGCCTAGACTTTGTGTTATTATGCTTCATTACCAATTTACATACAGCTGAGCTGATCAATAAATATGAAGTGAGAGACCCCCAGAGGGTGGGCCTAGTGTTAATATGTCCAGCTGAAGTTTCAGGCTTCAGGGTCTCTCTCTGAAGAAGCCATTTAATTGTGGGCCTGCCTATCCAAGACAATGCTTCCTACATACTGACATTCACATTCCTGCACTCAGATATAAGCCTGTGTGTGCACATAGTATACATCATGCTGTAGGTCTATTGGTTTGACCAGTGTTATTCCAGGTTTATTGCTGCACTGATGGACTGCTGGCTGACCGTCTGCCCACTGCCAGACTGCAATATTGGATCGCCACCTGCTGGACAAAAGGTAAGTGGCACGTGCATTTTCGCAGTTGACGCAGGTTGTTTGAAAAACGTCCAGGCGACAAATGAACGACTACACAACAGTAGACATTTTTTCACAAGAAAAAGAAATATATCACCAAATGACAACAACAGCTATAATAATAATAGCATATAAACATGCTCCAAACACGTAGGCTAGTAGACTATCAGTCTACCAAGCATTGAAATTTGTAATGAGAGTTGTCTATTGGCCAAACTCATTAAGGCTATTTCTCTTTTGGGTACATTTCATATAGCTATTGCATGTGGCAGGTAATGAATTTGTAAAGCATTCTGAGACTGAGACCATGGTGGTGATACCACGTTATAGCTAGAGTAGGCCTATGTTGTGGGCCTGCATTGTACGTGCGCTTTTGATAACCTATTAGTTCCAGAACGTTAAACGTAACCATCTGGTCAATGAAAAACCGTAGTGCTCGATTATGACGTAAAAGTTCGGTTACCGTACGTGTGTTACGTTGCTATAAAAAGGCAGACAATCACGATTCAGTATCATTTCATAATTAGTACAAGACGACAAAGCTACAAATATGGACGACGATCTTCGGAAATTGTACAATCTCAGTATTGGAAACTTGATGGACGAGTTCAGGTGTCTGTTAGTTAGGCTATATGCTAGGGCAGGTGTGTGTGAATAATAGCCTATGTTTTTATAGCCTGCTATAAAATGTAATAATGTAGGCCTAGTACAATATAACTTCATGAAATAAATATATGTTAATAGCATCATAGTCTATAATGATAGTCTTATAGTCTATCATAACCTATAATTGAATGTATGTAGGCCTATATTTATAATGTAGCCTATTTTAAAATAAATAAATAAAATAAATAGGCCTACATTTAACATTTAATATATATAGCCTAGGCCTACTGTAGGCTATAGTATTGTATTATATTAGGATATTAGAGTTTATCACTCTGGGGGAAACCATGATGATTTTTTTTCTCAGAGGAACCTTTTGATAAACCTTCCTTCCATCATCCGTCTGGTCTGTCTGTCTGTCTGTCTGTCTGTCTATCTGTCTGTCTATCTGTCTTCAGTGTTAAGGAGGAAGGGTGGAGAGAGGAGAAGGCTGCTCTTGAGGCGGAGTGCCAGCAGCTGAGATCTTCTCTGGAGGTGGTGAAGGGAGAGACGGCTTCGCTCCAGGCAGAGAAGCAGAGGGAGAAGGCTTCTCTTGTGGCTGAATGGGCTGAAATCAAGGCAGATCTGCTGGCTTCATGGGTTGAGGAGAGGGCCTCTCTGGAGTTATCCTGGGAGGATGAGAAAGCCTATATGGAGGCCAGATGGAGACAGCAGGAGATTTCATGGGGCGAGGAGAAGGCACGTCTGCTGGCCGCCATCAATGCCGCCGACCTGGCAAAGCGCAGGAACCTCCGGCAGTCCATCCTCCTCCGCGATGCCCGTGCGGAGAAAGTGATGGATGAGCTGAGGAACAAAGCAGCTGAATGGATGGTGGTAAGTAGGACAGACTACACTGTTAAAACGTAAGATTCCTGGAAGAGCCCTCACTTGTCACTGTGAGGGAACTCCTAAAGGTTCTTTCCTGAACACCAGTGGTGTAGTCTACGTATAACGCGGGTATACAGAGCATACCCACTTCTTAATTTCAGAGATTTCAGTATACCCACTTAAAATGTATTGATCCATTATTTAGAATAGCACAAATACAGTATACCCACTTCAAAAAATGCTCAAATATACAGTATACCCACCATAAAAAAGTAGACTACACCACTGGCTGAACCTGTAGGAAAAACCCTATAAGGATTCCTTATGCCTCTTTTCCACTGCCGGTTTTCTGGTAGGCCTACAGCTCGAGACAGTGCAACTTGGCCACCACTTTTTGCTCTTCGATTGAGCTGTGTCGTGCCCAATTGAAAAGCAAAAAGTGGCGTCTGAGTCGCCCTGTGTCGAACTGTAGGCCTACCGGTAAACCGTCAGTGGAAAAGAGGCATTAGAGAACTTCTCAGGATTTCTATTCCTCCACAGTGGCTGTATTGGCTGCACTTGCTGTACTGAATTGATTCAGATTGAATTTAAGGTGTCTAGGAAGCATACACATAATGCATGTTGCACCTCTCAAACAAGTATTGTATACATCTGCTGCATGCGTGCCAAAAAAAAACACTTAGCATGATGACATGATGTGTGTGTGTGTGTGTGTGTGTGTGTGTGTGTGTGTGTGTGTGTGTGTGTGTGTGTGTGTGTGTGTGTGTGTGTGTGTGTGTGTGTGTGTGTGTGTGTGTTGTTCTGCTACTTAGGCACCTTGGGATGGCGAAGCCAGGGGTGACATTGACGTCCCACTGGTGTTGTCCACATGGGGCCAGAGAGAGGAGAACAGGAGAGTTCAAGAAGGCATGCCTCTCCTGCACAACCATCTGCAGGTAACCAAGGCCCTGATTACACCTATACAGATATTTTTGCCCTTGAGTACATGACATGTGGATACAAATTTGTTTTAGCCTCATAGAAGACATATTTCTAAAACCAACATTAACAAACATGTTAAAATGTTCTTCTCAAACACGTGCCCACCATACAGATTCCACCTCACTAGCATTGGGCATTGCTATAGAGACATACCAGAGGTGATAAAAGCGGCAAAAGTGCCGGAAGTACACTGTAATTGACTTTGCAAGTGGCGAAAGCAGTAAAAGCTCAAAAATGAGTCCTCAAGGGTGTCAAAGGCGTTTCATTTTTAACGTCAGCTTTAAAAATGTTTGAGCCATGACAAGGTACGGTGGCAGCCGATGGAATGTGTACATTTTTTGTAAACGTGAGCTTTGGGTGCTCACATTCCCTCAAATTTTTCACTGCTTTTGCCGTCTTTGGTCTGTTCAATAGCCCATTCTTCAGGGATTCTTCAGATTTTTACTTGAGCACTTTTGCAGCCTTCGGTTTTTGTTCCTTAATTCGATTTTTCTTGTGTTCTATTGCTATAGGAGTTCTTTGACCACAGCAGGATGGTAGAGCACCTGGTGCAGCAGCAGCAGCTGGAGGCGGGGCTGGAGAAGAAGCTGGCCAATGAGACGAAGACCTTGAACGCCAAATATCTCAGGGAAAGAGAGATCATGCAGAAGACTGCCATGAAAAAGAGAGAGGAGCTGCTGAGGAAACTGTTGAAGGAAGCAGAAAAGAAGAAGAGAAGGCGTGAGGAGAAGCAGAGGAAGGAGGCAGACAAGCTCGCAAAACACCAAAAGAAAGAGGCTGAGAGATTTGTTAAGGAGGCAGCAAAAGTGGCCAAGAAGGCCGAAAAGGAGGCCAAGAAGGAGGCAGCCAGGGCGGAGAGGGCAGCAGCAGCAGGAGGGAGCTCATTCATCAGCACACTCCTCTGCTGCTTCAGGAGGAGGGCTGCTGCAGCCTCCTCCTGAGCTGTGCTCCCCTTCCCCTGTGTGTGTGTGTGTGTGTGTGTGTGTGTGTGTGTGTGTGTGTGTGTGTGTGTGTGTGTGTGTGTGTGTGTCTGTGCGTGTGCGTGTGCGTGTGCATGTGCGTGTGTGTGCGTGTGTGTGTGTGTGTGTGTGTGTGTGCATGTGCGTCTGTGTGTGTGTGTGTGTGTGTGTGAGTGAGTGTGCGTGTATGTTGCCCTTCTTTCGTCCTGTCTGTCATCCCTGTAAACCTCCTCCTCCGGTGGGATATCACAGCCCAGGTCATCCAGCGAGGGATTACCCTGCATGTCCCACGACCAGAGGCACGCCTCTCTCCTCCTCCACTCGCACAGCTGAATGATGACGACTTCCCACCGCCTCCTCAACCAGTGTTCTACACCCCAGGCTAGTCACCACCACGGGAGCCACGGCGGCAGCATCCTTCCTCGCCGGTGTATGCAGAACCGACAGAGCATGTGAGGAGTCAGCGATGGCCACCAGTGGACAGGCCACAACGCCCCTCATCTGCACAGAGGCAGCAGGCTGCAACTCACTCGTCGTCAGACCAGAGGGCCACGGGTTGGGACCAGCACACGCAGCTGCAGTCTTTGCATCAGTCAGCGAGACCGCCATCTCCACCTCATCTCTCTCTGACCTGTACACAACCACGAGAGCCACGACTGCAGCAGCAGTCCTCTCCTCTCCAGTGTATGCGGCACCAGCGAAGCACATTAGGAGTCTGCATCGGCCACCAGGTCAGACGTCCTCATCTCATCCTGTGCCCACGCCTGAGTATGCTGCTCCTTACAGCCCACGACAACCCTCATCTGCATAGAGGTGGCAGCCTGCACCTCACTCATCGGCAGACCAGAAGGCCATGGACTGGGTGCCACAGTCGCCACATCAGCCAGCGTCCCTCCCATCTCCGCCCCATCAGGAGACATCCTACAGGGGCCCCGAAGATGAAGATACCGCTGTTCTCCGATGACAACCCCCGCCAGTTCAACCAGATGCAGCTCACCCTTGATAACATCCTACCCCCTGATGCCACCGAGGGGTTCAAATACCACATCCATACCAACCCAGCAGAGCACAGTGTCACAGCCCACCACTGTTCTCTCAGCTGACTGCCCTTGCCAAGTCATCAGGCACACTTCAGTCATCATCCTCATCATCACCATCTTCATCGTCATCTTCATCCTCGTCATCGCCGTCTCATCAGAGAGAGCCTCAGAATTTCTGTCCGTGCTGCAGGACAGCAGAGCACTACCTCAACCGGTGCCCTGTCTTCAAGTCCCTCACACACCAGCAGCGAGTGGACTGGATCAAGGCTGGTCAGTTCGTGCTTGAGGTGTGGTCGGGACCATCAGACTGCACACAGTGTTACCTGAAGGCTCGCTGTCGGCAGTGTAACCGCACCCACCTCAAAGTGCTTCACATGGTCAACAGTCCAACCTCAACTTCCCCTTCACTTACCCGCGAGCCTGTGACCTACTTACTATGTGGACCCAGCGCATAGTAGCACATTGCCACAGAAGATGGTGATTGTGCATCTTCATCACGGTGGGAGGAAGGTAGAGACTTATGCCACCCTGGACGATGGGTCACAGCGCACCATTCTCCTTCATGGTGCGGATTAGAGGCCACATCTCTCCAGGGGCAGAAGGAGGAGTTGTCACTGTCTCAGGACCATCAATCAGGAACAGTGGCCTGTGTCAGGAAGATCAGTCTCCTTCTTTGTCTCCCCTGCTGATCAGCCTCGGTAGCGGTTCCGGATCGAGCAGGCATTCGCGTCCCCAGAGCTTCGCCTGTCCAGCCACCCTACCCAGTGGAGGCCCTTCAGGAAACCTACCCTCACCTCAAAGGTCTGCCTCTACAGGAGTTCATAGCAGCCCAGCTCCTGCTGGTCATTGGCTCTGACTGCCCTCATCCTCTCACGCCAGTCAAGCCAGTGCGTCTGGGCCCTCCGGGAGGGCCAGCAGCGGTCAAGACTCGGATCGGCTGGACAATCCATGGCCCAGCCCAGGTCCAGCAATTACCCTCTCATTGTCTGTTCACGAGGACACAGACACTTTCTAGCTCTCATCAGTCTGCCCAGTGCCAGCGCCACACCTCAGGCAGGCTGGCTCAGGCAGCGGCTAGCAGGCATCATCATCATGAGCAACCAGAGGACCATAGTCGTCCAGCAGCCAGCTCAGCTAGCAGCCCAGCTGACAGCCCCAACTGTCGACATCCTCTGAGTCTGCTTCACCCCTCGTCTTCGGGTCAGGTTGTGCAGTGCATCAGCAACAACAGTGGCAGGGAGGAGCCACTGCGCACACCTGTCAGAGCCCGTCATGGGGCGGCCACCGTCAGCGCCGCCATCAGGAGTCATTCCCCGAGTGTCCACCCCAGCCAGGTCAGCAGTTCCACACAGCCATGTGGAGGAGCAGCAGCTTCAACATCACCCCACATCAGCGTAGAAACCTCACCAGTCCAGCTGCTGTGGGCAGATGGGGCAGCCCAGACACAGGACTTGTGGTTCCAATCATCCCCCATCTAGTATAGCAGTCATCCCAGGAGTTGGTGGCAGTTGACAGCACAGTCTGGGTCTCGGACCAGACCACACGCTGCCTGCCTTCTGACCCATCAGCCTCCCATCCTGTTTCATCTCAACAACAGTTGGGGGGCGGCTGTTAAGGATTGCGGCTCCTGAGCCCGGCGGGCCATCAACTGTTCTGCCCAGTTCAGTTATTTTATAGTAAAACCACTGCTTGCCTTTACATCTGTGTGTGTCTGACTCATTGGATATCTTCATAGTGTTCTGGCCGCACAGCCTGTGGCGTTTGTTGTAGACCTGCAGACTCACTAATAGCAGCAGCCAAGTTCATTGCACAGGTGAGTCATTCCAAGAACCTGGCTCAGTAGTAAACAAGTTACAGTTTTTCTCGATTGCCTCCACACAAGTTCTGGTACTTCACACACAATTCTCGGAACATCTCACCCATTTCCCAACTCCCCTAACCAATGTCACTGAACACTAAACACAATTCCTACTTAACACTCAAATTCCAGTTTTAAAACACACTCTTTTCTCACCATTACACACAATTCTCTGGATTACACTCAATTTTCATGAAGAAAAACACTGGGTTTCTCATGGAACACACTGTCATTCACAACACTACAATCAACTGCAACTATGTTCACTTCCTCATCACATGGGCAAACTCTCTTCATACCGGTTTACAATCTGAAATCATCACCCCATAAGGACACACATTGCATGTCATATTGATGAAAAATGAGTGGATGCAAGGAGAAAACCCATTTGTTTAGTTTTTGAACTCAAAAATATGTTATACAAGACATAACTTTCATGTGGTTACCCAATATTTTAAAATACATTAGTGCAATTTTTAAAAATGTGTAAAATATATACACGTCTGTGTACTCAGAGTCTAAAAACAATAGTTCAGTATTTTACTACAGAAAATACCCTCTTTAGTAAGTAGAACACTGAAGAAAATAAGTTTCTACTGTGTTTCAAGTTGAGTATAGGTTTTTTTTTTCATAGCAGTAGGCTATACAGTAATGTAATGGGTTTTTTGTACTGCCAAATAGGCAGTGGGGTTTATCTTTGTGTTATTTTTGTGAAAAAGACATACAAATCTTTCTGTTTCTGTTTGTGTGTTGTGGGAATGAAGTTTTTCCAACTTATGTCACATCCATGACAATGTCACAATCCAGAACAAAAAAAGCCCAAGTTACTGGGAGAAATTAGTTTTACCCTGTGCCCAACAGTGTTTTAATGGGTCTGCAAATGTGTATTGTAGTGACTGTCTGTGTGTGTCATTTGACGACAAAATTAGGTTTTTAGAAGAGAGTACATTGTTTTGAGACAAGACGTGCATTTTTCAGAGGTAGTGAAGAGTTTGGCCCGTTGTGTGTGAGGTTTGGAGATTTGTGTGTAGAGTTCTGAGAATTCGAAGACCGATTCCGAAAATTGTGTGTAGGCAATTGAGAAAAACTGTAATCTTGAGGTAGTTGTCATGTGTGTATTGGTTTGGCCAGTGTATTAGTCCAGATTTAAAATAGGCCCTACGGGCTTGGTCTCCAAACAAAGGCAGGTGGGCCCAATCCGGCCCCGGCATGGCAAACATTTGGCCCGCCATGAGGTCAGAACCAATGAAAACATGAATGTGTGGGATTTTCGATGACTAAAACGTCAGTGGGTCATATCTCTCCAAAGCATTCACAGAGCATTAGATCTTGTGATAATCTCATAACAGACATTAACAAGATTGGAAAACAGAAAAGCGAACATCTATTCTCTGTCCAGACATAACCTGCTTCTCATTGCTCTACATACTTTGGACCTTGAAGAAAAATAATTGGAGACTGCCCTATGGGTTCTGCACTAGTTATTCTAGCAGGAGTTTCTCCTTTGACAGTTGTCAATTTGTGAATAAAAGTATTGGTAGTATTGGGCATAAAGCCACAAGGTCATGAAGGTCAAAAGGTCATACAGCTGCCATGCCTCACACTGATCAACTACCATCACAAGCAGGCAGCATCACTCAATTTCAGACTATCAACACATGTATCAACATTGCTCTACATACTTTCACAACAAGTACGTTTTGCCAGTAAATAAATGGACCCTGCTCCACCCCCGCTGTATGACTATGACCGGGTTCGTAATGGCACATTCCTGCTTTAACTGTGCAGCGCGCATGTTCACTTTGCCGTTTCATTGCATTCTGGTCGACCAAAGTGCGCATGCGCGCTGCACTGCAAAGGCAGTAATGCCAAAGTCTCTGGTAATGCGCCATCACGAATGCTGCCACTGGCTTGGGTTGTAATAATTGAATCTGTTGGAGATTGCTGCCATCTGCTGGCCTTGATTGTTATGCTCGCAATGGGCTCCTATTGAAAATGTAGGCCTGTATTATTAATTTGCCTTGTCTAGAGGTGGGTCAGATATACAGCGCTTCCACTGCTTATGATTCAACTGTGAAACAAGAAGAGAATTTGTTTTTTCACCTCTAGTCTCAATTGACCAATATAAGTTCAAGTCAAGTCATTTTTATTGTCCGTTTCTTCATACACACAGGTGATTGAAATTGAAATTGAAATTTCTAATAATTCTAATAACGGCAGTTGTGAGTTTTATTCGTGAAAATGGTGGTATTTCAGGGGTGAAAGAAATGAGAGAGAAAAAGTCCTACTTAGGTTTTCCTTCTGCCTGTGCTCTCTACACAGGTGATTTCACTCATTATCTCATCAACCTCACTTAAAGGATATGGTAATTAGGATCAGCTTGTTCATTGAACTGGTTGGACCAAGGGTTTGTCCCCCTCTTGTTTAAAAAAAAAAAACATTTGAAGTGTCATTCAAAGCGAACAGCAAAGCCTGGCCAAAACAGAAAATCATAAACGACACCCTTATTCTTGCACGGTCGAAGGCCTTAGATCCAGGAGATAAACCGGATACTTACCTCATGATTCCACACGCCAAATCCTCGTGCCACAAAAATGAACCAGAGGGAACACAGTGATTTGAAGGTTTGTTCCTGGAAAGCCAGTGTATTTACACTCACTGCATAAGCCATTTCTATTGTGTAAAATAAAAATGTCTTTGTCCCAACCCCACCCCCCAATGAATTACTGAATGATTATCACATCTTTGCTACCTGTCTGGTTGGACAACTGGGTTAGGCACATTTTGCCAGTGTAGCACTAAGAGGCATGGGAAACACCATACATTCAACAGTACTTGGCTGAACCTGTAGGCCTAACCCGGCTTGCAATTGGCTTGTTTAGTCTAATTTATGTCAGCAAGCTAGGGAAGAATTTTTCTGCAACTTTTCATGTTCTTAACTTTTTTGTTCTTTAAGTAGGACTGTGCAGTAATAGGGCAAGGGTTGGTAACAATCTTCTAATGTTATGCGAGGGGTGGATCTATTTTGGGGCCCAAGGCAAAATATAAACATGGGGCCCTCAAAAGTCATTCTTTAAAAACTTACACAAAGGCAGGTGGGGGGACCGATTAGGTCACCCCTAATTGGCATGTTAGGAGTATACATGTTTTGTTTTGTTTATAAACACGGTGTTGTGAGGAGGGGCAAGACACTGGCAGCCAACCAACAGAGCTCATTTTTTGACTGTCAGCAGTTTCCAACAATCAGAGTTTGAGTTGTGCGCACCCAGAGTCTAGCAGCCAGGGGAAAACAAAAAATGAGAACCCATGTATATATAGGCCTAGGAAAATATCAGGATGAACCAATTTAATATTAAGCATTTTATAGTAATTTATCTAAGCAAACATTTACGTTCTCTTGTGGTGAGTGTGCAGGGTTATATTTGCCCCCTCTATAAAGCATTTAAACATTTAAAGACGTATGACAAATTAAGTTCAGGATTTTTTGTGTTTCCCACGGCTATTGTGACAGCTGGGAGCCCTTATACATGGGTTATAAATTTAAGTTTTAACCTGACTGCGCGAACCTTTCTCTGCTCAACTCAACCTCTGATTGTTGGAAACTGCTGTCGGTCAAAAAATTAGCTCACGTGGTCAGCTGCCAGTGTCGCGCCCCTCCTCATAACATAACCCATGTATTGAGAGAAGATTTGGTCACTGCCTAGGTTTGCCTAATGTAAAGTTTCCTTCTGTTTACAGGCTGCTATTAAAATCGCACTGGAAGCCATGAATACCGAGGCACTAACAACGGCCTTCAGTAACCTCCCTGGAGAGTAAGTGCTATAGACAGAATAGATCAGAGATCAAGATCTGGAACAAAATCGCGGGCCGAATTCAATATTTTAAAGAAATTGACTAAAATTGTATGTGAACACAGGCCAATTTCACACACAATCTTTCCCATCATATACGGCCAGTTCATGTGCCAGCACATATTGTGTTGCATGTGAGTGTGAACTAATTGCATGGGCACTCATTATTCTGTGACGGATTTGTTTTTTTTAGATTTGGCCCCTGGCCCTGAGTTTGATATATCTGGCATAGATAGATCTATGAGACAATCCTTTATGCATTTTTCAATGAACCACTATCAGATGGATATGGATATCACCATGTGGTCAAACATGTTCTGTATTTAAACTTCAAGTGAAAGGGAAAAGAAAAGCTCCGTCGACCAAGCATTGCGGGAATGCCTTCAACGACAGATTGTAAGTTGATCCAATGGATAGTCAGTCTGCTTTCAGACTATCAACTACTGAAGTCTTTCTCGCCCTTTGCCTAATGGCCTATCCTGTGTAACATTTTGTTTGCTTCGTATTGTTTTGTATTGCAGACTGTACAGTCAAATCAGTCCCTGTCATTGATTTCTCTGAGCATTGATGGAGTCATCAAAGGTCAGTTGGAGGTCAGGCCACTTCTTTATCAGGCAATTCCAATCTGCAGACTTCCATCCTCCCTTGCTCACTTGCCTGCTTGTGACCTCATGATGATGTCACTGACAACAGAAAATTAATTAAATATCTCAGTCCCCCAAAAGTTATTGTGGCTATTGGCTGACAGCTGGGAAACGTCATTGTTTTCTCCACGGAGGTGGGGCCAGGAGGCGGGGTGAGGCCACAAGCAGAAGGGGAGGATGGGAGTGTGCATGTTGGAATGCACCCTGTCTTGCTCTCAAAGGAACCCCAAAGAGGGGCTGGTAAAGACCAAACAGCTTTTATAACTTTTAGTGGTGGACACTCTGTTCAGAAAGGCCAAAACCCTATCACAGATTCGCTTCAGCCAATTTAATGACCCCTGCAGCTAGTCCAAATGACCACACACCTTCAGACAGGTTGACAGGTTGCAAATAAAAGTCAGAAGACTTGCAGGACTTTTCCTTTATTAATGCAGTCTTTCCACCACTGCTAATCCTCACGCAGGACTATGCTCAGTGACTGCACCTTTCCTGCTAATGGCAGACTTGCTGGACTGTTCCTCCCTGGAGCAGTGTGACAAAGTCTTTTCGTTTATGGAGGGAAATGTTTCTACGTGGAAGTCGGTAGGTTTATTCCTGTCCAGTAAAACACAGTTTAAACTGAATATTGTGTTGTACTTCTTGAATAATTCTTTCTATATCGACAGAGTGCCTTCTACTCAGCTGGGAAGAACTACTTGCTAAGAATGTGCAACGGTAATGTTTCTTTAATGTGTGTAACCCCTACATACTTTAAATTCATGTGACCATGGATTAAAGGGTTCCATTTCTCATACTTCTAGCCATATAGTTACATTGGTGGCAGTGAGTACTGGCCTTGCAAAGTTTACCTCATAAGAATTGTGTTTTATTTAGATCTGCTGAGAAGACTCTCCAAGTCCCAACACACTGCCCTCCGCTGTCGAATCCAACTCTTTCTAGCAGGGGTATTCCACTGGTCTGAGAAATCAGGTAACTCCATCTTCATATTTGTGTTATGATTATACTCAGTGTGAATACTTGCAGGAGTGAGTATCCTGAGCGGTTGTTTCCATTTATCTACTGTTTGTGTGAATATTTTCAGCATATGGGAAGAGTTGGGCTGAAGATTGCCATTGCTCTGAAGTTTATTGCTCATTTTGCTTTACAGGTCTCAATTTGCAGAGCGAGTTTAATCCTGAAAATCTTACCCTTTTTAGTGAAATTGAGATACAGAGCACATCTGGCCAACAGGTATGTATCATGGCGGCTTTGGAAGAGTGGAAATTCCATGTGGTTTTGACTCTCAGCCTTTGATTCCTGTGTTTTTTTAGATAGGTGAACACATTTTTCCCCTTCCTCTGTCACTCAGAATACTGAGGAAAAGGAGAATGGCAAAGAAGAGGGTGAGATGGAAGATGAGGATGAAGTCGCCCCATGGTAACTTTGGACGCTTGTGTGTGTGTGTGTGTGTGTGTGTGTGTTTGTTTGTTTGTTTGTTTGTTGGGGGGGGGGGGCATTTAGGGTTTTTTTTTAAATGGTATTTTAAGCACTTCCCTTCACTCTCAAAAGTATTGGGACACACTATTTTTTTTTCACAGAAAAGACATTGTTGGTGGCCAAAACAAATGTTGGTAATCAGGGCCGTAACAAGGTGGCTTGGGGCTGTATGTTGCTGTAGGCCACCATGCAAGGTGAATTGCAAGACAAAGTGAAATTGGATACACAGCGTCATAATTCAGAGCAAATGAAGGACAACATAACTGTGTACAAGAACGTTAATGAATGTTAATAAGATTTATGAACTCTGCCTGACATCATGGCACACACAGTTTTCAATTTCAATTGGGGGGCTGCAGCCATATCAAGCCTATGCATTAATCCCGGCCCTGGTGGTAAAGAGACAGAGACTTCAAACTAGTTCTGGTGATCATGGGAGTTGCAACACTAATATTCTTAGTAAGCATCTTGGTGAAATTAGTTTTAACAGTTCTTTGTGGGTTCACAGTGATGTACTTGCAAAATCCACACTGATTTGCAATAGGTAATAAGATGTTAATGTAATGACTGGAATGTATTGTTTTTGCAGTTCAGAGCCCACCTATCAAAACCTCCACAGAAAAATCCACACTCTTCAAAGCTTCTTTCGAGACCCTGTGCAATGTTATGATGAGGCTGGATGGTCAACATTCCTAAAGGTATTCTTCATGTACCCATCCAAAATCTGAAATGGATACAAGGATGGCTTTCAAAAAAGATAATCTTGGATGGTTATTGGGAGGCCATTCTTGAGAAACTGCCGGTAGCTGGCATGATTAAAGTGTTGTTTAATGTCTGTAAAGTTTGTGAATTGTAATTGCTAACAATTTCATGCTGGCATCATTCTTTTTCTCTTTGCCGTAGGACTCTGAGGAGACACTAGCTGAGTTTAAAAGCTCCAAAGTGTATGAGTCTCAGGCAACAGAAAAGGAGCTGACACTTGTTGGAGAGGATGCTTTCTTTGCCACATGTCTCACCAGAGAGATGGTTGGTGGACTTTAACATGCATTAATCCTGGCAGTAGTAGAAAAAAATGAAGAGCTATTTTCCTAAACGCGATTTAAATGCATTTTTTAAAAAAAATGTAAAATTAAATTTCATTCAAAATCAGGAAAATTGGAACTGGGTTAATGTTATCTGATATTTCCTCAAGAACTCATTGGGGAAAAAAGTAATTGAAACATTGATTAATTGAAAGTTAGGCCCACTATATAATGTTTTGAGGGCTCATCAGTTGGCATTGGCATGAGTGTATATAGATTCGGTATGAAGGCTTCATGGATTTCCATCTTGCCATTTCCACAGCCAATGGACTTTGAGGTTAGTGGCAGCAAATTCAGACGACGGATCCTTGTGCAGTACCTGATTCTGTTCCAGTACCTCAAAGGTCAAGTGAAGTTCAAAAGGTAAGCTGTGGGCCCGACTGTGGCTCTGATGGTAGGGCACTGGGCTGCTGCTACGCTGGGGATCCGTGTTCGAATTCTCCCATTCGTTTCCTGTCAAATCTCTCACTGCCATAAATAAACTAACGAAAGACCAACAAAGAAAGGTAAAGATAAGCTGTGGAAGTTTCAGCTGATGCTACTAAGTATTATTGATTATTTACATTTCTGCTGCAGCTTCAACTGTGTTTTGAATGACGATCAGAGCACATGGATAGAAAAGACCACGAAACTAGTGTATGAGGTGTGTTTTTATTATTTATTATCATTATTATTATTATTATTATCATTACTATTAGTTGTTATTATTACTGAATTAACCTGTGCTGTAAGTGTTTCTGTGCCATGTTATCAGTTGCTTAAAGAGACACCACCTCAGGGAGACAAGTTTGCTGCTATGGTAGAAGTAAGTTAAAAACAAACCTTCTCTGTGTCTATTTGCATTCCTTTGCACAAAAGTGTTCTCAAATCACCCACTTGTTGTTGGATTGTTTTCAGCGCATCCTCAAAAAGGAAGAGCGCTGGAGTATATGGAAAAATGAGGGCTGCCCCATCACTAAGGCGAGGTATGAACAGAAACTTCCCTATTTCTGCAGTTGGGCAACTTTAAACATTTGGAGCTTCACTAAAAGTAGGAAAAGGCAACAGAGTCGTATAAAAAAAATGATATGAACTGTACGTGTGGATGTGGTCGCCCATTTAATGAATAAATTAAAGAGTAAGGAATTAAATTTCACTAAATATAAACCAATGCAGAAAACCATAGCATGATGTAGGGTCCAAGCCAGGCTGGAAACTCGCTCAAGTAGATTTCACTACACACTACATTACTTTACACTTAGGACTTAGCCTTTATCCAAAGCGACTTGAAGTTATTTAGGTACAGGGAATTGGTAACAGGGCCTTGAGCAATGTGGGGTTATGGGGACTCACTAGTTCGACGCCCTTTCGGTACTTACCGCTTACGTCATACGACCCTAAACCTAACCCTAACCCTAACCTTAACCCTAAACCTAACCCTAAACCTAACCCTAAACCTAACCCTAACCTTAACCCTAAACCTAACCCTAACCTTAAATCGCTTGTTTGAAATGTTTGATTACCATGTGAAGTCACGAGAGGGCGTCAAACTAGTGGGTCCCTGGGGTTAGGTGCCTTGCTCAAGGGCACCTCAGCCATAGATGAAGGTGCTGGATAGGGTGGGATCGGATCCTGCAACCCCCCAATCTACAGGTCATCGCTCTCACCTTTGAGCGATGGCTGCCCTGACTACTCCTTTAGCACAGCTGTATAGGCAGTTGTACAGCTTTAAATATATAGTATCCTCTTTCAGACCCACAGACATCAAGCCCACCTGGCCATTGAGGAGGAGGACCACACCAAAGGACTTCCTGGGACAGGGTCCCCGCAGCAACGTGTTAAAGGGAAAGTAAGATCCTCCTGCTTCGTTGTTTTTGTTTTTCCATGTTGCTGTATATTCACCCGTACCTCATAGATAATCGATATGTATCTTCTGTCATTCCGAGCTTAATCTTTCAGATCATTTATTATATCCCCCCTCCCTTCAGCCACATTAAACAAATGTTGGGTGTTTTCTTTGTTATTGTAGTGCAGAACTTAGGAAATTGTGGGACCTCAGTCCTGACAACTTGGAAGCGTGCAGATCCAAAGATCGGTACGATATCCTCCAGTCATTTTACCTTGTCATGCACCATTCCTTTGCCATGCCAATGTGCACCATAGCCAACATTTCAACAATTAGCCTTTTGTATTCCTCAGAAATGTTACGCCGTCTCTAAGACAATTTTTCCAAAAGGCCATTGAGCAAGCAGATCCAGCCAACAAGGTACAAGATGAAGACAAGTATGTAAAAGTTCTTATGTACTACATAAAAAAATGTGTTTGCAATCATTTGTGTGCAGGCAGTCACACCCATCTATAGGGCTTAAGATCCAGAAAACACAGTGAGCAGGAGATGATGGAGAGACATTTGCTAGACTTCCATTCAATGTTTTTAGGATCTTAGGCACTATGGAGGGGCATAACTTGGGCTCCCTGGATTTGTAGAGGAAGGATTTGTGACCTGTTTGCTTTTATACCTAGATTACATACTGTGTGCATGTACGCTCCATAGGGTGGTGCGAAATTTCAATTTCGGCTGGCGTGCCCTGCGGTTACTGAGACACCACACTCCGCACTCCTTCCAACCCGTCGTCAGAGTGGAGGACTTTTTGGACGCCATGGCCATCAGGTTAGCTGAAGAAAGGAGTGTGCCTCTAAGTGATGAAGAAGAGGACGGAGAAAAAGGCAGAGGAGAGGACAGAAAAGACACAGGAGGAGAAGACTATGGAGGAAAGGAGGAAGAACACAGAGGAGAGGATGCAGAAAACACAGGAGAGGACGGAAAAGACAGAGGAGGAGAAAAAGATAGAGGAGGGGATGGAAAAGACAGAGGAGGAGAAAAAGATGGAGGAGGGGATGGAAAAGACAGAGGAGGAGGAAATGATGGAGGAGGGGATGGAAAAGACAGAGGAGGAGAAAAAGATGGAGGAGGAGATGGAAAAGACGGAGGAGGAGGAAATGATGGAGGAGGGGATGGAAAAGACAGAGGAGGAGAAAAAGATGGAGGAGGAGATGGAAAAGACAGAGGAGGAAATGATGGAGGAAGGGATGGAAAAGACAGAGGAGGAGAAAAAGATGGAGGAGGGGATGGAAAAGACAGAGGAGAGGATGAAGAAAAAGATAGAGGAGGGGACAAAGGACTCAGGGGAGAGTGTGTAAAAGACCCAGCAGAGGATGGAGAAGAAGATGGGGGAGAGGACAGAAAAGACAGAGGAGGAGAAGATGGAGGAGAGGACAGAGGAGAGGATGGAAAAGACAGAGGAGAAGACGGAGAACACAGAGAAGAGGATGAAGAAGAAGAAGAAGACAGAGGAGATGAAAAAGGCAGCGGAGGGGACGAAGGACACAGGGGAGAGGATGGAAAAGACAGAGCAGAGGATGGAGAAGACAGAGAAGAGGACAAAGAAGACAGAGTAGAGGATGGAAAACGCATAGCAGGGAACGGAAAAGAGAGAGGAGAGGATGGAGACATCAAAGACGGCAGAGGAGAGGACATAGAAGAAGACAAAGGAGGAGAAGAGGATGGAGGAAAGGACGGAGAAGACCGAGGAGAGGAAGAAGAAGAAAACAGAGGAGAGGAGGTAGAAGAAGACAGAGCAGAGGATGGAAAAGACAGAGGAGAGGATGAAGAAGACAGAGGAGAGGACGAAGGAGGGGACAGAGAAGACAGAGGAGAGGACGAAGGAGACAGAGTTGCGGACGGAAAAGGGAGAGGAGGGGACGAAGACGGCAAAGGCAACAAGGAAATGAAGACTGGGGATGACTATGAGGGTGACGAAAGTAGTGATGGTGAGTGCTGGATAAGCCACTTTCCACAAGTTTGATGGATAACAGTTCAACCCAATAGCTAGAATGTTGAGCAGATCACTGTTCGTTTTATTTCATTGTCAATCCGCTGGTATAACATGGGACTAGGAAATCTATTTCATATAGGCAACCCTGTTTGAGCAGTACCCTGAAGAAGGCTCTGCGCCGTTACACGAGGGTCTCTGCCCTCATTTTTTTTTTTTTACGTAAAAATAGCCATGTTTGAATAAAGGCTTTTTAACATTTTTGGATAAGGCAAGGCAAGGCAAGGCAAGTTTATTTATATAGCGCATTTCATACACAGGTGCAACTCAATGTGCTTCACAAAGTTAACAAATGTAAATGAAAGGAAAACAGGGAAATGAATTAGAGTAAAAAAAAAAACATTTAAAACATTAAGATAAAACATAAGGTAAAAATAATAATAAAATAAAACATAAATAAACATAAAACCTTGAAAAACAATTCTTATTTTACTAATTTACTTCTCTTATTTTACCGTCTTTTCATTCAATAATTTAAGAAAGCATCTGAGAACAGCTTTGGAGGAGTGCCTTGGACTTTTTAATGAGGCACATTTAATAATACATTTCAATTGTCCCATTCAAAATCACTGTTCAAAATAATGAGCCAAAATATTTTTTGTCAATGTTTGCTTTAGTGCGTGCGTCACTATTTCTAATGGTAAATGACCCATGCGTGTTACATCTGCAGGCTCGGCCATGCAAAGGAAGCTGGTTACCAAGGACCAGACGGAGGAGATGGCGCCAAAGCTTGGGGAGTCTGTGGGGAGGAATGAGGATGCAGATGACCACGGTGACAAAGAAAGCAGTGATGGTGAGTGCTGGATACGTCTGACCAACAAACAGATGGGGGAGGTGGTGGCAAAGCTTGCCGAGGCGGTGACTGTGAGAGAGGTTGACGGGGCATCTGAAGGTGAGGGCGATGGACCACAGGGAGACTGAGGCCGACGTTCAGGCAGAGATGCAGGCCAATATGCTTCTGATGAAGAGATCCATAGCATGTCATCATTGAATAAATGTTTTTGTTTCCTTGGCTTTATGTGATGGCGTGTGAGATTTAGTTACCTTAGTTTTATTTATATTGATGGCATTGGTTTTTATTTTGCTTAAGCAAAACTGTTTATCAAACCGTGACTATGACGTCACAATTTTGTGAATATGCAAAAAAGTAAAGAAGGGGTTGGATACCGTTGAACTGCTGTTATAAACATATGTAATATACAGTGTGTAAATATATTTATTATGTGTTGTACATTAATTTTATTTTGTAAAATGATTTTCGTTTTAGCTGCTAATCCCTCTCCTCCAAAATAAAATATTGAAAACCATGTTCATGTTTATTTACTGGTCAATTTAATACTGCACATGCCTAATAATCCTAGCATTAACAAGAACATGTCTAAAACTAAACTTCAGAGAACTTTTAGAGTGAATTCTTGGGGTTTTCAGAGGAGCTTTTTTTTAAAAAAAAAAAAAAAACAGGTTTCTCAGATAACTTTAAGTGATTCCCCGAGCACAGGTTCTCCAAAGATCCTGCAGGGATTCTTAAGTTCAGCACTCTGATGGAACCCCTAATTGTTTTCTCTGAGGAACCTTTCAAAAACCTTGGCTATCTATCAATCTACCTATCGAGCTGTCAGTGCCAGCTGCGAAGAGCTTCTCTTAAGGCAGCAATATGAGCAGCAATGGAGCATCTCTGGACGAAACGCCTCGCTTGGTTCTTCAGAGAATTCTTTTTACGGTCCCTCGCTGCAGTAAACAAGATCCTTCAGTTTTTGCACTGATTTTCCTCAAAGCAGCTGAGAAAAGGAGGGTCGTAGGCTAGCGGAGAAGGCACAGAGAAAGAGCGAGGAGAAGGCGAGGGAAAAAGGGCAAAGAAGGTGAAAAAGAAGATAGAAAACCGGAGAGGAAAGAGGCCAAAGCTCCAGGGTTCATTCTTCCTCTGTATGTTCCAGACATGCCCTGATACAGTCTAAAGTTTAACGACTACATTTCTCTAAAGGACAGAATTTGATATACTGTGTATATATAGGCCTATTTGATGAATATGTGATATATGCAAATGACAACTGCAACCAAATACTGTGTTCTGATCTTATCCAAAACACACCCACTCTCTTTTCCTTGGATTTTCTGACAAAACAAATGGTCAGATTCACAAATTACCATCAGAAATGGATTCTTGGATTATGTAAACCTATGACTACAATTAAGGCTATAGTTTTTGCATAACAGTAGATATGACACAACGTTGTATGGGCAGCCCTACACAATAACAATGACCATTTTGGATTTGTGGAATGATCTTAATGAACTTCACATTTGGGCCACCACTTCTGGAGTGAGGAGATACACCCCAAGGTTGATCAATGCCAATTTTGGTGCTTCCACCATGTAACGAGTCTGCCCGTTTGTGACGGTAATATCCTCTACTAGTGTCTGTGGTTTGCAGACAAAGTCGAAGTTGCAATTGCATTTTGAGGATCGCCATTTTTTAATCCATTCAGTCTATCTTAAGAACTGTGACAATTGCCTTTGCAGATAACAAGAGTTGGGTCTTGGATGGATTTTCTGCCATCATGCTCATTCAATACAATGATTTGTGCTAATCTAGACACTATGATAGTGACATAACTGAAGACTGACTGAATGGATTCAGTGATGTTGAATGAAGTCTGAACTATTCCGCTATACCTGAGGCAGTTTGGCAGTGAGGCAGTAGTCCAGGGAGAAGGACTTCCTGGTATTAAGACACAAAAACAAACAACACCACATTAACAAATAAAAAAGAGAAAGAAATATGATGAGGGGAGTATTCCAATAACCTGGATTAGTAGAAAACCATGTTAAGTTGACCGTGACTTGGTAAATCATCTAATAAAAAACAGTACAGAATCCTCAGTTTTCTTAACTAAATGACGCATGTGGGTTATTAGCATATACAGTAGCTTGTATATATTAGCAGGTTTACCACGTCATGCAGGTTAACTAATACAGGGTTATCTTCTTGGAAATGAAGGTTATACCCCCAGGGGCCTATACTACCAAAGCTGGTTCAGGATAAGTTAAGGTTAAGTTCAGACGTAAATCATCTAATAGAAGAGCCTGGAGTCCTCATTTTCTTAAAAACGCTCTTGTATTAGATGATTTACCTCTTAACCTAACCTAAACTTATCCTGAACCAGTTTTGTAGTATAGGCCAAAGGTGCTCAATGATAAGTAAACACAGCAGAAAAACAGATCATTACATGTGGGCATCTTTATTTTTTTACAGTTGCATTACATACTCTTCATTGGACCATGGAAACAGAACTGAAACAGTATGAGAAGCATAATTTGCCTTTTGTCTTTAACAGCTAGTAGGAGCTGTCCCAAATCCACTGATCCCAATGCACGTTGAGGGTGGGTCCGGTCCGTCATGCTTTGTAGGCAGCAAATACATTTTTTGATAGGTCCACATCATTCCTTTATCTGAACGTATGCAACAGATGACTGGGGCAAAATGAAAAGTGTGTAGTGTACCCACACAAAGTCCAAGTGAGGTAATAAAGTCTGACAGTGTGTGTGTGTGTGTGTGTGTGTGTGTGTGTGTGTGTGTGTGTGTGTGTGTGTGTGTGTGTGTGTGTGTGTGTGTGTGTGTGCGCGCGTGTGTAGATGGTAGAGAGTGGTGGTAGATAGGACGTAATTCAGTCTTGGGTGTGTTTGGCCGGTTTTTAGATGATGTGTGGTGGTTTTAAGACTGTGAGGTCCTCTTCCTGATCTCCTCCACCAGGTCAGCTCTGGACACATCCATCTGCCAACGAAGACAAACAGAGTTTAAAAATAATGACAATTACTTACTTAGTAAAGAAATGGATGATATTTTACATATATTTTACATTTCATCGTTAAAAAAAAGAGATGGGGTATATAAAATAATATCTACTGAAGTGGGTGAGCTAGTCACTATTCCAGAAAAAAAGGTTTAATCATATAACCAACAATCATAATCATTACTAACATCCACATCATTGTTTACTATTATCATTATACACATTGTAAACTTGTTGTGATGAGGTTTATTATTATGGCTATTATGATCATCTTTACAGTTATGATCAGGGAAGTGGACAGCGGGTGGTGAGCTCAGATGTTGAGGGCCCAGGGAAAGGGGGGCCATAAAATTGGGTTCCCATTACATTGTATGTTTTGGGCGAGTTGGGGAAGATTCTTGCCATCAACTAAAGCCGGGCATACACTGTGCGATTTTTTCAGTCGTGGTTATGAAGCTCCTGCTCACACTGCGCGAGGAAATTTTGTGATTTCATATCTCACGACTCACGTCCTCACACTATACGAGCCGACGGTCGGATGCGAGCAGAATGGTCCGACTGTGCGACACGACACACGCGTTTCCCGGGGCTGCAGAGGAGGGAACATGCGCACCTGAGGTGGAGATGAGGACGCGATCAAGTGCAAATCGCACGGCCCTATTAACTTGTGCATGTGTAGTGTCAAATCAGGTCATAGAACTGCTGTAACAGTGCGATTTAGTCACGAGGCACAACCAGGATTTCAAACAGTTTTGATTTTCTTGCAACCCTGCGATTGCACGATTGTGAGGCAAAATCGTTTGTCGTTACCCAATGTACAATGCACGATGCGAGACTCACGATTGACCTGCGATACAACAAGAAATCGGCCCGACTCCCAAAAAGTCATGCGAGTGCCAAATCGGGGCAAAATCGGGGCAAAAGTCGCACAGTGTAAGCCCAGCTTTAGACGCAAGTGTTAAACTGAGGCGCACATACAATCTTCGTTTGGAATGGAGTTTGTTTACGGCCAATTTACCAACGCTTGTAACGCCCAATCAGCGATTCACAATCAAGTACCAGAGCGCTCAGTGGTAGATCATTACTATATAATGATGATTATTATGATTTTGATTGTTATTATATTATATGATTGTTATAATGATTGTGATATTTGGTTTAAAAAAACGTACCTCCTCTCTGGTGGCGACGGTCCTGAGCTTGACAACCCCGTCCTTCAGCTCCTGCTCCCCCAGGATGGCCACCAGGGGGATGCCCGTGTCCTCACAGTGCTGCAGCTGGCTCAGCAGCTTAGGGTTGCGCTTGTACATCACCTCCGCCTGATCACACACACACACACACACACACACACACACACACACACAATTGAACATAGAGACACAGAGACACACACACAGACACAGACACATATGTTGAGAGACAAACACAAGACCATACACACAATTAGAAGACAGAAAATTGTACAACATTGGAATTGGTAGATTACAGATGTACACTATAAACACTCAACACTCAACATTCATAAATGAATGAAAAAATGTGAAATGCGTTCACCTTGACTCCTGCGTCCCACAGCTCTGAGGTCAGTTTCAGCCTCTCCTCCAGAAGGTTCTTCTGAGCGGACGCCACCATCACCTGTGTCTCTGTCGTGCGGACCTTCTCTGCCGACAGCTGGAGACACACATGATTAAGTGTTACGTCCTGACTGATGACACGTCTTGACACATGGTTTGATTGATTGATTAGGTATGTCTGATGCAGAATCTTTAAGATCGAATTGATTCAGGATGCTTATGCAAACTGACAAAGTAGTCAGGTTTGACTTTGAGCGACTGGTTTGACCAACTAATGTGACATTAAATGATCACATTTTCCATCGTAATGAAGAGTTGAAAGCATCTCGTCTCATCCATGTATGATTAACGTACTAATTCCTTTTTTTCACAGAACATGTGTACCTGTCTGCGTGTCTACCTGCATGTGTGTCGACACATCTCACCTCTGTCTATTGCTCTGTGCAGTGAAGATCTTTGTATGTGTCAATGTATAAGGTGTGTGTGTGTGTGTGTGTGTGTGTGTGTGTGTGTGTGTGTGTGTGTGTGTGTGTGTCCAACATGGCTGACCTCTGCCTTCTGCTCCATGATGGAGAAGATCCTCTCTATCCCGATACTGACGCCCACGCACGGCACCTTGCGGCCCTTGGGGTCGAACATGCCCACCAGCCCGTCGTAGCGCCCGCCCCCGGCCACACTGCCCACGCTGACTGGGCCGTCGTCCCCTGCTGCGCCGTTGGCCTCCTGTGGCGAGGGGGTGGGGGCAGGGGCCGGGGCCACGCCTGCCTGGGTGAGGATGGCCTCGTAGATGACGCCCGTGTAGTAGTCCAAACCGCGTGCCAGGGACAGATCAAACACCACCTACACACACAGACACAGACACACACACACACACACACACACACACACACACACACAGACACAGACACACACACACACACAAATATTGATTTACCACCACCATGAATGTAACTTTGGAAGATGGGTGCACAGAGTTGGAATCTAGAAGATGGATCTCACAGATGTGCACAACAAAATTTGCAACACGTACGTTTGTGGTCTCTAAAATAAGCCTTGAATTCTCAATACTCCAGTCCAGAGGCCTTGAAGTGGTGTGTAACCTCTGACTCTGACCTTGTCTGCAACCTTGAGGAGGCAAGTGACCTCAAACTCTGACATTAGAAATGGGTTGAGTAGTAGAGTAGAGTACTTTATTATTTTCCTGGAAGACTTGGAGGTCTTCCCTTCCAGTAGAGCCCTTCACAGAATGTTACATAAGCCCTGGACACAAATGCTTCTTTTCCACTGCCGGTTTTCTGATAGGTCTACAGCACGACACAGCGCGACTCGCCTGGCACTTTTTGCTTTTCGATTGGGCACGACACAGCTCAATCAAAGAGCAAAAGGTGGCGGCCAAGTCGCACTGTGTCAGGCTTGGGCCTACCAGAAAACCGGCAGTGGAAAAGAGGGAATAGTCCTCTTTTCAGTTTAGCAACACTATTGCTAGTCTGCTGTGCTTCCCAGTGCAGCATAAGAGACCAGTGCACATTCAGTACCCTTGAACAAGCCTGCTTCTTTATCGTGGCCAGATATCGAACAGAAAACCGCATAGCAAGGAGGGTAGAATAATAAAGAGGAATCAAAACACGCCCACCCAATGCAAAAGAGTGTGCTAAAGTTGGGTCTCCAAAGGGGGCTACCGCCATCTACAGCGCTAAGGGGACACCATTTATCCTCAACCCCAGGACTCCGAAGGTGTCTTAATCAAGGATTCCCAAAGGGGCATTTACCCGTCATAAAGTAGATACCGGAAAAGAACTAGAATGACGTATCTCTGTCTATAATATCTCTAGTTCATCAGTCAACGTCGATGTGGTCCACAACTGACCTTGTCTGTGACTTTGAAGAGCTCCAGGAAGCTGAAGAGGAGTTTGATGTCGGTGAGGCCGGCGCAGGCTGCTTTACTCTTGGCCAGCTTGGGGTCCTGCAACAGCTGCTCCGCCAGGGCCATGCCACCCGCTACTCACAACACACACACAAACACACACACACACACAGATGTGGATACACGCACACGCACACGTCAGCGCAAAGATAGAAGTACTTTTATTAGTCATCATAAAATGGGTTGCATTTGGAGAGACAGATTGGCAATTAAAAATGTCTCCATGTCATATTTAATGAAAGCTCCATTTTATAGATGTTTTTTTCCCCCTGTGTTTTAAATTGTGCGTGTCTGTGTCTCTGTGTGTGTGTGTGTGTGTGTGTGTGTGTGTGCACTGCTGCTGCTGATCTTACCTTGCATGTTGACGTACTCTCCAATCTGATCGGCTACCTCCTCTGGAAGTCCCTTCTCTTTTACGATTTCATTCTTGACCTCCTCCCATGGCATCTGTGAAAATATGCACACACACAAAGACTTTATCTGGAGCTCATAGTCCCAAATTGCAGTAACGTGAAAAAAAAGACAGTCCATTCTATTCTTCACCACATGATACTGTGAAAGTGTATGTGTTTGAGTGTGAGCAGTTTGTGGATTGCTTGTGCATTTGTGAGAGACTGTGTGTGTGTGTGTGTGTGTGTGTGTGTGTGTGTGTGTGTGTGTTTGCCTCACCTTGTCCAGTTTGTCTACGGATGAGCAGATGGTTCTGAACTTGTCGTCGGGTACACCACACACTGCAAACATACCATCCAGGATCCTCCTGTCATTCACCTGCAAAAGGTGAACCACATAGATATTTCTATTATTAAACAGTCTGACACAGACTGGCTTTTGTGTACCATCCCATCTAAAATAAGTGCGTTGTATTCACAAAAAATCATTCATATCATTGGTGTCATTAATTTCAGCCAATGCATAATATTGACACCCATCATCAGTGTTCCCATTTGTATGCACTCATATTCTGCCTCATTGCATGCACGCTCACACACACACACACACACACACACACACACACACACACACACACGCACACCTTAATGCGGAAGTCCCCCAGCTCCAGCTCACTGAGGATCTCGTGGACGATCCTGAGACACTCAGCATCAGGGATCATGGGGTCGTACTGGCCGGCAATGTCGAAATCCTGTGAGGGGACACAAGTAGGAAATGGACAAACATGGAGAACCACATAAGTCTAATGAAACTGAGCAGGTTGCATTGGCCAAGATCATGTTTGAAAGATTAGTCACTTGCTTAGTGGTAGTAGAATTCACTGATCCTGGAGAAATTTTTGAATTGTTTAAGCTAGGCAAGTCCATCTTTAATTCATTTTGTAATAAATAAATGATAAATGAGTGGCATTTTACACCAACACGTGACAAAGACCACATTGGTCGAAACGTTGTGTTGAATAAACTGGGAGCAGCAACAGTGTGCGGACCTTCTTTTTCTTTTTTGTTAAATTATAAACGATACATCACTCATTTGGCGTAAAGGAAAAAGACAGGACTTACGCATTGGTAGAATTCACGGTAGCGTCCGCGAGTCATGGCTGGGTTGTCCCGGCGGTACACCTTGGCAATGTGGTAGCGTTTGATGTTGGTGATTTTGTTCATGGCCAGGTAACGGGCAAAGGGCACCTGAGGTACCAGGTCAAGGTGAACACCAGCAATAGATGGACAGTCAGACGTTGGAAAACCAAAGATAGACTTTGTTTCAATTCAGTATACAGGGGGGGCGCTGTGGCGCAGCGTGCTAAGCCCCCCACATTTAGGCTTGTATGCCCATGGGGACCCCGGTTCGAGTACGGACGGGGTCATTTCCCAGCCCTACCCCATATCTTTCTCCTGCTAATTTCCTGTTTCCTCTCACATTGTCCTGTCACAATAAAGGCCTCAAAAGCCCCCAAAACATTCCAAGAAAAAAAAAAAATCAGTATACAGTAATTATTTTACAATTCCTTTCATAGAGAACCTAACAACAGAATATGTGCAAGTCATTCATTCTGTGTGAGAGGAAGGATACAGTGAGGTCGTATCTGAGAGACAGCAACTCTCCTCCTTGGTCTTTCAGGTCATAGATGAGTTTGGAGTCTTCACCGTACTTTCCTGTTAATGTTTCCTTAGAGAAGACAAGAAGAAACACGTACGTACACACACACACACACACACACACACACACACACACAAGATAGCAGCACCCTTCAGAGACACATCTTAAAAGATAAAAAGCAACCATGAAAAGTACATTGGTTGAATTCCAGCACAGCTGTCTTCCGGAAAAATTAGCTTTTAGACTGAGGAGGAGATGAGATGGCCCGAAACGTCACATTACAATAAAATTGATTAAAAGGGAGCTTAATGATTAATCTTTTCCTTTACTGAAACTATGTTTACTACGTTTTGATCTTGTGTCCGGTTTAAATCTGGATGTGCTTGAGAGGAGAGATTTGACTGAGACATGTCTTTAGAAAACATACCATATGTCTACCTGTGCTGCCCTTTGGTCAACAGTACTTGCTCTTAAAATGTGATTGCCGAAATTAACAAGATGAAAATCCAACATTCTTTTCAAAATGTTTCTGCTCTACTGCATGTCCCCTCTGCTACCTTGAGTTCAAAGACGGGCGTGTCGATGGTCTCGGCTCCATGGCGCTTGAAGCAGTTAATGATGGTGTTGAAGACCTTCTCCCTAATGGCCATCTGCTTTGGGTTATAGTCCCTGGTGCCCTATGGAGGTGGAGAGGGAGACAGACACAGACACAGAAAGAGACAGAGACAGAGCCATACAGAGATGAATGGTTAACATACTGTAAATATGCAGGAAAAGTCTTGTCTATGTACTGTATAGTATCTATTGGTGTCCTACAGAAATATTGCCATGGCGCAAGATGAAGAAAAAATTGATTCATGTCAAAGATAAACCAAATATGTTACCATACATACCGGTAGCTATCTGACTATTATTCTGGAAAAGATCAACACTGGGGTGTATGTTGTTCTGTTGTCTCAGAACACTGGATTAGGTCTCCTTTGGCATAGTTACCTTGGCAGTTTTGAGAACAAACACGTGTTTTCCGCCATCATCTCCTATTTGCGCTTTCAGCTGTAGCAGTTTGGCAACTTCCTCATCGATCTGTGGGTCAAAAAAAATAATCAGTCGGTGAAAGTCAACCATAGTAGAGCAAAATACTGTCTCCGTCGTCAACTCCAATCATTGTATTAAGCTAGCTTCTGATTAAGTTGAACTATTGCATTGGTTGGTGCAATTATATAGATTGACATTTAACATTTTAATGTGCAGCACAATTCCTTACAGCTTCGCCATTTGGTTTGTCTCCTAGAGAGGCGTCAGTGGTAGGAGTGAAAAAAAATGTAAATGTTCCTTCCAACAGATGATTTCACAGACTAACTGGTCAACGGTTACTGTAGACTACATTACCCGTGTTACGATCAGCTAATTCTGATGTGTTTGGATCAAATTTGTGGCAGTTTATTTAGGGTTTTTACTTTTTTTCTGTTGGTGTTGCTCTTACACCATGAATTTATTTCTATCTTTAAATGTTGACATCTCTGGTGTCCTGAAATGTGTGTGGATCTTATGTACATTAAAATTATACTTTTTTGAGTTTATGGCTCATTTTCTTAAAGCTGTAATGCATCTGTTAAATCACCTAATGATTGTGGCTAGCTGGTCGATGTCACATCATACCTGTTCAATGGTCATCCCAGAGAGAGACCGCGTCAAGTGCATCAACAGTCCAGTGCGACAGCCAACAAGTCCATAGCAGACACGTGCAGGTTTCAGACCAGCACACAAGCGTGCATACGTCAGTCCCAAAGCAGCCATAATGTTGGCAAAAAATGCAGTGCAAAAATACAGTATAAAAATAAAAAGACAATTATGTTCAGTTCAGTGGGATGGCACCAGTCCAGCGATGCAGTCAGATATCCATGGATGTCAGTCGCATGATGAAGAAAGACAACAGGTTATTGGAGATGGGTCCAGTCAGTGCAGCAGTTTGGAAGTTCGTCAGATTTGGCATCACACCACCACAATGGAGAGTAGATGATGATGGTGATGTAGGGCAGTCCGATTTGGAGTCACACCAGCAAGTCCAGGTTATGGTGTTGGTGATGGTGGTGAGGTTGATGATGGATGGAGGTGGTGGGCAGGGTCCGTAGCACCGGGCAGGAAGAACAGGAAAAAAGTGATCAGCAACCCTATCGCTACAGTAGGCGGGGTGTGTGGCATCGTCACAGCGACATGACATAGGGGCAAAACATGAGAGGGAAGCCTCAGTCAAGATCATTCAGCCAAATTCAAGTATGTGACAAGAAAGACCAAAAACAGCCACAAAGACATCACAATATCAACCCAGACAACGTCACGTTGGCAAATGCATTCACCAACTCCAAAAGGATGCCGCGTCGCATCCTCACATCAACACTGGACCACTGCTGGGTTTCAGCACTGCAACCTGAGCGTATTTGACAGCCTACAACCCATCTGCACTCTAAACGCAAGGTGTAATAAATATAGTCTCGTGGTGTGGAAAACCCTTCCACAAAGTGTTTAAGAAAATCATTATGTACGTTCTGACTGTTTTAATGACAGCTGTCAAGCGACCATAACAGTCCCATTGAAACGTCAAGCTAACCAGCACAACGGGATTGCATCAGACAGCTAATGCTACGTAGTCGTAGCTGAACAACACGCATGGGTTGGGCGATCATTTAGCTGCTATACGCTCAATGTACGGGCTGCTTGAAACCAGTGGCATTTCGTTAACATTAACGAGGACAAGGATTTAGTAGGGACAGTAGTATTTTATAAAATGAAGGTTGACCATGCGCGTAAGTTAGCTTTGGCCACTGTTACCTGATTTGTCACATACGTTAGCC
This sequence comes from Engraulis encrasicolus, assembly GCF_034702125.1. Taxonomy (NCBI): domain Eukaryota; kingdom Metazoa; phylum Chordata; class Actinopteri; order Clupeiformes; family Engraulidae; genus Engraulis; species Engraulis encrasicolus. The sequence continues at coordinate 15,727,123 of NC_085879.1, forward strand.
ATGCGGATACACAACTGATAAAGTGATTAGTGTACAGCCCATCTATCCAAATGTTGGTGTACGTATTGTCACAATAATAACCGAAGCATGTCGACAGTCAAATATAATTTGCAAGCAATACAAATAGCTGTCAGACTGACCACATTAGACAACAAGCATCCATCGCAAACGCACAAACCCAAACCATGCTCTGCGCCTTGCTAGGCACTTGATTAGCTAACGAATGCCACTGTCAAAAGCAGTTCACCAGAGCAGACTAAACTTCTTCAAAAGCATTGGGTCTGTGCCTGAGGGAAATACTGACCTGTTCCTTGCTGGCTTTCTCTGCCTTGAGCTTCCTTACGACCTCTCCTTGTGCTTTGATGGCCTCTTGTACCTGCGCCTTGTCTGCCATGGTGCCTCTTTCACGGCCCGGTGTTTCAATGAACTAGCTCACCCCTCCTTGTGGCCAGCGAAAGCAAGTGACATGCTGCGACGTCGCTTGAGATACACGTCATCTACGCGGAAAAGCACAACTAGCAACAAGCTAGCAGAAGGCACGCGGCTACAGAAACTGTTTGGATATTGTGGCTTTTTCTCTGCCTTCTAAGTTGTTCATTTGGTGAGTAAATTAACCAAAGTCTGTTTGAAGGCTATCGTGAATGCCCTTTGATTGAACTCTGAAAGTCTGCCTTGGATTTTTGTCACTCGGCAACGGAACTCACTTCATTGATCGGTTACTTGTAACGCTGTGAAGTGAAAACAAGTGAACAAGGATGAGCACTCAGTACAGCATACTCTTCAAACAAGAACATGCTCATGATGATGCCATATGGACTGCTGCCTGGGGGAAAAGTCTGAATAATGGCTGTGAGACTATAGTGACCGGGTCTTTGGACGACATGGTCAAAGTCTGGAAGTGGTCGGATGAGAGACTCGAGCTTCAGTGGACCATGGAGGGTCATCAACTTGGAGTGGTGTCAGTGGACATCAGTCACAACGGGGCCATCGCAGCGTCCAGCTCACTGGATGCACACATTCGACTTTGGGACCTGGAGACCGGTAAACAGATCAAGTCTATGGATGCCGGACCAGTGGATGCATGGACTGTTGCCTTCTCTCCCGACTCAAAGTACATCGCTACAGGGAGCCACCTGGGCAAGGTAAACATCTTCGGAGTGGAAAGTGGGAAGAAGGAACACTCTTTGGACACTCGAGGAAAATTCATCCTCAGTATCGCTTACAGCCCGGATGGAAAGTACCTAGCAAGTGGGGCCATTGATGGAATCATCAACATCTTTGACATCGCAACGGGGAAGCTACTCCATACACTGGAAGGGCATGCCATGCCAATTCGATCTCTCACATTCTCGCCTGACTCCCAGCTTCTGGTCACCGCCTCTGACGACGGTTACATCAAGATTTACGACGTGCAGCACGCCAATCTGGCAGGGACACTGAGTGGACACGCATCTTGGGTCTTGAATGTTGCCTTCTCTCCCGACGACACGCACTTTGTCTCCAGCTCCTCGGACAAAAGTGTGAAAGTCTGGGATGCCAGTTCCAGGATGTGCGTCAACACATTCTTTGATCATCAGGACCAAGTTTGGAGTGTCAAGTACAACGGCACAGGATCCAAAATCATCTCCACGGGGGATGATCGTGCCATTCATATCTATGACTGTCCACTCTGATGTGGTTTTGATTAGCCTTCCTCCCTACAAACCTGTTTGCGCATTAACATCTTCAGCCATTCACATCTATGACTGTCCATTCTGGTGTTAAGAATTTGTCTCTAAAATGGATGCAGGATGTGGCTTCCTTACACAAGTGTATATAAAGACCCCTAGTCTTTGGTCACAGACAGCATTTAGAACACAGTCTTGCATATCTATAAAATGCTATTCCAACAACAGTGCTTTTAAAGCCCACTTTTCTGTTGTTCTGGTATTTTGTTGTCTTTTGTTTTATGCCAGAAATTAATTTTGTAAGAAATATTGCATTTGATCATTAAAGCAAATCAAGCATCTGCTGATGGTCACTGTTTCTCTTCTTTTTTTCGTTGACCTTTCAATAGTTCATATGTTCATCAAGACCATTTGGTGCACGTCAGTGTTGCTGTGGGAAGTTAATTATGCTTCATTAATTGGTAGTGTAGAAGACTAGTAGTTATGCTTCATTTTACATATGAGCGCACCAACGTCATGCAGAGAAAAATAATAAGAGATTATAAACTAGCAAGAATACCACAATGTGTAGCCAAATACTGATTTATTTACAAATACTACATACAAACAAGAAACCTTTACATTTTCCACAAGTTAACAGTATTCATTTTCTCAACAGCTGCTGTCTAACATTGAATGCTTGGAATCATTAAATAACTGGTCATCCATACAAAATGCATTAAATATATTTTCTTTGACAAAGGTCATGGTTACAAATAAATAATTCATGAGACAGATTAATTTTTAATCATGATTGGTGTTAAAAAAGTAGGCCTACACTGTAATTTAGTTGATAAGTGTAAATGTCTTACTTGACACTGAATGAAGTACTGTAAATGTATAAATATGTTAACATTGAGGCTCTTTCACAAAATTGAGATGGACGTTCTTGCCGGCATATCCTATGATCCATCCACCTTGAGGGGGAAAAGAGAAAAAAAAAACATTCAAATATCTACGCAATCTCTGTCCACTGTAAACTTTGTCAATGTAAAAGAAGAGCAACATCTACAATGGTGTATGTATGTACAGTACTTCCTCGTGCAGAGAGATCACAGTACATCTGCAATTACTTGTGATGGTGGTAGTGGTATGGCTTCCTTACAGTATATGTGACTGACTAGACACAAGAAAAACAGGCTGCAAGTAAGCCCAGAGGCAAATGGAGTTAATCATAGATTCTGAGTGCAGATTCTCAGCTTTACAACGATACCTTTACATGGGAATGGTAATACCTCATGGATTTATGACCTTTTGAATGTGTTCACTTCTTGAAGAAAACAGAGAAATAAGCTTTGATAGTTTCTCTTGCCCATAGAAAAGACAGAACGTTAGCTTTTAGATAAACCAATACTGTTTTCTGAAGCATTGAGTAGGTTCTTCGAGACCTCAATATACACATTCTGCAAAAAGAAGTCACAAAAGGGCCAGTTTCTCTATTTCGCTCTCAAAGACCTGTGAATCTGGGTTTGAAATCCAGTCACACATGTGTCTGGACTAAATTGTGTCTGATCTTTGGTGCAAGGGTCCCATTCAATGCTCAGCCTGTGGGTACCATTCAATATCTAACGCCCCGTCCTGTTTTCATTGTGGCCTGTGATGTGCAGCAAGACGTCATTGATGATAGAAGTTTTATTCAATATCTCGCAAAAGCACAATACAAAGGTCATTTTCTCATTTGCAAAACGTTGTTGTGCACACAGCGGGGAATCTATTGTTTTCTCCACGGAGGCGGGGCGTCAGCGAAGCATAGACGGGTGGTCAGATATTGAGTTGGACCCTGTGTGTGTGTGCATGTGTGCGTGCATGCCTCCTTACCACTGGCTGAGGTAATAGGTGGTCTATGATATGGGACGCTCTCAGACGCAGGGGTTCCTCACTATTGAACAGCATCATTTCCAGCACCGGAACTCCCTTCAGCTGGACAAACTCCTCTGCCACCTTGACCCAACCCAACAAGCAACACCACATTACAACATTACAATGTCATGTGAGATTGTCTCTGTTCAGGGGCCTCTTGTACTTGCGTGGATTTCCTACTAAGTCATTCCATATGTGAAAATCTGAGAAAAAAATCGCCTTGAGTAATTCAGATGCAGCAATTAACAGGTTTCCATGCACATTGCCATGGTACCTTAGCCTGGGAGTCTCCATGCTGCCTTGCGCATTCTTTTCGAATTGCTGGACACGATCGATCGATCACACTTGTGATTAGTCTGGATTTTGCAGCCAGACAAATGGTACCTCTGATTTCACGTGAAATTGTGAAAAAGTGAAAAAGAGGACATGTACTTTTTGATGTTAAGTCAGTCTTAATCCATCCAAAGGTTTGCGTGAGAAATCATGTACGTAGCTTTTTTGTGCGCAAGCAAGTTCTGTGTATCAGCCCCCACCAGGTTATCGTTCTCATAAACTGTGAACAGCAACTTCAGAGATATGATACCGTCCAGAGACATTTGAAATGCTGGTATCATTTATTGTATTACCACTAAGAGTTTCACATAAACAGTATGAATGTGGCTCAGCGCCACATCCCCAAGCATTGCCATAACCTACCTGTGCACTGCTGGCCACCAGTAAATAGAGCACCTCCAAGCTCAGCGTGACGACCTCAGTGTCGGCCATCTTGAGTGTGGCGCAGAGGGCAGGGAGGAGCCCCGCCTGTGCCAGCTGCAGAGACGAGGCAGTGCCCTGGTATGCCACATTACCCAGCGTCCTCAGCACCTGCACACAGGGGAAGCAGGGTAACGATAATCAGACATCTCCCTTAGTACTTTAAGCTTCCTGTGAAAAGTGCTGTACATAACTTCTATGTCTTATACAGTGAGTCCAATAAGTATTTGATCCCTTGCTGATTTTGTTCGTTTGCCTACTAACAAAGACATGATCAGTCAATAAATGTTATGATAATATGTATTCTAATATGGAGAGACAGAATATCAAAAAGAAAATCCAGAAATTAACTTAAGAGAATATATATTAATTTATTTCCATTTCATCGAGCAAAATAAGTATTTGATCCCCTGCCAACTGATAACAGTTCCGGGCCCACAGACCAGATTCGGCACTTCCGATCAACTTGTCATCTGAATTAAAGACACCTGTACATACTAACATGCATAAACGACACATTGAATCAGCAGAATCAGTCCATAGTATGAGTGAATCAGTCACACTCCTACCTCACCAGCATGGGAAAGACCAAAGAGCAGTCAAATGATATCAGGGACAAGATTTTAGACCTGAACAAAGACTAAATGGGCTGCAAAGCCACAAGAAAGAGACTGGGTATTAATGACTTATTAATGACCCAACTGTTGATGCATATCCTCCATAATGTGAGGAATGCAAAATGACAATCCATCACCCTGTCTGGGGTTCTATACAGGATTTGACCTTTTTTAGGGATTTCATAATCATGAGAACACAAAGAAAGCACCCTAGACCTGGACGGGATAAACTAGGCAATGATATCAAAGCTTCTGGGATCAAAATCACTGAGAAAACTATTGGCAGGACTTGATGCCACAGAGGTTTAAAATCCTGTAGTGCACACACGGTACCTCTACATCAAAAGGAACCTGTGCAGTCCCACCTGAGGTTTGCCAACGGACATCAGACTGGTTTAGGATATGATAAGGAGGTGCTGTAGTCAGATGAAACCAAAATCAAGCTGTTTGGCATTAACACAATTCAATGTGTTTTGAGAAAGAGAACTGCTGTCTATGATCCCAAGAACACCCTCCTCACCATCATGCATGAAAGTGGTATCATTATGGTGTGAGGGTGTTTGTCTGGCCAAGGCACAGGACAACTTCACATCGTCAACGAATGGATGGAGGGAGACATGTAATGTGCAATCCTGAGTGCAAACGTCCTTCCCTCCACCACTACACTGAAAGGTGGGCCATTTTTGGATCTCCCAACATGACAATAATACACAACATACAGTCAAAGCAACGAATGAGTGGCTCAATAAGAAGCATGTGAAAGCGAAAGCCCATTGGGAAACTCCAACTCCCATTGTCATTGTGACACAGCACTCCACAGCACACAAGTGAACACTGCACACTGCACACAACGAAATTGCATTTATGCCTCACCCGTGCAAGGGGGCAGCCCTCAGTGGCGCCCCATGGGGAGCAGTGCGGTGGGACGGTACCATGCTCAGGGTACCTCAGTCATGGAGGAGGATGGGGGAGAGCACTGGTTGATTACTCCCCCCACCAACCTGGCGGGTAGGGAGTTGAACCGGCAACCTCTGGGATGCAAGTCTGACGCCCTAACCGCTCACCCATGACTGCCCATATTAAAGTCGTGAAGTGGCCTAGACAGTTTCCAAATATTAACCCTATAGTAATTCTATAGAGGGAACTGAACCTCCCATTTGCCAAGCTTCAGCCACAAACTATTAATATTTTAGAGATAATCTGCAAAGAAAAATGGGAAAAAATATTTTACTACTACTATATGCACAAACATTGTCATCATCTTAGAAGCATCTGACCTCAGTGTTAGACAACTAGGGCTTTGCCACAAAGCATTTTATCTTCTTTAGCTAGAGGGGTCAAATACTTATTTGCCTAAATTAAATACAAATAAATTAAAATATATTATTTTAAGTTATTTTCTGGAATTTCTTTTTGATATTCTGTCTCTCCATGTTTGAATACACATTATCATACATTTATAGACTGATCATGTCTTTATTAGTGGGAAAACCGGCAAAATCAGCAAGGGATCAAATACATATTGGACTCACTGTAATGGCAAAAATATGACTTCTCCAGTAGTGGTATAAACTTGAAATCAATCTCAGTAAACATTAATTCTTGAAAAAAAATGTGTATATGGTAGTTCATGTTTTGCTTTACAGTACAGTAGTCCAGTAGGCATGTCATGGTATGCGTTTATGTGTACGAGTGTGTTTGTGTCTCCCTTCTATAGAGTTACTGGAGGTAATTTAATGTTCCACAGAAAACTGCCGTCCATGAAAGCGAGTGTATGCGTGCACGCACACGCAAATGTGAGTGTGTGTGTGTGTGTGTGTGTGTGTGTGTGTGTGTGTGTGTGTGTGTGTGTGTGTGTGTGTGTGTGTGTGTGTGTGTGTGTGTGTGTGTGTGTGTGTGTGTGTGTGTGTGTGTGTGTGTGTGTGTGTGTGTGTGTGTGTGTGTTTCCCTCACCATGGAGTTGATTCCCTGTGAGAAGGGCATGAGCTGAATCAGCACTGGTACTAGACCGCTGCACACCACAGCAGAGCACCACGCCGCAGAGTCCGCTACAGAGGAAACAAGAGGAGCACAGCGATGCTAAAAGGCTCATGTTGTAGTTTAATTGAGGTGTTCCCGTGCAGTCCACCACTCAGGTCTCGAACTCACCACCTCCTAGTCAACGCATGGAAGGCACAGCACAATACCACTGAGCTAAAAGAGCTAAAGGCTCAGTGCTACCGATACTGTATGAGACTTCAGGAGGGAGGTTTACTAACGTTCCACACCACACTCTGCTAGTTGGCCTCCGTTACAGTAGTCAGTGAAAAACAAGAAACTATGAACTGTGTATGTAAACTGGCTCTTCCCAAATGTAAGATTCTGAAAAGCTTGTCTCAGGTTCACTCCCAGGTCTGGTGGCCAGCGCTATTAGGAGAATCGGAGTGAGACAGGCCAAATAAAATGGCTAGGCAGGATTTTCACAGATGTGACCAGGTCAAAAAGCGATTGTTGTTTCACAACAAAATTGTAGACTTAACCACATAGCGATTCTCTGCAAGATGAACAGAGATCAGTTTTATGGAAATTCATTCGTGGCCAGGAAGGACAGACAAGTGGTTGATGAATCCACGTCCAGATCTGTGAGTGAGGCTTTGTGGAATCACAGATGAAGTACGAGTCATGTTAGTACTGTGTATGTCCATGATTAGGTAAAGATGGCTCATGAACATGGAGGGAGGTTGGACAATCTTTACACATTCCATGTGCATATTCATGGAAAATGACATGTTTGCGTACAACCAGCAGAAATTTTGATGCACACCACCTGACAATGTTACATACTGGAGACATACTGGAGGCACACAGTGCAAGGAAACAGAGGAGTGTGGAACATCTCTGGAAAATTCTCATTCCTCCAAGAAAATGTTATTCAAAAAATAGTTTTTAGCAATTGGACGTGACAGGACTGAACCGATAAACCTCCCAAGTTGAGAAATCAAAACCTCTTTCAAACTCCAAGTTACCTCAGAATTAAACTCTTTGGCGAAGTGTGGGGATGCTTTAGTGAAAGTGAAGGCTTTTTACCGGTGAGGTTGTTGAGGACCCAGAGGCTCTCCCTGGCCAGGGCCGGGTGTGTGTGGAGGAAGCCCTGAGCGAAAACACACAGCGCTGCCAGGAGACGGCAGTCTGTCACGCGCACCTCCACAAGCTCCTCACACACACCCCGGTGAACCAGCAGGTTACCCACACAACGCAGCAGGGGCCAAATGAGCTGCAGGAGAGAGAGGGACAGACAGAGTGGAGACACAGACAGGGGTAGAGAGAGAGGAGTGAGAGTGAGAGTGAGAGAGCGAGAGCGAGAGCGAGAGCGAGAGAGAGAGAGAGAGAGAGAGAGAAAGAGACAGACAAACAGAGTGGCGACACAGACAGGAGTACAGAGAGAAGGAGTGTGTGTGTGTGTGTGTGTGTGTGTGTGTGTGTGTGTGTGTGTGTGTGTGTGTGTGTGTGTGTGTGTGTGTGTGTGACAGAGAAAGGCGTAGTTGGAAACAGAGAGTGAAAGAGCAAAGTTGGAGAAAAAGTGAAAGAGAATGGAGAGAAATACAGAGAAGGGGAGATGGAGGGCCAGAGAGAGAGAACAAAAAGGAAGGAGAGGGAGGTAGAGAGAAAAGAGCTTTTACAAATTCCACCCAAACACTTAAATGCATAATTTTGGGGGAAAACACAAATGGCATTACAATCATCTGATTATGCTCAATTTGCTTAAAGAAGAAATTGTAATTTTCCTTCAACCAATTTGCAAGTATAATGCAAACTTAAACCAACAACCGTGCATTTGAAGTGTCTGCCGGTTTTAGTTGCTTGAAGCAAGAACTTTATTTATGTGCTAAGCCAACACACACACACACACACACACACACACACACACACGCACGCACGCACGCACGCACGCGCACACGCGCACACACACACACACACACACACACACACACACACACACACACACACGAAAGGCAAATTGTGAACAAAATCTCATTTGCATACACACACACACACACACACACACTCGGTTGTGTGTGGAAGAGCACTTACTAGTTCCAAGCCCTCAAGAGATTCTCCATGGGTCACAGCTCCCCCTAGCGTCACCAACACAGTACTGCATCTGGCCAAAGCACCCTGACTGACCAGCACAGATGAGCTGCTCTCACTACAATGACAAATAATACCACATTTTATAGGATGAAGTAAGAGCTTCATACTAAAAACAAACATCAAAAGTGTGAATAAACAATTTCCACTATAAAATTCCATATTTATACCAGTGAGTGTGACCATGTGAGATAAAAAGTAAACCCAACAAAGACATAGGCTGTTTCCCAATGTCCAGTGCGACTATCTAGCCTTGCTAGGACGTGAAACGCCCAGTGATTGGATTTTCTTTGGTGAACTCCGCAAAGTATCCAATCACTGACCGTTTCATGTCCTAGCAAGGCTGGAACACTGGACATTGGGAAACGGCCAGTGTCTCTGCTTGATCCATATCAGGCAGTCTTATTCACACACCAAATAAATATGGGTGTGTCCACCTGGTTAGTTTGTTGAAGCTGTTGCTGGTCCTTACCTGCAGCCCAGGTAGTGCAGGCACCAGGCGCACTCGATGGCGGCCCCAATGCCATACTCTGGATCTGAGCTCAGCCCGGCCAGGAGGTGAGAGGTCATGCCAGAGGTCAAAACCAACCTGAGAGCCAATCAGAACAAAGCAGGTCAGTTTGAATGGGGACCCTGACAAGTGCAAGGGAGTGTTTATGCTTGCATGTGTCATGTGTTGCTTTGCTTGCAATTATGGCAATTTAAAGGAACAGACCACCCTTTTTTGATTTTCACATATTTACAGTATTTCCCAGCATTATTCATGAATGTGCATATCATTTTCTTCTCAGTGTTTTCAGTACTTAGATTTATTGGATCAGAATTACTAGTATAGCTTAGCATAATCACTGGAAGTAACTATCTTTAGCATCAATCCAAAAGTCATCACTGGACAGAATTAAATTTCCGTTTTACACTGTGGTGAATTTTATATTAATTTTAAAATGGTTTATAAGTACATTTGATGCTGTTTTATTTTGTACCATAGACTTGCATTACTATGCCTAATTTGGCTATACTGTTAAACGGGGCAATGCAAACACATAGACAAAAATGATATGCACATTCATGAATAATGCTTGGAAATACTGCAAATATGTGAAAATCAAAAAAGAGTGGTCTGTTCCTTTAAAGATCAATATGATGTAACAAAAACACATTGAAAATGGGGTACACTGTATTCCACAAATGACACTTGAACGTGCAAAAAAAAAAGACAGAAAGAAAAACAAAAGAAAAATTGGAAAGAAAGAAAGAGAGTGAATGACAGAACAAATAAGAGTGAAGGGAAGTAAGAACGCAAGACAGAAAGAAACGACAGAAGATCGAAAGAAAGGGCAAAAAAGAAAGTAAGAACAGAGAGAGGAAGACAGGCAGGCTTACGGGACGATCTGCTCCACATCTTTGGCCTGCAGCAGCTGGGAGAGTGTGAAGGCAGCTGCTTCCAGAACCGCCAGAGTTCCACTGTGATTCTACACACACACACACACACACACACACACACACGAGCGCGTACACACACAAAAACACGAGCATGTACACACACAAAAACACGAGCGCGTACACACACACACGAGCGCGTACACACACACACGAGCGCGCACACAAAATGTTGGAATTTAAATGCCTCTTTTGGGACCGCTTCATACAACCAGCAGACTTTTAAAATAGCTACAAATACAAACCTCAGACATTAAATGCATGACAATTTAATGGTTTGATGATTTATGTACGGTACTGCACCAGACATACTTCCTGTGCTGAGGTTGTAGTATGTAGATGCACAGTACACCGACTATTCAGGAAAAGACCTGATGATGTCAAAAAATGAGCCCAAACTTTTTTCAAGTGTGAAGCTTTCTTAAGCCCACAGACAGTAAAATCAAAAGCTGACATTCACCATGACTTGAGAATGATTTAAACATCGCCTGACTTGAGAAGGTCATAAATTAAAGCAAAAAACGTTACATAGTCCTCCTGTAACCATTGTGAGTGGAGCAGGGTTGCTTTTACATTACAAAAGCCAATGGTCATGCACTGCTTGCAGCCAAATGTACTGTAAGTGGAACTCTGCCTGCATGCACTGAGGCAGTGATGGGATGACAGGGTCATGTTCAAGCTTTAAGACCAAGTCAGTTAATTACAACTAAGCTATCAGCCATCATTTTACATAACGGACTCTCCACCCTTACAAAAGCTATTTTTGAAATCACTACAAAGGGAGACTTTCTTCATTCTACTGCAGACAATCCAGCACAACCAGGGCAGAACTCTGAACAGGATGTTGTCTCAACATCGAAATGCCAGTCTGTATGCTGACCTTGAATAAATAGTAAAAAAAGGAAGACTCCCAAGCTGCGCTGGCATTTCTTTTATCATCTGCCTATTTCGCCACTCTTCCAGGTGCTGTACCTGCATGCACTGGGCCAGTGAGGGGACGATTCCTTGAGCCAACAGCTTTTTCCGGATAGCCTCATTCTCTGGACAAAGGTTTCCCAGCGTATACAGACACAGCTCCTGATGGACAGATAAAGGAGGTGAAAGAGTGAATAAGTAAAAACATGTAGTGGAGGATTGTGATGGTTATAAAATTGAATATACATGCACGTATGGTCAAATCAGATTTAGTGGAAAGATATGTTTTTTTCACCACTACTATTGACTTCAAGATACACTCCATCCATTGATGTTAGCAACAGCACATCTGATAGATTCATCTATCTATTAATTCATCTATCTATTCATCTACAAATGGACATATGATTTGGGAGATGGCCTTGGTATCTTGAGGGTCACAGCAGATACCGGTAAATATGATTCCCACACAAGTGCAGAAGAATGTTGGTGCGAGAGTGAATGAATATATGAATTAAACAACCCTCAAATAAACCTTAAAGAAACCCAGAGATTATTAGCCTGGTTACATTACGTTACATTACATTGCACTTAGCTGACGCTTTCATTTATTCAAAGCGACTTACAATTATTATTTTTCAGGGTATTGGTTACAGTCCCTGGAGCAATGTGGGGTTAGGTGCCTTGCTCAAGGGCACTTCAGCCATGGATGGAGATGGGTCAAAGACGTGCAAAATGAAATTGTCATTCAGTGTAACGGATACCTTCTGCTGACTGTAACTGTAAAAAACATGACTCTTTTTATTTTATTTTTTTCCAGTGAATTCATGAAAGCCTCGGCTGTCATCCATTCACTTGAAACAATTTAAAAATCATGTTTTTTTTACCGTTACAGTCAGCAGAAGGTATCCATTACACTGAATGACAATGCCATTTTGCACGTTTTTGACCCAGATGTAGTGAGAGGTCAGGGGGGTTTTGAATCGGTAACCCCTAAATTGAAAGACCAACTCTCTAACCACCAGACCACGGCTGCCCCCACGGCTGGTTCTCACAGACGGTGCATATAGCCTCACTTCCAAGTTCCATCTAAAATGTTAATTCCATGCAGAGGTGTCAAAAGCCAGTTCAGAAGTAAAACCCATGCCACGGTTTCCTTCCAACACAAGGGTCTTCGCTGAGTTGAGGCTGACCTGTATTGAGTACTTATTACAATCAGCTGATTCAGAGCGGGTTGGATCAAATTTCTGGCAGGGTTTTTACTTTCTGACCGGGAATTGACACCTCTGATTCCATGTTCACTGAACAGTCACTGCATAGAGCAAATGTGCGAATGAGCGCCTTACCGTAAACCTGGCGCTCTGTCCGGAGAGGTAGGTGAGGAGATACGGGGTGGCCAGCAGGCAAGCTCTCCCGATCTCGGGGTGAGGGGAGTGGGAGAGGGCGTGCAGGCACTTCCCTGCCTCCACACGACACTGGTCGTCTAAACCAGAGAGCAGCCCCACCACCACATGCATGCTGTTCTCTAGTCTGTAGATAATGCACATGCACACACACACACACACACACACACACACACACACACACACACACACACACACACACACACACACACACACACACACACACACACACACACACACACACAGTGAAGAAAACAATGACTGACAAAGGGATAAATTAATCGGGCCATTACAAAATGTGACTGTAATTAGTCACAATCACAAACCATAGTTCATACAGTACATACAGTGAAGAATGATGATGATTGACAAACATGGAGGCACATTGGGGCATTACAAAATAGGACTCTTTCTAGTCACAAACATACTGACTAGTTCCTTTTGACAGCACTCACTTAAATATGACCTATGGATAACTATGGGCACCTGCTGACTGTTGGCACCTACTTGACGAACATGAGCTGTACATCAGGGTCTCCAAGTGCTCTCCTCAGCTCTCTGAGAGACATCCGCTTGTCTCCACCGGTCTTCAAGCCACGGACCAGCTCTACCAACTGAGACACACAGACACAGACAGACAGACAGACACACACACAGAGACACACACACACACTCTCTCACACACACAGACACACACACAGAGACACACACACACACACACACACACACACACACACACACACACACACACACACACACACACACACACACACACACACACACACACACACACACACACACACACACACACACACCTAGGTTAGGGGATTCAATGCGCATCATCCAGCACACGCATCACATAAGCCATCCTGTGCAGTATGAAAGAGGAGCTGGAGTCTACGGCATCTTATGTGCAAACACTTGAGTCAAGCTACTGTAGTTTTTTTCGTAGTATCAAAACATATCTTAAGCATCAGCAGCATCTGTAGGCCTAGCCTATGGGGTTGGAGCTAAACGACGATGATGATGATGGTTAGGCCTTCCTCAGAGACCTTTTGTTCAGTCGCTCACCTGTTCGCCAGAGGGGATGGTGCGTGTATCCATCGCCCCCTCGCCATCATCGTCATCTTCATGGAGTAGCAGACGCCTGCTCACCAGCTGTTGGTCTCTACGAGCTTGTCGCAGTGCTACAAAGAATCCAGAAGTGATACAGCGTGAAACACGGTCAATCAGAAAGTCACGCGCAAATGAGAAAATATTTCCACCGATCTATCATAAGACGTTATTGTAACAGATCAAGGAGCCCAGCTCACACTTTTCTTGTTCTCGTCTCTTGAGTTTGAAGTCATCAAGTCCAGTGTCTCGAGGTCGGGCTTTATGCCCTACTTCTTTCAGTCTCCACATTTTTAACGGTACATGGTTGCTACAACCATGTCAATGGTGAACAAATAGTCTGAGACAGGTTATTCGAGTGCTTGACGACGTTCTTCAGACAGAATGGTTCGATAGCTGTTTGCCTGAGTAGCTCATCTAAAAGCTCCGGCACTTACATCTGAGATAAAACTATACTCCACATCTGAAGTCCCATGGTTTGTAACTCATAATGTGGGTATAAACTGGCCTTTAGAAAAGAATAAACTAGGCCGGTTTTCTGCCAAAACTTTCAACTATGGAGATGTTCTTCTTCTACTCAGATTACATGGTTGTTCTATACAGCCATGGTGAACTACTGCCACCTACCGGACTGTTATTAAATCTTTTGAAAGAGCCACTTGCTAGTTACCACATAGGACAAAGTCAGGTAGATTTCTATAAAATATTTATTTAAAAAATCTGCCTTGCACTCAAACCACCTGCGACAACAGTCAACACAGAATGTAAAAATAACATTTTAAAACGTATATGTGTTTATACAACATCTTTTAACAATCAGGCACTCTTTTTTTTTCTTCATAGCATAGTGGGTTCTCTGTGATGGTAGCTTTTCTTTCTTTTTTTTAATAACAGATCGTTTACTCCATATTCCCTTAGAACTGTTGCCCTCCCAGTATCCACTGAGTACTGACTATACTGTATGCTGCAAACTACAGTGGGCGATGCTGACGGGGCTAGTTCATCCATAACTCTGTTTAATATCTCACCATTGATTTATAGCTGCTTTTATCTCACATGATTGCTGAATTACTCACTGCACTAACCGTAGAAAACATTCAAAACCGAACTTACATCATTTAAAAATTCACCATTACATCCACAAATTCTTCAGAACAAAGTTTCTTCTTGTTATCTCTTTTGTTTCTGTCACTCTTTTTGTCCATAATTTATTCTATATAAGCCCATTACCATAATGAGTCTTCTTTGCTTTTTTCCTAAATGTATTTCTAAAAACTGTCTCTGTGTGGACGGGTTGGTCTGGAGTCTCGAGTCCAGTCCTGTGGTGCTGCAGTGGGCCTCTGTCTGACAGTGAGGGCCTTTGCAGGATGCCTCCTTTACAGTATAGAGTCCAGCTGTGCTGTGTGGGTCTGGTCGGATGCTCAGGATTGCTCTGGTGACAACATAGTGACAGACTCACTAACCAGTAACTTCTTCTTTTTCTTCTGCGGAGAGAGAAGGAAACAGTAAGCTCAGGTAGAGTTTTTTTCCTCAAGTGTGGACATCCACAAACCATACTTTCTCTCTCTCTCACTCACTCACACACACACACACACACACACACTAGGGTTGTGCCGATAGACGATGTCATCGTCCATCGGCGATGGACAGCTGGCATCACGATGGACAGCCAACATCGTGATGCCAAGGAATTTGAATTTTTGAAGCCGCTGCTATTGCCATCATTACGGTGCTTGGCATTGCAATAAACTGAAACATTACCGTAAAATCCTTAGTAGCAGCGGACTGCGCAGGTAGCAGGAGTGAACGGACCGAGGTTGTCAACACAAGCCTCAAGCAGAGTGAATTTTATAGCTACGAAAAAAACCGCAATGGAATAAAAAAAAAACTTGTGAACTAAGCCCTACTATTGTTTGCTGCATATGAGTTCAAGTAAGTGTCTGATTGCCTACATTTATTTATGTGACCCAAGTTTTTACAACGGAGAGTCAGGCATTGGTTCTCCCTCCGGAGTAGTCTAAAGTGAAAGCAACAAATCGTTCAGCAATTGCGACAGTTTACCATTTCATGTTTAACGGAAATTCGACTCAAAATGTTTAATCTCTCCGCGATGGAGATGTCTTGTGAAGTAGCCACACAAGATTGTAGGCTACACTTCTGATTAGCCCACTGCCAAGAGGGAGCGCAAGCGATTCCATGTCTGCCCGCGTCTTTGTGGCTTCACCGCAATTGTTTCCATTGATGAATTAAAAAGTCTCGCCGTGTGCTTAAAGCCTGGCTCAAACTACACGACTAGCGATTGTGTGTCCGATTTTGGCGTCGGGGTGCACCGCACACTAGAAGAGAATCGCAACTGTCAATCTTGTCGCTGCTCGCAGCCACCGAGACAATGCCCGACGTTCTATTTCCAGTCGCAAATATCAAACACTGTTTGATTTCTACGATTTGCGATCGGCGACTCTTTGAGCTGCCAAAGTTCTGTCTTAGAACGTCGCTCACGACGAGGAAATCTTTCCCGACAATCGCTTGCGATGGTCCTGGGGGGTAACGTTCCAGCGATTGTCGTAAAGGGGGTTTTCAGCCGAGAATCGGCGCGATAGTCGTGTAGTTTGAGCCAGGCTTTAGAAACATTCGCGTCGGGTAATTTGCTAACTCGGGCTAAAATCCATTGCAAAACCTCGAGAAAGCACGCGTGGGTTCTCATCTCTTCCATTTGACAAACGTTCTGGGCTTCCCTGCATGGCTAAAGTTATGTACCGGTATGCAAAAACGCCGTGACACAGCTGGTCTTGAAATAGAACTACGCCGTTAAATAACACACTCTAGTAGCAGCCTGCAGTAGGCTGCATTGCGAAATTTACTGAAAATAAGTTTCCACGCGGTGGAGTTTGGAAGAGCGGGCTTGAAGCAGCTGATGGTGACACGAGAGACAAGAAGGACGATGGGGAGGGGTCGCTCGGGGAGAGTCGCTCTCACAGACAGCAGAGGAGCGACCATCTCTGTTGCAGACAGTAGCGCAGCTGGAGGAGGTTCAAACTTTTTTTTTGTAAGAATTTAAAAACTGTTAATATATTTGACTTAGGCCTACTCTTAAAGCAAATATATTAAAATAATAGCTTATATGAAGCCAAAAAAAATAAAAAGCCAATAATTAAAAAAAAATGTAATAAAAAAAATAATATAACTAACCCCCCCCCCCCCCCCCCCCCCCCCCCCCCAACGACGACGATGTCATCGTCCATCGCATCGTCTCACTGTAAACATCGTCAGCTGCCAATTAGGGGGACATCGCCCAAGCCTAACACACACACACACACACACACACACACACACACACACACACACACACACACACACACACACACACACACACACACACCTGCCGAGCAAGCGCACGCACACACACAAGCTGGTTGAAGTTTGGCTATGGCACATTACATACTGTATATACTGTACTGTACATTACACCAAATGATTGGATAAAATCCGTTCCAATCGTTTTGAACTTGAACAGAGTTCGGTTAACCACTCACACCTGAAAAAGGTGCTCAATTATGCCGGTCCAGATCCTATGTATGGAAGTATTGCGAGGGAATGGTAAGACCAGAGACGATTGATTAAGAGTACAAAGTTTGCTTACATGCACAAAAGCAACATATGCAACTTCTCACGCAAACTTCAGGTGTACTATGAATTAACTAATGCTAAAGAGTGCATGTGCTCTGAATTTGTATTGAATGCACCATCATAATGTCCGTGAAAACAGGTTTATGCATGGATTTTTTTGTGTCTTGGCAGGTTTTCAGATACTCAGCAGGAAATCCATGTACATGTTAGTACATGAGGGCCCGGGCTAGTAGACATGCATTACCTTTTTGGGGGTCTCCTCCTCTGATGGGGCTGACAGGGCAGTAGGGACTGGTGGAGCTTCCTCCTTCTCTCTCTCCTTCTCCTTGTCCTTCTTTTTTTCTATGAGAGGGAAACACAAAACAGATGTTAAGGAGTTTTATTTACTTTTTAACTGTCTTTTTGCTGGCTAAAAAGGACTGTGTTGAAACAGGAGGTCGTTTGTGTATTTGTCCACTAGTTTTGAACCGCTTTCTTGAAAAACTCTTTCTTGCGCAATAATCATTATCAGGAGGTAGCACAGAACGAGAACACAAGGTATTTTGTTTACATGTGCATGATTGCACTTTGCGGTCATGAAACCGTGTTCTTTGTCATGTACTACTTTTTCTTTTAGCTCCTTTCAATCTTTCAAACACGCTTATTGAGTAAAAAACTGTTAATTTTTATTTATTTTTTTATTTTTTTGTACAAAATACAGTGGCCCTCAGTTATCAAACGACGAGAATCATACGTACGTCGTGCATACATTCTTTTTCTACAACCAGTTGGCATTTACCAAATCTCATCGTAAGCGCAGGAAAGATGAAATCCTACGACTGCTCTCAGACGGTGTACGCCGTTTTCAAGTTGGACTTGAGATGACTATGATCACCAACTTGAGCAGCAGTTGTAGCGCAACAACTCATTATCATAAATATGTGGCCTACATAATTACAAAATGGTTTTATATTGTATATTTTCGGCTATAAGCCAACGTCTACCTGTTGGAATTGGTGCACCCTTCCTGGGAGCGCTGCGTTAATTTGGCATGTAGGTCAACAACTACAAGAGACTTCTAATTTGTGATTTGGCGTGATGTGTGAATATTTGTGCATACAGCCACGTATTGGAATGTGCCTTCAGACGTGGGATCAATGACCGACGTCCTTTCTTTTTAACAGCTGGGAGTTCATGCACACATCAATCAATAGGCTACATAGCCTACCTACAGTAATAATCTCCCGGTTGAGTTGCGACGTTTGATCGCACACAACTACTATCCAAATATAGGCCTACTACACCAGACACATGTGTGTCCGATAACACTTTCTAGACCTAGTCGTCCATAGGTGGTAAAAGAGCTATCCCCTCGAAGGACTGGAGCGCAGGAGAGAAGCAGGGCACACATGAGCGCAAGAAGGACAGCGCACTGGACATGTAAAACTCTCTTTCCCCAACATGTGGTTTGGGCACTGTTTGTTGGCCAGTTTCACGTAGAATCCTTTTCTTGACCTCGTTTACAAAAAAAGGTTTACCATCATACATTTTTAAAAAATAATATTCATAAAAAAAATATCTTCATTATGTCTACTGTAGTCAATCAAACATTTCATTGTAACCATAATTATTTGGAAATCAATCTCTACCCTTCCATATTGAGAACCGAAACACTGTTGACTACTGCTGTTGATTATTTCCACGTGTTATTTTGTTGTCTACCTCGCGTAAAGCCCAATTTCAAGCTGTCAATCAACCAGAAACGTGGATGTTTTAGCCGTCTCTCCATGTCGCAAACACCGTTTCAGAGAAGGTGTGATTATTCTAATTACGATGGTTTTCAGACGCTGGATTTATCAACAGCCGCTCACTCTTACGATGAGATTGGAGAGGTACACATGTTTAGTAAATCTCACGTGAGCCTCGTCATACGACGAAATCTGCGCTCATTTCTGCGATGGTTTCTACGCAAGTTTGATAAATGAGGGCCAGTGTGTGTATGCTTGAATTGTGTATTGTGATTTCAATATGGTGGAACTGAAAACAAACTTTTGAGGACAATAAAATATTTTGTATTTGTTGTAGATTCTGGACAGGCAATACTTACTTTTCTTCTTCTCTGAAGTTGGCTCTGGTGTGGACTCAGGGGCCAGCGTCTGCGGTGCAGCTGGGGTCTCTGTCGTTGCTGTAACACTGTCTTGGCCTGGCTCTTTACTCCTCTCCTCCTCCACCTTCTCTCTCTCCTTGTCTTTCTTCTTCTTTTTCTTTATTTTCCCCTCCGTCTCCAGGGGCGCCGTCACCACTTCTTCCGGCGTGGGCTCCTGCAAAGGCGCCACCGCTCCTTCCTCCTGTTCTTTCTCTTTTTTCCTCTTCTCTTTCTTTTTTGCCGGTGTGGCTTCGGAAGACGCATCCTCTTGAAGTGTTACCTCAGGAGCCTGCTTCACAGGTGCCAACGCTCCTTCCTCCTGTAGCTTCTCCTCTTTTTTCCTCTTCTTCTCTTTCTTTTTCGCCGGTGTGGCTTCGGAGGATGCATTCACTTGAGGCGTCTCCTCAGGAGCCTTCTGTACAGGCGCCTCCTGTTCCTTCTCCTCCCTTTTCCTCTTCTTTTTTGCCGGCGTGGCTTCGGAGGATGCATTCTCTTGAGGTGTCACCTCAGCAGCCTGCTGCACAGTTGCCACTTCCTCCTGCTCCTTCTGCTCTTTTTTCCTCTTTGTGTGTTTCTTTTTCAACGGTGTGGCTTCAGAGGACGCATCCTTTTGAGGTGCCTCAGGAGCCTGCTGTGTGTGTCCTGCGTTGCCCTCTGGGGTGAGGTCCTGACCCGGAGGCTTCTTCTTGTCAGCCTTGTGTTTGCGGTGCTTTGAAGGCGTTTCCGCATTCTGATCACCAGGTGTCACTGCATCAACGCTTTGTAAGGGGGTCCCCGTACTCAAGACGTCAGAAGTGTCTTTACTAGTGCCGTCTTCTGTGGTCGTCTTGTGACTTTTTGCCTTCTTCTTGGGGGTCTTGACTGGCGTGGTAAGGAAACTGCCGTTTTGCAGCTCCGTTACAATGCCAGGATTGGTGTTGTTGACTGCAGCGGAGTCTGGTGTTGTACCGTCGGCTATGGTTGCCTTGGGTGTCTTGGGTGCTTTGGGCGTTTTGGGTGTTTTGGGGGCTTTGGGTGTTTTGACGGTCTTTGACGGGGTTGTGGTGTTTTTTTCATCTGATTTTTTAGTTGACGGGCTTTTGGCTGGCTCCGAGGTGGGTGTTTGTGCAGGCGTTTCTGTTTGTGTGTCTGTCGCTTCTGCGGCGGCCTTCTTTCTCTGGGCAGCAGTAGTTCTCGGGTTCTTTGGCGGCGCTCTTTTTCTGGGCGCCTTTTTGCTGTTTGACGGACCGTTGACGCCGTTAACGGAGGCAAAGGCTTCTTCCATTCGTGCTATGTCTGCATCTGTAATTAGGAGCAGATGTTGGAAGAGGGGTGGGGGATTAAAAACAGAAATCGTTTTTGGTAATAACACAAACAACCTTTATGCACAATTCCAGGGGCTTTTTTAAACAGAGTACACAACCATTGAAAATGCCCATAATTTGTGCACACCCCCTCATCTGTCCTCATGTTCCTATTCTAGCTCATTATTAGTATTCTCCCTCATGACTGTTCAACAAGTACAGAAGATCTCCTATATTCATAGTTCAATTTGTACAGAACATTTTTCATAAACTATGTCTGGTGGAGCTAGTTAAAAATTCCAGCTACTCTGCGCATCATCATTGAACGCTGTAGTAGTCACTGAAAAAGACTTTACCATAGCACTAAAGTTGATGATACACAGGCCAACTTTTTGAGCAATCTGTCTGGGCAACGATACAATAAGATGTTTTTTGACTGTTTATCATTTAATATTTGTATTAGGAGAACTAAGATTAGCAGCAGACAACATTTTCAACCATTCCATCAGAAAATGAATAGCCAATCATGATGTTGCCCGACAACATTCCTAAAAAAGTTGCCTTCAGTAATATGCCTACATTACGCCATTGGTCAGTGTCATTTTGGAAATAGCAACTTTATAACCGTGGGCCATGTCATATCAGATCTCAAGTCAGAAAACAAGTAAAGGAGTTGCACGGAAATGCTGAATGCAATAAAGAAAAGCTGTACTAACAGTGGCTGAAAAAAGTAAAAAGCAGACAGACCCGAAACGTTTGTATCCCAATCTGGATGCGAAACGTTTGTATCCCAATCTCTGATGGATGTTTACTTTTTTGGCTTTTGTTAAATACAGTTATCTGATTTGCATTCAGCTTTTGTGCGTGACTCCCTTTTCTTGTTTTCTGACTGATCATTTTTGGAATTACGCACAATCGAGATGCTCAAATAAGACAAGGGAGCGGATGCCACCTTCACCTGCTGTTAACAGATGAAGTCCCAACTATCTCTTTCTTGAACGGTCTGAAAATAAAGTAAGTAGTTAAGTAAGTACGTACGTTTAATTCATAAACCACATTTAAAAACGGCGAGAACTCGCCAAAGTGTTGCACAGTGTCAAACTAAAAGTTAAATAATAAAAATTAGCTTAAGGGGAGACATGGTCATGCTGCACATTGCAAACCTGTGAGTTGCAGAGCGAACTGCTTCCATTTCTCCACATCCAGACTGCTGTCTGAGTCGGAGTCATCTGCTTGAGTGGAGGAGGAGGGGGCAGGGGCAGCGGGAGTTGCAGTGCCACTGGCAGCAGAGATGGCGGTCGCATCAGCAGAAGTGGAGGTCGCAGCAGCAGTGGCTGCCTCCGGTTCAGAGCCTTTCTTTCTCCTCTTGGCCTTTGGCGCCGAGGCATCTGATTTCTCTTTTCCCTTGGCCGGTGTGCGTGTCTCCTGAGGACCAAGCACAAGAAGTAGGAAACAATAAGACAGTCAGTCAGTCGAGCGATGACAAGTGTGTGCAACCCCCAGTGTCTCACTCCGTGCCACTACAGTATAAAATGGTTACATCCTTTTGCATAAGCATGATCCACTACAGTATAAAATGGTTACATCATTTTGCATAAGCATGATCCATTATGTTTGTCATGTTAGTAGACAGGTCTCTTCTTAGTCAAAATTCACTTTAAAAGCTTGTATCCAACAGAAATTACAACTTACAAACCATTAAACAAAAGTCTATTCATACAATACAATCAATGACAACAGCGACGATAATGTAATCATAAACCTTACAGTCTGCATAGCCACATACCTGAGGGGTCTTCTTTGCAGTGGCCTTGGTGGTGTCTTTCTTTGTGGCTCTTTTTACTTTAGGTGATGGTGATGCTGTTCAACAGTAACAACAAGACATATTACCACTGACAAGTTCATAAGATCAAACATCACAGTGGTTGAATGTGGTCTGTAAACTTTAAAGAGACTAAATGTCCAAAAATAGCTAAAACACTTACCAGTCTTGGGATCCGTCTGTGCTGGTGTGCTGGGGGTAGCTGATTTCTGGAAAAGAAGAGTGTGCACACATACACAGGCACACACACTGTAAGCATACAGATATGTTCTTTTGAAATGTGAAAATAGTTTTCCTATGTGAAACAAAATTTTGGTCTTCCCCAAAAAGTGAACCTGCAAAAGGGGGGGTCGTCTTATATTGTCTTCTATTCAGGTCAAAACAGTACATCATTTCGCATCAGCTGCATTACCTCTTATGTCCATGTCTCATTATTACACAGGTCCCTTTTCAGGGCAAAATTCATTTTAAAAGCTTGTAGTAGCAAAAAACATTACAAATAACAAGGCATTAATCAAAAGTATATTAATACAATACAATCAATGACAATCAATATCAATAGCAATGATAATGTAATTTTATTGTAAATCTCACACCCTGTACAGCCGCATACCTGAGGGGTCTTCTTTGGAGTGGCCTTGGTGGTGTCTTTCTTAGGTGCTCGTTTTCTTTTAGGTGACGGAGATGCTGTTCAACAGTAACAACAAGTCATATCACCACTATGAGACTCGAGACATTAAAGTTTAAACATGTGTTTGTTGACAACAAGGCACATACTCATACTATACAGGCAATCATGGATAAGGTTAGAGCATCTGACCTGTGGCCGAAGGGATGCTGGTTCGATTACAGGTTTGGTGTGAGCAGTGAATAATCAGCATGCTCAACCCATCCTCCTCCATGACTGAGGTACCCTGATCATAGTACTGCCACACCACACTATTACCTTGCTGAGGGATCAGTTGGGTTCCCCCTTGCGTGGCTGAGGCATACATTCATAATTGTCATGATGAGCCATACAGTAATTGCAGAGATTCTTTAAGTATATAGAGATATGGCAGCATAATAGGTTTCTATGGGCACCTAACATGACCAGGTTAGCATTGATAGAACAGTCCTTAGGTCTGCTTAAAGGGGGATCCCCCCCCCCTTGCAATAATATAACCCCGAAACAATGGGCCAATGGAACCTCTCTCTCTCTCTCTCTCTACTCTCTCTGGTAATTGTGTCCAAAAATACCAAGAACACTTACCAGTCTTGGGACCAGTCTGTGCTGGTGTGCTGGGGGCAACTGATTTCTAGAAAATAAGTATGGACACACACACACACAAACACTGTAAGCATACAGTTCAAAACTAGGTTACAGCAAATCTAAGCACTTCTGTGTTATACAGTACAACAGATTGATATGATGTAGCAGTGTGAGTTTTCTGCCAGGCAGTGTACACTTCAAGATTCAAAGCATTGTCAAATCAAAGTCAGACGTGCATACAGCTCTGACAACAGCAAACAACAATAAGCAATTCCTATCCCAAAGACACTGCAAGCTTTTCGTCTGCAGCCATAATTGGCATAGCCTAATTTTCAAGGCTTTATTACGTATTACGTATTGTGTATTTGTGTATTTACCTTTGAGTCTTGCTCGCTAATGGTAACTTTTTTCCTTCCTCTCCTCGACCCCCTAAGTCCGAAACATAGTGACAGTAAGTAAATATTCACCAATGACATCACTGTGTTTTGGATTTATTAACACTTCACTACACTACTCACACAGTCCATTTGTTGTAGATATCGCGTAACGACGTGCTTGGCTGTGGAACAGTTTCGCCCCCCTGCAACACACACACAGACATCTTCAACTTACAGTAGCCTGTAATCATGCTCGTTATGAAGTAGCTTCTAATAAGTACGTATTTGCTCATTATGAAGTTTGGAGAATAAAGCAAACGTCGGAACAATTTAATGGTGGAGCTGACATAAACGCAGCTCTAATTCATTGGCATGAAAGTGTAAAAAAGTAAACCTTGGGTATTTGCTTTTTCAGCGACTTGGCTGCTTTCTCGAAACCGCTTTCCTTGAGGTGCTGGTAAATTAATGGAAGTAACGCGTCGCTACACATTTGTTTCTCAATAGAAGCCATATCGCAAGTGAATATAAATAGTAAATGTTGCTACTGTGGATCAACACCACCACACCAGCGCGCCCATGTTGTGTCCCACGTTGTTGCACTGTAACCTTTGAACCGTGACGTCACGACGGTCATAACGCTAAGCACTCTGGTAAATGTTGTTATTCACTCATCTGGCATGATACCGCTTCAAAGACTGCTTAGATAGCCTATAAAATGGTCATATGCGCGTAATTTGGATTTAATTACTACCACCTTGAATCAAATTTGTTTGTGTAGTAGAAACAGGAAAGTTATCTCCGTGGATGCATGGTGGGTGTGTGATTCTCCAGTTTAGTTTTTAGAAGAGTGAATTAATTAATTAATTAATTAATTAATTAATTAATTAATTAATTAATTAAATAAATAAATAAATAAATAAACAAACAACAACAAACTACATAGCCTATTACAAAGGAACATGCATTTGAAGACTTATGCTACTGTATCATATGGCCCATGCACCTGTTATAGGCCTACATTTTGAGCTGAAAGTTTTGCCTCACATAGCATATTCAGTTTTGGCGCATTCGGTTTGCTTACCTGGTTCGTATCAGGCCCACATCTTCCAGGCGTACTGTCACAGGTAAACCTACATACTGGTCCGGATCAGAGCTGGCGCGGATCCACAAAACGCCTGTGACTGCTCTGCGGATCTGCTGAAAACAGATCTGGCCCGAAACAAATTGCTGTCTGGGATGAAATCATTGTTCAAATGGTGGAGGGGAGTGGAACAGCTGTAAAGGCCTACACCAATGACGTCTACTATAACTGCTACACTCTCTGAAATGTAGGCTATCTTGTGCTTTAAAGCAAACAGACTATGTGAATACACATTCACTTGACTAGGCCTACTGCCAGCCTGGGTGAAGCCGACTGTTGACCCTGTCAAACAGTCTGGCGAAAGCAAAGAGGAATCCGTCTCCATGGAGGGTGGGAGATGGTCTATCATTTAATTTCATTGGCGTTTCTAATTGAAATTCAAATTCAAATTGTGCTTTATATTAGCATGACTGTTACGATATAGTGTTGCAAATGCATACAAATTAGACAAAAGTGTGAATAGTGTTACCTTATCCAATCAGTAACGGACTTCTTGGGTGAGTTCTGTGTCACCACTCTCAACTGTTTGCTGATTGGCTAAACAGTGAACGAACCGAGCTAAATGTGCAGAGCCAAAATCTTTGGGTGGAAGTATATAGGATGGCGTCACCACAGCAAAAACCAACATATAGCCTAGCCTACTCCACAATAAAACGCAATTTATCTACATTTTTTAAAATTCATTTTTTAAATGATGAACAGAATGCAGGAGATACTTCATGTTCCACGGTCTGCTGGTGATTCATGCCAGGGCAGGACTGGGACAAAATGGCCTGGGCATTTTTGTCCTGACAGCCCCATGCCCCCCTGTTTTTCTGATTGTTTTTTTTTCACTCTCTATATTAATGATGGACTAATGTGCTGTGCCATCTAAATAGTTGACTGGTCCCCTGAGGACTGTTGGCCCACGGCGGAAAATGTCCTGTATGCCAGATTACCAGTCCAGCCTTGATTCATGCCTTCGGCCTCCCTCATGGCTATGGATGTTGAAAGGGATTAAAAGGAAACTGTGGTGGAGGTGCGATCCAACATGGAAGGGAGTATGACAGTGAGCACCTCACACCCCTGACTGTTTGCTTCCCAATTTTAGGGGTTTGGTTTCTTGCTCAGTGTTTGTGTAAGGCCAAGGTCTTGTTTGAGGCACAAGAAATGAAAAAGAAAAGAAAAATACCATTACAGTTTATAGCCAAGCAATCACACACATACACACATAGTAGGCCTGTAGGTAAATAAATGCTCCCACACACGGGACCACACACACACAGACACAGACACAGACACAGACACACACACACAGACACACACACACACACACACACACACACACACACACACACACACACACACACACACACACACACACACACACACACACACACACACACACACACACACACACACAGATATTCTCTCCCTCCCCTGCTCTCTCTGACACACTCTCATTCATACAGATGCATAAGTGCATGTGTGTGTGTGTGCGGTGCGTGCAGTCACACATACACACACACATACACACTCACAGAGAGAGAGAGAGAGAGAGCAAAATCTGTTTTTGTTCATCTTCTAAATTCTTCTCACAACTACAAAGCAAGACATCCGTGGGACCCTCGTAACCCCTCAGACAAATTAAAATATACAAATTAAAACCTTAGGTTTCTTGGGAATCCCAATCAGCCATCCGATGGAAGATTTGAAGACGTTTGTATGATGGTGAGAGTGAAGAGAGTAGAGGATGAGGTAGGACGCAATAACATACGGATAAACATGAAAAATAAACCATGAATGGCAGAAAACTGCAAGTGGCAGAGAGAGAGAGAGAGAGAGAGAGAGAGAGAGAGAGAGAGAGAGAGAGAGAGAGAGAGAGCATGCGAATACGAATGAGAATTAAAATGAGAGCATGAAACCTTGCTGATTAGAATTGGGTTGATTGAAACATAAAGTACACACATAGTAACTTTTTTCACAGGAGTATATCCCATGTCACCTACATCCTTGCTAAAACACCTCAAACTGGCTGAAATATACTAATTTTTTGTATTGGAACCCCGTAACAGTTCACAATTGTAGTTCATTGAGAATGTATGGAATTTTCAAAATATGATGGCAATAACACTGCCACGTCTGTGTATGCTGGTGCATGTATCAGTGCATCAGTGTCTGTCGTGTGTGTGTGTGTGTGTGTGTGTGTGTGTGTGTGTGTGTGTGTGTGTGTGTGTGTGTGTGTGTGTGTGTGTGTGTGTGTGTGTGTGTGTGTGTGTGTGTGTGTGTGTGTGTGTGTGTGTGTGTAAGGAAAGCTGAAGGGGGGTCAGATGTTACTGCAGCCTCAAAGAGGTGTGTGTGTGTGTCTGTGTGCATGTTCGTGTGTGTGCGTGTGCGTGTGCGTGTGCGTGTGCGTGTGTGTGTGCGTGTGCGTGTGTGTAAGGAAAGCTGAAGGGTGGTCAGATATTACTGAAGGCTCAAAGAGGCTCATTCATAATCAAAGGAGCCGGTCGGCAACAGGAGCAGGAGTAGGACATGAGGAGGCCACATGGTATTCAGGCAGCGGAGGGCGGAGAGATGAGGACAGAGTTAAAATGCCATGCAAGAGTCTCTCTCTCTCACACACACACACACACACACACACACACACACACACACACACACACACACACACACACACACACACACACACACACGCAGTGCACACAGGCACGCACGCATGCACACACAGCCCGCTAACACGCACAGGCACACGCATACACACAC
This sequence comes from Engraulis encrasicolus, assembly GCF_034702125.1. Classification (NCBI taxonomy): domain Eukaryota; kingdom Metazoa; phylum Chordata; class Actinopteri; order Clupeiformes; family Engraulidae; genus Engraulis; species Engraulis encrasicolus. Next base: position 15,755,430 of record NC_085879.1, read on the forward strand.
ACACACACACACACACACACACACACACACACACAGGGCCGGAGCTGTAGGGAGGGCGGGCAGGGCATTTGCCCCTGGGCCCAGGGCACTATTGCATTGGTGGTGGGGGCCCAATTGTGGTCTTGTTAGGCCATATAGGGGGCCAGATAAGTGTTTGGCCCTGGGGCCCTGTGTGCAATTGTTCCGCCACTGCACACACACACACACACACAGTGGCAGAGAGCTAAAAGAGACATGAGTAGAGTTAAAATGTCATCTAAGAAGCCTGCTAACACGCATGCACGCACGCATGCACGCGCGTGTGCACACACACACACACACCCGCGCACGCACGCACGCACGCACGCACGCACGCACACACACACACACACACACACACACACGTAATAGACATGTGTACACATACAGACACTGAACGCTTTTCTCTTTCTGTCTTTCACAGATAGGGGGACACGAAACAAAATAAAACATGTTTTGACATCCATTAAATTACCGCTAGAGCACTACAAAACTGGCAGTGAAAACAGAGGACCCTATACGGGAGGTCTGAGCTTTATATGGCTTGTAGTTTCCCATTCAAAGGACCACACATAGCCCTATAAATTGTGGCACAAAGACTCAAACGTGTAACAGGGAAATTGGGCAAAAACTGCTGACCCTACAAGCGAGAGATCAGAAGTGCATTCCTCCGTATAACGCCGGTCGCCAATTTCAACAGGAGCTTTTCCGACAGGCCGCACAAAATGTACAATAACCGAGTCGTACAGCACCCTTAAGTCAAACAGACTGGAGGGAATCAAGGCCTTCAGGTTTTTGTTAATCCCGCTGGTTTGAGTCTCCGTGTCTCTGTGTGGGGGTGTGGCGTGAATGTGTTTATGTGAATAATGTATCTCTGTGTGTGTGAAGAGTGTGCGCGTTAGCTGCGTACGTATAGGCCTACGTGATTGAAGTGGTGTGTGTGCGTGTTTGTGTGTGATTCAAGTAGTGTGTGTGGGGGGGGGTTCAGGTAGTGCATGTGTGCATGTGTGTGCGTGCATGCGTGTGTGTGTTTGTGTGTGTGATATTCAAGTGTTGAGTGTTCATGCAGGCTAAACTTATGAAGGGTGGTCTGTTCTTTCAGGAAACAAAAACCCACCTCACATTCCTCAGATCCAGCAACACAGATGTGTGTGTGTGTTTAAGTGGGTATAATTGCGTGTGTGTGTGTGTGTGTGTGTGTGTGTGTGTGTGTGTGTGTGTGTGTGTGTGTGTGTGTGTGTGTGTGTGTGTGTGTGTGTGTGTGTGTGTGTGTGTGTGTGTATGTGTGTGAGAGAGAGAGTGTTGAAGTGGGTGTATAATTGTGTGCGTGCGGGTGGGTGTATGTGCACATTTTCGTGTGTGCATGTTTTTGTGTGTGCATGTGTGTGTAAGTGAATATATACTTTTGCATGTGTGCGTGTGTGCGTGTGTGTGTGTGTGTGTGTGTGTGTGTGTGTGTGTGTGTGTGTGTGTGTGTGTGTGTGTGTGTGTGTGTGTGTGTCTGCATACCGGTGTGTCTCCTCCATAAGTGTCTATATGAGTGGGTATGGGCGTCGATGTATGAAATCCTCAAACTTAAATGTAGGTCAGGTATGTTCATATACGAACTTGAATATGCCTTTGCTTTCTCACCCTCTTGAGTGTCAATCTATGTCTTTGTTTCCTTTGGGTTTAGCCATATAGCAGGCTGGCCTTTGGTTTATTATTGGGAGGCCTTGACTACGTCTCTCGATGTGCTGTGATAAGTGAGAGTGGACACAAACAACCTGAGATAAGTCTGAGTGGCGGGACAACCTTTATTTAGCGCACGCGCGTACACACACACACACACACACACACACACACACACACACACACGCATACACACACACACACGCATACTCACACACACACACACACACACCCACACACACCCACACACACGCGCACACATCTCTGACATACCATAACAGTTCAGCAGCATAACAGAAAACAGAGCAGGACCTCTCCTACGTATTAACTAAACCATTGAATGGCAGTTACAAGATGATTAATGTGTGGGGTATGAAATTAGGTAGAGTTTTCAACCTTAAAATAACGTCTCCAAATCCATTCAGTGGTTCATCAACCTAAGAGAGAGAGAGAGAGAGAGAGAGAGAGAGAGAGAGAGTCAAACAAAGAGAGAGACAGACCTACTTTAGCAAGTGTAGGCAGCAAGTTGAAATGAACCCTTTGAGGAGTAAGGATTTTCCCCCAGTTCTTCTAGAATTTTACTTGAACACTCTACAGCTCCCATAGAAGCCTATGTTAAAAATCTCGTTACTGTAAGTGCTTATGACATCATAATGAGAATTCAAAATGTTGTCAAAATTCTAATCACATTGTGATGGTACTCCTCAAAGGGTGAAACTGGAGAAGTTTTTCAAACGTTTTTGTTTCCATATTCATCCACATATTCACTCCACTGTGTTTTCCTGTCTGTCTTCTTCTCTTTTCTCTTCCCGTCTTCATCCCTCCGTTCTGCTCCAGCAGCTGAAGCGTAGTGCTATGTGCGTGCGAAGGAGTCAGGTGAACTGGCAGCATGATTCCGTTTCAGTCAGATGATCAAATGCTCAAAGATTTGGACACTAATTGGCTGCTAATTAAGTCAGGGTACAACACACACACAAGAATGTGTACACACACACACACACACACACACACACACACACACACACACACACACACACACACACACACACACACACACACACACACACACACACACACACTAGTGCAGAAAGACTGACAGACAGGTAGACAAAACAGTCATGATGTCTTTCAGTATGACTATAGTATATATAGTAAAGGGTTTGAGAGAGAGAGAGAGAGAGAGAGAGAGAGAGAGAGAGAGAGAGAGAGAGAGAGAGAGAGAGAGAGAGAGAGAGAGAGAGAGAGAGAGAGAGAAAGACAGAAAGACAGAAAGTGAACGAAAACAAAAACTGAACGATAGATGCCTGCACAGTGTTGGAACAATCCAACTCCTTAGAGAGCAACACTAACTAGAAGAGTGTTAAAGTTCGACTCCGTAAGTGTTGAATTACGCAACGCTGCAAAATTGCACTGTGTATTGTGGAAGTGTGGAGCAGGTTTTCCTGGAAGCATAAACCCAGACAGGTGCCCGCGCAGCTCAGCTCTGTGTGCCAAGCCCAACATCTGGGCCCCGCCGCTGCCTTGCCATGCTGCCATGCTCCCCTAACGAGCAGAGCTCCTAACGAGCGCAGTTGCTAACGAGCACAGCTCCTAACGAGCGCAGTTGCTAACGAGCAGTGTTTCTAATTACTTCCTCCTATCATTGCTCATCGCACTGGGAGGCAGAGTGAAATGAGGAAAGGCAATGTGTGTGTGTGTGTGTGTGTGTGTGTGTCTGTGTGTGTGTGTGTGTGTGTGTGCGCGCGCGCGCGTGTGTGTGTGTGTGTGTGTGTGTGTGTGTGTGTGTGTGTGTGTGTGTGTGTGTGTGTGTGTGTGTGTGTGTGTGAGAGAGAGAAAGGTATGGAGAGAGAAAGAGAGAGAGACATACAAAGGGATTGCGATGGAGTGAGAGAAGTAGAAAGTGTGAAGGACAGAGACAAAAACACCTAGAGTCAGAGATGGAGAGGGAGGTAGCGAAGAGAAATGGTGTGTGAGAGACAGAGAGAAAACATGCCGACACAGAGATGGCGAGAGAGAGCTGGAGCAAATGAAGAGAGGGACAAATGAAGATGGAGTGAGGGTGAGAGAGAGAAACACTGACACAGAGATGGAGAGAAACAAATGGGGGGAGAGAGAAAGAGAGAGAGAGACTGAGTGACAAGGTCCAGTAATGAGGACTTAAAGGAAGTATGTAAAAAATGGGGAGTTCCTTCACAGCCCTGGCATCGGAGCAGTGTAATTTGACAGAATTTATTTAACGAAGGAATGTAGGTAGGTGTGTGTGTGCATGTGTGAGTGTGTGCGTGCGTGCGTGCGTACATGCGTGTGTGTGTGTGTTTTGTGTCTGTGTGTGTGTTAACAGTAACTGATATGCGCTCCCACCCCCTAGAAATACTTAAAAATGTTAAATGGCAGCAATGAAGTTTGTTAAAGGAAACAACTAACTCTGCTCCTTAAGAAACTCCCATGAATGCAAATGCCAGCAAGGAAAATATCTCAGTTTATGATTTTTGCACGCATAAAGTGTGACTTTTTTATAGACCACATACATATACAGACATCAGCATATTGTATCAGTCTTAATTCTGCTACTAATTTTTCACTGCGTTTTTATTTATTTTACTTTTTTTTTGCTATTTTTTCGGTAACACTTTATTTTAGGGATACATCTATTAGCACTAATACATACAATGTTAATGCCTGCATAAGTAACTTGTAAGGCATGTACTAAGCAAACGCTAAGGCCTACTAGGTCCTTACTAAGGTTAAATTGGTAATAAATCCCTTATTGTGCATGAACAAGACATTTGCGAATACATGCCTAACAAATGTTTGATTTTGCTTTGTACATGCCTTATAAGTTACCTATACTATACAGGCATATTGTATGTATTACTGCTAATAGATGTATCCCTAAAATAAAGCGTTACCCTTTTTTCTACT
>NC_085879.1:15765040-15770040 GCF_034702125.1 Engraulis encrasicolus
TCTGTCCCCCTCCACCAGGCATCTAGCCAAGCAAACTAGGCAGTTGCCTGGTGACCCCAGCTGAACTTCCACTAAATTCAATGACCGAAAAGTGCAGTGATAGTGCTATCAAAATGTCCTTTATCATTTGAAGAGAAGAAAGGGGCCCCCAAGTTCCTTTTTGGCCAGGGCCCCATGTATCTTGAAATGGCCGTTCAGGCCTCCACTCCTCTGCCCTCCCCTAGTTCCTCGATTCCTACTGCCCATCTATCTGTCATACCACCTCTTCCCATGGGTCTTGCTCACTCGTCTTTCCCCCATCTCCTCTCTCCCTCCCTTTCCCTGCCCTGATGCATACACAGACACACAGTCACAGACACATGTCTCCTGTCCCTGCCCCCCCCCTCCGCCCCCTCACACACACACACACACACACACACACACACACACACACACACACACACACACACACACACACACACACACACACACACACACACACACACACACGCCCCTCTCTCTCTCTCTCTCTCTCTCTCTCTCTCTCTCTCTCTCTCTCTCTCTCTCTCTCTCTCTCTCTCTCTCTCTCTCTCTCTCTCTCTCTCTCTCTCTCTCTCTCTCTCATCCCCACCCCACCCGATACCACAAGTGACCTTTGATACTTTTTACCTGAGGAGGAGTTCAGCACAGACTCGGTACAGTTGCCTCAGAGCCAGAGCCAGAGCCAGAGCTACTGCTGCTGTTGCTGTTGCTGCTAAGTCAACTTCCTCTGCTCTGCATTCAAGTCCAAGTCTCTTTCAAGTGGGCACCCTGTCCTCAGGCAAACCAGCACCTGCACCTGTCTGTCTACTTAACATGCAAATCGGCTCGCTACAAAAACCAAAGCTGCGAAATGTAATTTTTCTATTTTAATATTCCAACTGACCTTGCTTGTAATAATTGTGAAATCCTAAATGGTAACACTTTATTTGGCATGGTCCACATATGTCTTGTGTAGCCATCATAAGAATGATATGACCCATGTCAGGAACAATTAATGACACATAACTGATCTTTATGACTTGTTATAATGTGTCATTCGATTAAATGTCATGACACCAAAACAATCAACTTGGCATTAGTGAACGACACATTATGACAACTCAAAAGGTGTCATGTACAGTAGCCATCATAAGAATGACATGACACATGTCAGGAGCCACAATGACACATAATGATGTTTATTACTGTTACCATAATGTGTCATTCAGCTTTTGGAATATCATGACACCAAAATCAATTTCGCATTCAAAAAATGAAATGACACATTATGACAACTCAAAAAACCAAACTCTTATTCTCTAACCCTGATCAGTCCGCTATATTTCCCCACATGTCATATGATTCTGATTATTGCCGATATGTCCTCATTGGTATATCGCTTTGGATAAAAGCATCTCAGTGTTTCCCGCAGAACACCAATTTAGTCAAGGTCGGCAGAGGTTACCCGGTATTAGATACATGTGACTTTTGTCACCTGCTATGCTGAATGAAATACGGCATATCCCTTGAAAAAATAGCTGATTTTCGTAAAGAGGACCTGATGAAGGTGGGAGTGGTTTCTTATCAAGGTGGCCACTTTGATTAAGTGCTGGGGGAAACACTGCATCTGCTAAATGTAGTCAGGGCCCTAAATTAACTTTTTTCACCAGCCAAAATGATTAGTAGATTTGAATCTTACTTGCCAAACACACACTAAAAGTGGCTAGTGAGTTGGTCTTTTCTTCCAGCCAAACTGATATTTCACCAGCATTTGGCTGGTTGGCTGGTGTTCATTTAGAACCCAGAATACAGGCCTAGTTTTGTTTGACCTTGCATGTAATGATAGAAATATTCAGCCCTATGCAGCATCACATCCAGTCAAGGACTTAATTCACCAGAACAAATGCTGGCAGCATGATCATTACACCTCTTAGTAGTATCTCTGGATTGTGGCTGTGGGCCTGACAGATTTGGAAAACCTAGTGTAACTTTACTGGATATGTTTATACGCTCTGTAATTATTGATGTGTGACGGTCCAAAGCCCTGTAGCAATACTTAATAACATCCCACACACACACAACAGAAGCAGTGACAGTAAAATGTTTGACAGGTAGAGGAATGCATGGCAAATTCATGACTTGGACATCATGTCTCATTGTATTGCTTCAAGAGTGGAGGATACTATCAGTAAACTTGAATGTGTTAAGACATTACATTACACAGCTGATGCATTTATCCAACGCGACTTACAGTTGGGTTTTGGTTATAGTCCCTGGAGCAGGGTGGGGATAGATTCCTTGCTCAAGGGCACTTCAGCCATGGAGGGAGGAAGCGCTTGGTTAGAGTAAGGATTGAACCTAAAAGCTAAAACCCTGTGATCAGTCCAACTTAACCATTGCTGCACAGATGTCCAGCCCCTGTTGTCAATTTTCTGTTAACAGAATGACAATGACCAAGTAGTAATGTATTCCTAAAACTCTGCAATCTCAAAATCAGAGCATCAATAGGTCTGTTTTCCCAAATCTCTTGCCCCTGCTTGCCCTGTCTCTCTCTCTTTCTCTCTCTCTCTCTTGCTCTCTCTCTCTCTCTCTCTCTCTCTCTCTCTCTCTCTCTCTCTCGTTGTGAACGGAGGAATAACAGCACTTCTAGCTGAATGCTTGTACTGTAACCCAGAACCCCCCTGCCTGTGACCCACAACAACAGCAGTTGTTATGTAAAAGGCAGGGCTTACAGTATACCTGGAGTCGGGTCGGGTCGGGTAGTTATCCTGAACAGTATCCCCTGTTGAAGCCCCCCACACTGGGCCCCAGCACGGGCTCCGCTCCGCTCAAGGTCCCCAACCTCCTGGAACAGAGTCTGTCTGTGCTGGCAATTGCACGGGCCCCTGGACCCCTACCCATGCACTCATAAAGGCCATGTTGTCAACAGAGGGGAATAACAGCACTTTATAACTGTGTGTGTCCTACATTAAGATACGTATAACACACACACACACACACACACACACACACACACACACACACACACACACACACTCTCTCACACACACACACACACACACAGACCAGAGGATTAAATGCACATGTGTTTAAGAGAGAACCGCATTCTTACAACATACCCCTTTCCATAGTTGTGAGGCATTTTGTAATCACTGGAATAAACATCTTATTTCACTGTAAATATGTGATTCATTCACTTACTAATAGATGCAAATACAAACCACATTGGACGTACCTTGAATTGAACACTGTTAGTATTCAAGAACAAGAATGCCCACAGGATTGGATTTTCTGTGGTGGTCATGTTGTTTTTCTTACTAGGCAGGGGAGGCTGCCAAGTCCCGGGGAGGTAGGTGCATCCGATTTCAATGAACCGGCAAAACGGGCGGGGTTTACAACGACTAACATTATGCTATTACAGAGTACAAATGTAGTCCTAAGCTTGGTCTATGTTCACCCGAAAAACAGTCGAGTATTGACAGTCTCGCGCGCCACCGACGCGTCACCGTGGAAACAGAACTGTCCGGTCTCGAGACGCACGGATTTACTGCATGTGTGTCATTCAAACGAGCCAATAACTTTCCAAGACCTTTACCAACAATGTCTGCTTTGTTCCTCGATTGAAAGTAGTGCCGTTTCACATTTTTAATATCCTCCACGAACCGAGCTCAATCTCCGTTGCTATGGGAGTGTCTGCGTTAACGGGGTTGTCCGTGGTGAGTTTGCTCAGTCTGGGGTACCTCTCGTGGGACTGGACGCAAGCGAACCAGGTGGAAAATGATGTGTCCGCGGGAGTACTGGGGGATCCGGATATCGGTCCGCCTCTTCATCGGCCACCCCACATCATCTTCATCATGACAGATGACCAGGGCTTTAACGACATCGGATACCACAGCAAAGACATCCGAACGCCGGTGCTGGACAAGCTCGCGGCGCAAGGTGTGAAGTTGGAGAACTATTACATCCAGCCCACCTGCACGCCCTCGCGCAGCCAGTTCATGACAGGCAGGTAAGAGTTCGAGGCAGAGTTCACTCGTCTCTAGTATGAATGAGCAAAATGACAATCACAAATCCCACTGTCTCAGTAATATGTTGCAGGTGTGCAAATGATAAGCCTAGAACAACACGGAATTCAATTGAAACACAAAACATCCATTTACTTTGGATCCCCATTCCAATTTGGTTTGTGTTTTGGTCTACACTTATGTAAATTATAGGCCTAGGGTTTTGTGTGTGTGTGTGTTTGTTTGTGTGTGTGTGTGTGTTTGTGTGTGTGTGTGTGTGTGTGTGTGTGTGTGTGTGTGTGTGTTTGTTTGTGTGTGTGTGTGTGTTTGTGTGTGTGTTTGTGCTCCTCAAGTACAGCAGGCCTACTAAGGTGTATTGTTGTGCTGTTGTTGTCTTTAAAGATTCTCATTCATCCAAATGTTACCTAATGATATCATGGTAAACTCTTGAGCACTGCCTGTTTTGTCCCTTCCACCAGGTACCAAATCCACACGGGCCTCCAGCACGGCATCATCCGTCCCCAGCAGCCCAACTGCCTGCCCATGGACCAGCCCACCCTGCCAGAGCAGCTCCAGCAGCTGGGCTACTCCACCCACATGGTGGGTAAGTGGCACCTGGGCTTCTACAAGCGGGCCTGCCTGCCCACGCGCCGCGGCTTCCACTCCTACTTTGGCTCCCTCACGGGCAGCGTGGACTACTACAGCTACTGGGCCTGCGACGGGCCGGCTGTGTGCGGGTTCGACCTACGCGAGGGGGAGCGCGTGGCGTGGAGCCGCGCGGGGACGTACTCCACACAGCTCTACACGCGGAGGGTGCGGAAGATCCTGGCGGCCCACGATCCCAACGCCGCCCCGCTCTTCATCTTCCTCTCCTTCCAGGCCGTGCACACGCCTTTACAGTCGCCACGCTCGTACATCTACCCTTACCGTCGCCTGGGCAACGTGGAACGCCGCAAGTACGCCGCCATGGTGACTGCGGTGGATGAAGCTGTGCGC
>NC_085879.1:15772540-15862540 GCF_034702125.1 Engraulis encrasicolus
AGATACAGAATACAGATCAAATGTTATTTAATGAAATTATTTCTCATTATAATGATTATATTGGAACAGATATTGATAACCTGTAAAAGCCAATGATATCCCCGAATTAACCCCTGATATTGTTTATATGCAGTTAGTACTTTTTCTGTACAACAGCGCCCCCCAATGAATGAGATTGAAATGCATTGAAATTATATTTTTCAAGGTTTTTTTCACATACTGACAATGAATGTATTACAAGACCACATGTACAAATAATGTCAGTTTATTGCAGAGTAAATAAAAAAATGTTTTACTTGGGCATTGACTCTTTATGCCACTACACAACCATAGAACTAAACCCTTTGGAATTGGAGAAACCTTTGAAATGACTGACAGTTTGCTGTTCTGTGTTGCAGTTTGCAGGTATTTTCAAGATGCCTATATCCATTGATAGAGGCAATGCATGTGGTCACTTGTCTAGTTGTGCATCGTAACGAAACTACACAATTTATAGGCCTGTAGAACTACCACAGTGCCTTGAAGTACCCACTCACATACCTATACGTCTGTGTACCCACCCCCACGTGTGATGTATGAACATTTTTTTTAAACTCACTACTACCACCCAGTGGATTCCTTGTGTAGGTCATGCACTGCAGTGATGAGAGTCAAAGGATGAGAATCTGAGACATCACAGTTCACATCTCAAGTAGGCGAGTACATTTAGGGTTTAACCCCAAAAAAATTGATACAAAAGGTTTTTTTTATGGATTCTATTACTATTGGACCTGCTAAATGACATACTAAAAATCTAGTAAAATCTGACTTTGGGAAATGAGTTTTTTCAACATAGCTGCCATAGGCTTATTATAAGGGTCAAGAGACACTCCAGGTGAATAGGCCAAAAAATGTAGCTTGCCGATATCACCATGAAACTTAATCCGGTGATTACTCACATATTTGTGAGAAAAAAATGTATTGCAAGTTTTCTGAAATGTTATGTTTTAATATGGTAATTTGACTATATCTAATTAACTATGCATTAAACTTCAAAATGCAAAAACTCAAAATCTGAACAAGCCAAGCTCAAAATTACTCTTTTATTTTGTTTCTAGTAAGCCAGAAGATGTCTTCAGAAGAGATTATGGACATCTCTTTTTGTTTTGTAGTAAATCTAAAAGTCTTTGTGCAGACTCACCAGCTAGCATTTTTTTCAAAACATGATTATTTAACATCTCTCTTAGATAAATAATTGAGTTTATGTTTCTCAAGTTCTTCCAGACATTATTTGAGTCTGGTGGTATCATTCTTAGCATGTATCAAGGGCAAGGTCAGCTGTCCTCAAATCATAGCCTCTCCACAGAGGTGTCCTAAGGGCTGGTGCTGGGACTCCCATTTGCCATGTACACCACATCACTGGGCCATGTTATCTGTTCTCACAGCTTCTCATACAGTTACACCGATGAAGCACAGTTACTTTGTGCCAGATGACTCCACGGTCACACACATTTCCGCTTGCCTCTCTGAACTATCCACAAGTATGAAGGAATGCAACCTTCAGTTGAGCCTCACCCAAATGCACTGCTGGTGATCCCAGCCAAAGATTTAGGTTGCCATGATATCAAACTCAATATGGATTCTGCTACTGTTGCCTCAAATAAGGCCACAAGAAATCTAAGTGTCATTGTTGATGACCATCTATCATTCTCTGACCACATAGCCTCAGTTTCCCAGTCATGTCCTCTTTTTCATGCCCTAATTGAATACAAGGCCCTGACCCTTGCCTATGAAGCTACAACAGGCCCTACTCTGGCTTACCCGAAAGCTATGCTAAAGCCCTATGTCCTTTCAGGACATTGTCTGTCTCCAGTACCAGCCGTTTCACCTTGCCCTCTACTTACACATGTAGTGGCTCCTGTCTATTCAGTTCAGCTGCTGAAAGACCCAAAATACCTAGTAACACCATGATTCATCACTGATGATGTGCCCTGACAAACAACACATGGATATTACCATAGCAGTAGTGTCTTTATCCACCCAAACAGCACTCCAAACAAACAGATCCTGAAAACATGTTAGTTCATGCCAATGTAATTATCATGTAGTAACCTTTATTTAAAAAAACTTTGATCTTGAAAATGACACCTTTCCTGAAGTTAGATTTTCCTAGATTTTTAGTATGTTAGTAAGGACAACTGGATGTATTGAAATCAGTTGAAAAACCTTTTGTATCAATTTTTTTGGGGTTTGGTGCATTTTGGCCATAGATGTACTCGACTATAGGCCTACTCGCATCATAAGCATTCACACCACAACTGTTTCAAATGACACAGTGACCTTAGATTGCTGTTAAGTCCTTAAGCAAGTCAAGTTTATTTGCAAAGCACATTTTACACAGAAACAGATCGATGTGCTGGTATTGTTAAACAGGAAAACATGAAGTTCAGGCAAGGGTGTAATTCTGAGTAGGGGCAGGTATTTTTTAAAGCCTTCATTGTTATTATCTGAAACAGTGTTAAATGGAAAGAGGAAGGGGATGGGGATTTCACACATTGTCCCCACCACCTCCCGCCAATGCATCTAGATTCTAGAAGAACCCCATGTTTTACACTGCTGGCACACACAACCCTGAGCAATACATTTGAAGGCATTAAATAGCCTTATTACAGATACTTCAACTTTCCTCATGATTAAAAAATATAAAGGCTATGGAAGATTATTCAAGTTTGTACATTTGTATCAAAAAGAGCAAGATTTGTACATCAGAAGACATTAAAATGTAATGTCTGAAGGGTATAATCTGACTGGTCATAATGTCTTCAATCTTCTCACATTTGCATAGAGAGCCTCAGTCTCAGGCGGTGTATCTCCATCAGCTGTTGCTGTGGGAAACAATATAAATGTTTGTAAGAAAAGCAAACAGGTGTGTACAGTGCTCTGTACCTCATGGAACTTGTAAACAGGTGGATCTACTGTACTGCAACGGTTCTCAAACTAATTCCCCCAAAAAATGGTGACCCTCAGGTCATGTTTGGTTTCCTAAGTCGGCAATAACCCACGAAAAAATATTAGAATCTCTAATTTACTGTAAGTGGTTTTGCATTTCTTCAGGAGCCCTATTGAACACACTCTATCCCATAGTCCTTGTCCTAATGTTTTCTTGTTCACATCATATTTCACTGAAAGACATGCTTCTGACCATGTTACATCTACATGTCATAATAGGCTACATAATGCATGTCTGTGTGACATGTAGACTTCGAAGCGAGAGTATCTGATGTCAGACGGCTACATTAAGACACAGAACCAAATTTCAAAACATTGCATCTTGGTCCTCACCGATTTAGAGACACAGATATGAAGTTATAAATAAATGCATGTGAATATGATACAGTGCACAGTGATAATGAATACGCCCCTTTTAAAAGTAACACTTTGAACAATATATCAATAAGCATGCATGATAATTCCAAAATCTGTATAGAGTAACTTTAATACAACATCTGTTGAGCTTACAAAAAAGCAAGGTTAACAGTATAACGTAAATGATATAGGCATATTATTCATTTTTTTGTGAAATTATGGTGGTGCAAAAGTGAGTACACAGTGAGTATGTTCAAATTCCACAGACAGGATCATGATCTGCTAGTCACAGTACAGGTTGACATGATGTAACCCCATGCAAACCAAGTCAGTCCCACTATACCATTCTTGACCGTAGACATGGGACACTTTTTCTTTGTACATCTCACTTGGTTACCACCACACACGCTTGACACCAACTAAAGCTATTTGTTTATGGTCTCATCAGAGGCAAACTGACAAAGGATATGGATATCATATGAATATGAACCATATGGTCTGATGACACCAAGATATTTTTTTTGCTTTAGTTAATGTCAAGCATGAGTGGTGGTAACCAAGTAAGTAGGCTAGTTCAAAAGTGTCCCATACAGTCCAACATGGTAGTGGGATTAAACATACTTTTCTGTGGTAAGTTCAACAGCTGTTGTATTAAACTTCCTCTATGCACATTTTGGAGATAACTTATGTGCTTATCGAAATATTGTTCAACATGTTTTTCGAAAGGTTTGTGTTTGTGGTGTGCAATGTTGAGGGAATGGATGATATAAAAAGATGTATAAAGCGAAAGATGTGTGTGTGTATACTGTGTATGTGAGTGCTCGGAATACTTCAGTACATAGACTGACAACAGCACTAGATGAAACAGAAAAACCAACCCATTGTAATAAAGATGTACAACCTCAGTCACTAGAATAAATACATGTAGTGGCCTACATACCCAAGACGACAGTGTTTCTCGGTATATTTTGGTAGGTTGAGTTCTCTGTGCTAGAGAAAGAAAGAAAGTCACGGGCAGCGTCACACAACACATACACACAACATACTAATAATTAGGTTCACCTAGGCTCACTGTGTGGCTAAAAGCACAAATTACAGTCAGAATCATAAGGCATTTGTTTCACTTTCAAACACAGACAACTCAACGGTCAAATTGCAGATATTCTTAGTTAAGACACATCCACTTTAAGATTTTGTCGTTGGCAATCACACAGACATTAAGAATATATTAGAAATTCCCTCTGATTGTTAATGTCAGCCTAATTGTTACTTTGAACAAAATCAACAAAAAGGCGTCACAAGAAAATGTTTATTGTGATGCATCAGATATTGACCTGTACTGTGGTGATTGTAAACGTAATTTCTGTGTGTAGGTCTACATACTGTACCTTGAGTTGCTCCTTTGTCTTCTCACTGCCATGAGGATAGAGATGCATTTGGTTAGATCAGTGGTTCTCAACCTGCCCCCTGGACGCCCCCTGGAAAACATCATAAGCCTCCCAATGCCCCCTTGACCTCATCATAAACCTCCCAACGCCCTCCTTAATATTACATTTTTTCTCGATTGTTTTCACACAATTTCTGTTACTTGACAGTTCGGAAAATATCTCACCCATTTAACAAACTCCTGAATCAATGTCACTGAACGCCAAATACAATTCCTTTTTTACACTCCTATTTCAATTCTAAAACGCACATTTTCCAAAACACTGCACACCATTCTGTGGATTTGACACAATTTTCATGAATTGTGAAGGAATTGTGTTTGACTTTCAGTGGCATGTGTTCATGTGTTCATGTGTTTGGTAAATGGGTGAGATGTTTCAGAAATTGTGTGTAAACATTGAGGAAAAAGTCAAACCCATCAAAAACCCATCAAATAAATTGTAATGAATACCTGAAAGGCGAGTCCTGATGCGGTGAGTGAAGCTTTTGCGGTTTATTTCCTGGTTCTCACTAAATGTACTGAAAGGAGAAAATAATTAATTCCTTTTCATTCATATTATGAGGTTGAAAATAAGCCATAAATATAGATAATGTAAGGCCTAGCTGTTGTCATACCTGTCTCTTGGTTGTCGACTTTTGTCTGTGATGTAATTTAAAAAAAAGTTATTCATTTATTTATCTTCTTAGCATCACTACCAGGGCAGGATTCAGATGGCTTGAAGCCCCTAGGCTACAGGTTATGTGGGCCCCCACGGGAAGCTATTGTCACAACAAATTACATAGTTAGGTGCTACAACATGTCTACCAACTCTACTCAACATGACAGATGAATTTTTCAATATTGCATTTTGTCATAATTCTGCAATTTTTCACTTTTGACCTATCAGGGGCTCTCCTGGCAGGTGGGGCCCGTAGGCTGCAGCCATATCTAGCCTATGAATCCAGCCCTGGTCACTATACTACTCTAGTTCAACATGTTCCACATTTTTTTTTTTCAAACTTGAATATTTTCACTCAAAATGTGAATGGACCTTTTCTCTTGTCAGAGATTTTTTGTGAAATGTTGTGATCGGGTTGCATTTGTTAAAAAGTGTGTGTCACTACACTGTATAGCTTCTTTATGTAATGTAATGTAAATATATGACATGGATGTACTTACATCTTTGCAGCAGACACAGTGCAGTTAGCAACAGGACCGCTAACATCAAAGAAATAAAGGCTAGAATTGAAGAGAAGAACACACTAGAGCGAGATAATGGGGTGGTTGGTGCAACAGTTGGAACAACTGGGGGAAAACAGAGAGAGAGAGAGAGAGGGAGAGAGAGAGAGAGAGAGAGAGAGAGAGAGAGAGAGAGGGGCAGAGAGAGAGAACGAGAGACATCATTAAAATGATAAAAATCATATTCATTTCATTTCAGGTATATGTTTTTATATAAAATGAAATTAATATAGGCCTATTTAACAATTGAAGAGTTCAGATGCAAAACCGCCTAAGTGCCTTTTCAGAAAATAATCTTAATTCATTTTTATTTAGTACAAAGGAAGTAGAAGTGCAGGTCTTCAGAAATGGAGTTAGGGGGTTTTGCATCTAAACTCTTCAATTATAATTACATGCATGTTTAATTAACCACAATATGCCATACAACACAAATAATGCCTGCTATTTAGGGCCCAATCTATACGCTTAGCAGAAATTGACAACAGGCCTACGTAACTAGCCATCATACATCAAGCTGAGTGCTTCAGTGGGTTTTTACCACCATGAATGCGTGAGAAATCTATGAGCCTCACATGGGATAGTATCCAGAAAAAAGCACAGAACAGACCAGAGTGGAGAACCTTTGTTGCTGCCCTACTTGCCAGGAGGCAAAATGGGCAGTAAGTAAGTAAGTAAGTAAATGCGTGAGACCCAAGAACCAAAGAGTGAATGGGGAAGAATCAAGATTTGGCAAAATTAACAAATGAAGGGTTTATTTGCAAAACGCTGTATCCACCATTTTTGACTTTTGCATTTTATTATTGGAAATGACTGTTCAGAGGTCATATCACCTATGTGTGAATTCTTGGCCCAATACAAAAATGTCAATTTCCCAACATTCTACAAAATGGAGATACTGTACACCGTTTTGCAAATAAACCCTTCAAATGTAGGATGGCAGTTACATCGGTAACAATTTACTCGACGCCGGCGTCATGTGTATAACATGTCAATGTCATGTCATAGTGTTGTAACGCAGTCATTCTTGTATCAAATATTATGTCAATGTCATAAACATGTTATGACTTTGTCGTGAAGTGACATTCTGAGACAACCATAACAATGTCAACTTTTCATGACCATAAAATGTTTATGACATTGACTGTGTCATGACACTATTTTTGACACTAATATGACACTGTTAGGCTGTCATGCGTATGACGCCGGCGTCAAGTAAAGTGTTAACGTTACATTTTGTACTATTATGACTATTATACATCAAAATATAATTTCCCAGGGAGCATTGCCCATGGGTACCCAGGTTCCAATCCAGCCTAGGTCAAACTCATTTCCCAACCCTACCTCGTCTCTCTCTCGTGCTCATTTCCTGGCTTATATCTACGTTCCTATGTATTAAGTTCATTATGTCTAACTGTTTAACTTAAACACTTAGGGGTTTCTTTAGCCTTAAGACATGTAAAAAGTCTTAAGACATGTCTTAAGGCAAAAGAAACCCCTAAGTGTTTACGTTCCTATCTAAGAAAGGCCCAAACGGCCCAAACAAATATACAGAAGTATACATTTCCATCAAACTGAGATTTATCAATCCCTGAATCAGCCTAATGCCTCTATACCGTTACCTGTTAGTTGGAGAGAGTCTTCATTGGTAGTACATCTGACAGTGTCTGTGGGATGTTTCCTTATGGAGTATATACAGCTGTAATGGCCTGAGTCTTCTGGATGGACTTCTTTCAGTGTAAAAGTGACTTCTGAACCCCCCTGAGTCACCTCTATGAAGACTCCACTTCCATTCTTACACAGATACATATTCAAAGCTTTCTGGGATTTGGTGGTCTCCACAGTAAAACATTTGACATGCACATCATCTCCCTCAGATGCAAAGGAGTTGCTTATGAATGTTTTGGCCCCCGCGAAATCTGCAACATAAAAGAAACCCATGTTAACCTCATATGAAAATTATCTAATGAATCAATTATGAGAAAAATAAGAGTAATAGAGTATACAAATAATATTTCATATGTTATGTAATTTTATTTATATTTAATATTTGATAATTGAATAATACATAATATTTAAGTTCTTCAATACAACTGTAACTTGAGTAGTACATAGGCTACTGTAGGTAGGTACATACGGAATAAGTTTTAAAGTTTTTTTTACATTTGGTTTGTTTACCTTTGACACTGATGAAAATAGACTTTTCATTGCCACCAATCACTTCATCCACAGGGTGTCTGTGAGTCGCGTACACACAACTATAAAGTCCAGAGTCATTTAGTCCGACATCCACAAGCGTGAAAACAAAATCTTTAGAGCCTGTTTCAAGTTCCATCCTGATTCCGAGTCCATTCTTGAGGAGGTACATGTGCAGATCACCCTCACGGTCTTCATCTCTCTCAAAAATGGCACAACGCAGCTCCAGATTATCTCCTTCCATGACTTTATCAACACTTGAGAAAATATCTGTCGGTCTAAAGTCTGTAATTTAGGGTGAAATATTTGGAAGCAAGTACTGTAAACATTGTGTGCCTTCAAAATGTGATTTTTTTGTAGGCCTATAATATTTGTGTATCACAATTCATTAATACAATTCATTAATTAAAAACAGTAGATTTCACGTACCAGTCTGAGAACAGAGGTCCACAGCACATAGGCCTATGAAAGCTGTACAAAAGACAGTAACAAAGCATTTTTTTGTTGGTTATTTAGAAATCCTACTATAATAGGTTTTCAAACTCCACTAAACTCATGTCTTTTTTATGATGAAAGATTTTTTGACTTCACAACTAGATAGGCCTATACCCATTATTTATTTATTATGAGCGTCACTCACCCATCACAAAGAGCAGGATCCCCATTGCCAAGTGATGTGAAGTACAGGGTGCTGAGACCTGCGATATGGACTTAACTGACACTGAGAGTCACTTTCATTCGATAAGTTTACAAACAGCAGTCAAACTAGGAAGTGGTTTGAAGAGTGGCTTGCTTTTTTGTTTGTTAGCCTAGCTGTGGAACTGTTGAGTGGCCATTTTGTGTCTATCTCAGTACTCTCAGCTATTTTGCTTGTGGTCTGAGACTTCAGTGTAAGTACAATATGTCACAGACGTGAGTACACCATGTTTGCAGATTTGTAAGTAGGCCCATATCTTTTCAGAGGACAGCATTTCACTTTGACACATTAGTAACCTGTTTATATGACAATGACACACACACACACACACACACACACACACACACACACACACACACACACACACACACACACACACACACACACACACACACACACACACACACACACACACACACACACACACACACACACACACACACACACACACACACACACACACATATTGTGGTTCTCTTATCATGACTTAAATTTAACTCTATGACAGAAGTGTTGTGAAGGTCATCCAACGTAAGATAGACCTGATAGTGTAGTTGTGATTTTACTAACTGAACCTGGGAACACATTGTATATTGCTACTGACTTTGGATGCTGTATTTGAACTCATTTGGGAGTTGTGTTTTTGTGGCCTTATATCACTAAAACACTGTTCCTTAGTAGGATCTAGAATAAATCTCATAAAGTCCACAAGTAGCCGTGTGTGTGTGTGTGTGCGTGCGTGCGTGCGTGCGTGTGTGAGAGAGAGAGAGAGAGAGAGAGAGAGAGAGAGAGAGAGAGAGAGAGAGAGAGAGAGAGAGAGAGAGAGAGAGAGAGAGAACTTAAACACATGGCAGGTATAATACAATTTCTCTTTCATCATTACAACATATCCTTGTCTCATTAGAAAATGGTTGTTTATTTGAAAAGAATACATACTCTTTGCTGCACATCTTGTCCAGTAAAACAAACAAAATAATCCAATAAAATAAGACATTGCGATATTAGGCCTATATTCTTTGTCACAGACTGCCAGGGAAATGACACACAGGCATCAAATCAAGCATTTCAAATGAGAGAACTGAAACACAATTTTCTCAGTTACAAGTTCTTCTGCAACGTGTCAGACACATCCTTTGAATAACGTTGTCTATTATTTGACAGGTTTTCTGTGAATGTGCACCACATGATTGTGTTCCACAGACTCTGGTTCAATACTGGAAAGAAAGAAAGACAGAAAGAAAGACAGAAAGAAAGAAAGAAAAAAAGAAAGAAAGAAAGAAAGAAAGAAAGAAAGAAAGAAAGAAAGAAAGAAAGAAAGAAAGAAAGAAAGAAAGGAAAATGAATTGGTCACAGATTGGTCAGGTCTGCTAATCAATTCAATGACTTTAGATAAGATATGAAGGTGATTATGTTTTTTAAATATGCAATTTCAGATATTCAAAATGTGTTCACAAAATTGAATCAAATAGGTCTAATATTTCATCTGAACACATATCTAGTGCCCCCAGACCACAGCATATCACAAGGAAATGTTTAACCTTCAACTGTAAACAGCAAACTCCAGCCATCTTGGACATTAAGATGTTTTTAATTAGCCTAACAATTAGCCTTGGCATCATATGCCAATATCATACAATTCTTCTCATAACATAAAACAAGCTTGTGGAATGTAAAAGTGGGTTCGATTGAAGTCATGATACAATTGTTTGTACAGTCAGTGTGATATTCTGAATGTGGTGCCACAAGAAAAACTTACCCTTTGAGTCGGCGAAAAGCGCCCCACACCTTAGTAAGTAAAGTGACTTTAAGAGCAGTGCAGCCTCTGATGTAAAGAAGGGGTGTAAACACCGCATTTATTCGGGGTAAAATGCGCAAAGGGTCTGTCCCTTCATTTCTGAAGGCATAACAAGTCGATCCAAGGAAATTACACATTATGATATGTAGGAAAATTGGTAGCCAAGCAGACAGGAAAAACACTGCAACTATAATAATAAGATAAATGGCAGCACGATTATTCTCTCGTTCTGCCGTTGGAGGTTCACGTTCCAGTTGATATTTTGCAATTAGAAACAAACGGATATTCAATCCAATCATTATAATCACTGTAAATATATTGCCAACAAATGTACCTATTCCAGTGACGCTCTTGGCGGTACCAATCGGGACCAAGTTATTAACGGCCACGATGACAAATGCGTAAACCCAGTAGGCCACGATAACCATGAGCGTTCTGCCGCGCGTCATGCGCTGCGAGTACTTGAAGGGAGAGCTAACCGCGTGGTAACGGTCCGCTTGCGCAGCCAATATGGCCATGTAAGAAAGCCCCAGAAAGGTAGGTGCTATGTAAAACGTGCGCGTTGGAGAGTCATAGCTGTCTCTCACGTCAAGAGCACCGCAATAGTAGTACGAAACACCCGAGCAGATGTCACTGAAACAAGTGCTGAGCATGTACATGAAACGGTTCTCCGTGCGTAAAGTGCGGTTCACCAGAATAGACAGAAACACCGAGACGTTGAAAAATATGATGGCGGAGGCCAACATTATGTGAAACAAAAACAACAGTACGTTTTCAAAAGAATTGAGAGGGAGCACGGTTGAAAGGCCCGTGCTGTTACGACCCTTTGTCATGAATACAGCCTAATTAACAGAGCTCATGGTCATTTGGCCACGCTCTTGTGCGGTGCTGTGGCGCGTTGGCTTGGAGGATATTTAACTTGGCGCTTCATCCCTCCAGGGAGCCTGTGTTGTTTGTTCCTACGGAAGACAGGTGTGCAAGAGTCTGTGACATAATTGTTCAGTGATGTGGAAAAAATAAACAAATTTGTGCCCATGTTGTATTATTACATCTAGGCCTGCTGCTAAAATCCATAGAATATAGTTGGGTTGTGGTTGCCTCATGATAGTGTAGGCCTACTGCAAATGTTGTTTCTGGAAATGGTGACCTGATTTTGATGATCTGATTTTAAATATATAGGGCCTAAAGCCATGTACGGTTTAGTTTAATATTTGTCAGAAGGCACCCACACAAGAGCAGGAAAGTGGCCACAGCTAGCAGTGGCAATTGGTATGTCGACAGAAAAAAAGGGTGACTCCACTGTTATTCAATGTGGTGGAGAGCAGTATGCCTATAAACTAAAAGAATTTATGAAGGTCTGCACACCTTTACTGCTTTCACATAAACGTTAGTATAGTGTGCAGATATACTAAGGGGCGGTGATGGTTCAGGTGATAGAGGAGCCTGTTTGGCAACTGGAAGGTTGTAGGTTCCAGCCCTGCTCTTCCTGACCTCACCGAGGTGTTCTTGAGAGGGATATTTAACCCCAAATTGCTCCTGGGGGCAGAGGATACCTTGTGTGGCAGCACTGCTGTGAATGGGTAAATGTGAGGCATTCATTGTACTTTCAGCGCTTCAAGGAGTGCACTATGGCCAATACAAAAGCATTATTAATGTTCGTGCAAAGTCCATTTATATTCAGTACCTGTAAGTGAGCTGAGCTAATACGGTATGTGCTGTGTTTCTGCTCATACTGGTATTCAAACTCACAGGAACACAGCACACGTGGAAAGAGATAGAAGTAGAGGCTTATACAGAGTGGAATAGCTGGATAAAACAGGGCCGCAGTCCCCAGAACTTGACTTTTATTTTCATACACACCAGTGGTGCACACATTCAATGTTCATAGTGGGTTGTTCCACTATACATACAAAATGGAGTACATAAATTACCCACATGGGTAAAATAAATCAACCCATATAGACCAGTGGTGCCCACATTCAATATGAAATGCTCTAAGGCAATCGTGGAATTACAAAATACATAGGCTATGAAATAATGAATAATAAGGTGACAGTGTGGCATTGGGGTATTGTGCTCAGGAGCGATGCTGAGGCCGGTAGAATGGGGGAGACTGTGTCAGATGCAAAATACACATTTCCATTCAGACAGCACAACAACTGTGCATATTATGAGCATATAAGCAAGTAGATGGCATGAGGTATTTTCGTAAAATAAACAACAACAGAAATAAAAAGAGAGATACATCTCATCACAATAATGCAACAAAATGACAGATTGCTGCAAGGTCATATGATCTCTGAACAGATCACCTCTTCAAGCTAAATATTTCAGTTAGTTAAATTATTTTCAAAGCTAATTTTCAGAATGTACTGTACATAGTATATTAATACTGTGTTTTTATATCTGCAAAACTGCATCCAAACATTAAGATGACCTTAAGAACGGACAGCAGTATAGGCCTATTATATCACCATAACTTCAGTTGTGGTGCATATGTGTCATAGACATAGTTTATGAATGGAGGGGGGATGTCCCACTTCTGATACATCTTTAAGTGTCCCCACAACTCTGTTACAAATATAATTTGAAACAAATATATGGTGAACAATTTATCACCACTCTCAAAACCAAACTTACACCGTTGCCTGGCATACAAATCTTCCCCACAGTGAGATGCAGCAAGAAATACATTGAATACAGAAATTACGCAGCGTAAAGTCATTGGTGGAACATGATAATGAACAAGCCGGTAAACTCATGTTATGGTCAATACAACATAACCCTATGGAAAATGACAAAGCAAGTCACAATTCAAACGTCAGTGTTGAGAATGTTTACAGCAAGTCTTTCCTGCACACTTATTTGGTTGGAGATGAATGAGATAACCGGCACACTGCAGTCACCAACATAACGCACAAAAGGTAGCCTAATTTTAATTCAAGCACACTTCTGCACTTTATAAAGAAAATGACTCCAAGTCCAACTCAAAGAACTACAAAGAACATTCATTATGTTGTGGTAAAGACAATCTGCTTTTCTTTGTCACTGTGGGGGAGAACATAAAACAGATAATTGCCAATGTAAACAGAAACTGCTACGCGCAATGGATTTGTTGTTCCCTTAGTTTAGGGAAGATTCTGTACCAAACTAGTTTACCCACGGCCTCTCGTAAAGAGGGGCTGCCCCATATGTACAGCGCAGGAGTGGAGAGAGCATTGCACCTGGACATGGTGGAGAAAAGGTTTGTCGCTTCATTTCTAAACCGCAGTCCCTTTCCAGTCAGTTGTCTCACAATAATGTTCACAAAAGACGGGCACCATAAAATCAGAAAACATATCACAACAAGCAGTATGATACGTAATGACTCTTTCTTCGTTTCTCTTTCTGTTGAAGGCACCTCTCGGCCGAGTTGGTGCCTAGCAATGACGTACAACTTTATGGTCATGATGATTTTGGTTAGAACAATTAATTGCAATGCAATGACACCAAACGCGTTGATTTGGGCGGCTTTTGATATAGGCACCATGTTCTGGACAATCAGTATGGAATATGTGTAAATCCAACAGATTGCACACATTGCAATAACGCATCCACGCGATATGAAACGGTTGTAGAAAAACGGGTGGCACACGGCAAGGTACCTGTCGAATTGCGCAAAGAGAAATGTCAGTACATTCACACCAAGAAATGAAGGGAGTATGTAAAATGTGCCGTTCCTGGATGGATATCCTTCTTGGACATCAAAAAGACCAAGATAGTAAACAGAAAATCCTGTTAAAGTGTCACTGATACTCGTGTTCAACATGAAAATACAGCGGTTTTGGCGACGCAGGGATCGCGTGCCCAGAATACCCACCACAACAGACCCGGCCACCAGAACTGAGCTGGTGGCGAATAAAATGTGAAAAAGATATATGAAGTAGTCTTCTACACGATCGAAATGCACAGACAACGGTATGGTATAGTTTTGGATATGCATAGTTGGTTCAACTGAACGACCTGGGAACTGTTGCAGACATGAGGAAACCCCTCTGTTATATACACTTTCAGCTGGCTGTCAAGCTGCTCCCATGAGCCAGATGATGGCTCTGCAAAGAGAACATATCTGAGTTGACAAAGCTGAGAGCAACTGCTGCTGCAATTTGTGGGAAAAGACAGTTACTGTACTATCAATTTGCTTTTCTTTATTGGTGCCAATATCACAGTGGTTTTGTTACACAAAATGAGTTACCCTCAGACAACCAGGGCAGGAGAATGGGGTGCAGTGGTTGTTTTTTATGTTTATGATGAGGTAATGCTGTGTTTTGTTGTCTACTGCATTCATCATATTGGTGGGAGTCCATATGGTTTGACCAGCATACTAGGCCTGTCATATTATGTTTTTCATTAGGGAGGTAAAGGGATGCCACCAACCAAATGGCTCTCAATGACATTGATCAATGACACTCCGCTGACCAATGTGGAGCACCTGCACAATGAAGAGGCCAGTGGCATATTTTTTAGGCCGCATGGTCGAGCTTGGCCTGGGTCTCTTTCCCAACCTTTAAACCAGGGATATGGAACCTTTTTCATTTGGGGGGCCACTTTAAATTCATCCGAGGGCCGTAAAAGTCCTCCGAGGGCCGTACTATGAACACAAATCAGGATTTACCCCTGCACCTTAGGCCTTTACTGAAGGGAGTCACCTTTAAAACACACACCACATTCTCTAGGTCCACTGAATGTAACTTCATTTTATTGCAAATGTATTTTCTAAGATTCCTTTACAAAATATGCCATATTTCATGTGAAGCTGCATAACATTAAAATTGTATCAGGGGCCGGATAAAACGGCCTCAAGGGCCACAAACGTCCCTCGAGACGTTCCCCACCCCTGCTTTAAACCTTTTCTCTCTCCAAATTACAGTAGGCCTTGGTATAGCTCCAGTGTAGCCTCGCGAGCCATCCTACGTACTTCCACCAAAGGATTGGCTCCACTACTGTAATCTGGCCGTGCTTCTCTGTGGAGTGCCTGGAGCAGTAGAATTTTGATTGCAACGCCCCCCCCCAGAAAACAGCCAATAATCGAATACGCCCCCCACGTGGGGGCGAAAGGGGGAGGACGCTCCTGACAATGACGTACACATCTGCGCCAGAGCCATTGGTCTGCGCTATGTTGTTGTTGAGTAACTGCCAGCGATTGGGTGAAAGGTGTCCAATCATTTTAAACCATAAATGAATGCAGACTTCCTGCTTCCTACAATCGCTTCAGAGCAAAGAAATGCCAGACCATAAATACGAAATGAAATGGTAGTATTATGGGATGGTCAGGACCAGGCCAGCTCCAGTGTGCATCAAACAAAAAAACAGAAAGAAGAATATTTACAAATGAAAGGAACGGTTTACATGTCACCTATTTTGCATGCAGCACCGCTATGTTGCTGAGTCAGGGGGAAACTGTTTTGGAGGGTTTGTAGATGATAACTATATATTTTTGAGCCTTTATTTGATAGTGACAGTGATAAGAAGAGAGAGGGAGAGAAAAATAGGGGAAGGTTGGACATTACCCCGACAGGATTCAAACCTGGGCCCTCATGGCAAATGTCCGACATATGATTATAGGTGTGTTCGCACGCTATGCTGCACCCTCATAACATCGGTATTCTTGAAGTGAATTCCCAGTACACCCTGTCAATGGAAAGTTTGCAAAACCAGACTGTCTTTATACGCTGTCTTTGTACCACCCCCCACCATGGGTGCCGCGAGGGGGGGAAAGGTGTTACATATTCTAAGGGCCCAACAGCATTGACAGGGCCCCTGGAAGGATGCTGATAACATAATTTGTCATTTTGGGGGCCCAAAACTTGAATCTTTCTTTTAGCAGCGCCCTTGTGTTTAGAGAAAAGCCACACTTGACTGCTGCTCTCACTTTTCTTAGGATAGCATGACAAACGCAAATGTTTTGACCATATTTGCTGAGCAGAGCTACAGCAGAGTGTGGTTTTTCCCTAAACAAAATGTCATACTCTGGGAAAGGTGAAAGGTGGCCTTGGTGTCAGTCATTTCCAGTCCACTTAACATGTACACATGGCTTCCCTTTTTGTCTCTTATTACGGAGTGTTATGACATGTTTTTCCCTGAAATATTTCCCCTATGAAAGCTTACCTCGCCTCCGGGACTTACTGTAGGGAGAAATAGGCTACACCCAAGCCACTGTTAGCGTCCAAACATAAACAACTCTCACCTAATCCTACTTAATGAGCAAATTAGTCACCTATCCAAACAACTGTCAAGTCCAGTATCAAAACAAGGCCATCGTAAAATAAAACAAGGCCCAAGGCGGAACTGTCATGACAGGTTGATTCTGCTCTGTGACATAATGGAAGATAATGTGCCCTTGAGGGAGATAAAGAGGCACAAGGTGCCACTGCGGAGGGACATCTAAGTGGCCCATTAGCTGTGTGAAGCCATGCTGTCATAATTGAAGATGATTCCAATAAACCTGTTGGAGGCACTAGTAGGTGCTTATGTTCCTGAGAGACTTGTTAAAAAGGCTGAGTGTCAAAAGCAATAGCTTCTAAAAGAATGCGCTATGCTGGCAACAACACACATCCATGCTTCGTTCCCCTGTAATACTAAATTAGTATTCTCAATCATTTATGAAGAATTATATGATGTAGACCTACGTATAAACAGTGTGGCATGCACAGACATTTTGGGGGCAGGTGCTGAAGGGAAGGGGAGGGGGGCATGTGGAACTTCCAGCTGTCTCACAGGTTATATACGCTATATAGTATATTGTGTCTGGGCATCATTGTCACATGGTTTTGATCATGAAGCATTTGTAGATTATCATGCCGACTTGGACCACAGTCCAACATTGAGACAAAAAAGTTTGAAATCTCCCATTGACACTGAGACAAAAGAATGTGTGAAAAATAACTTACAGAAAGGGCATTTTTGTCCAGTAGGCCAACGGGCCAGGTGCTCTAGCACCACGCCTATGGACCTACATATTTGAAAAAAAGTCTAGCAAATGCAAATCAGAGGCTTGCCCAAAGTCCATGTGGCATGTCAAATGGTGTACACTGTATGTGTAAACTTTAAAAGATAATGTGAAACCTATTTCTGATATATTGCCTATATGGTTATCTATAAAATGCCTCACAAAACAAAAAAATAACAGTGCAAAGTAAACTATCTACTGCCCTCTGCTGTCCATCAAAAACATACAGGTAATGAGGTTGCATTTGAGGATTATACTGTATAGTAAGGTTGCATTTTAGGAGATGGATTTCTACAATTTTGTTAAACCTAAACAGTCTATCTTGTTTTGCTGGGCTTTGCTTGTAACAGATAATAACATTTCAACTGATTTTTGACAGCGATTTCCTGGGAAAATGATAGAAATTGTTTGAGATAGGTGACAAAGATGGAGATAGAGAGATGTTTCGTTTTGACAAGGCCTGAACATGGTCATTCAGGCTGTGGCTCGCATCAGAGGTTAAACTTATAAATCCATGTGATTCCCTTTTGGATCAATAAAGTGTCTACAAGTTTCTCTACCCAATAGTCCAGTTATTTTCTATTTTATACAAACATCTTAATTAAAACTTCATCATTTAAATGCGTACAGAATAATCATCACAGAACATGCAAGCAATGAAGAAACACAGGCACATGAAAACTGCACTGGAAAGTATGCATACATGAATGTGAGGAAGTGAACATGGATCCAGTTTTAGTAACATACTAGTTTGCCCACTTAAACCAAGTACTAGATCAACTTTCTCTTTCTCTTTCTCTCTCTCGTTCTCTCGTTCTCTCTCTCTCTCTCTCACACACACACACACACACACACACACACACACACACACACACACACACACACACACACACACACACACACACACACACACACACACACACACACACACACACACAGGGCCGATTCTACACAGTATGGTGCCCTAGGCAAGCACCCCCTTTGCCCCAGTTTTACACTCTGTATAACTTGACATTTGGTGCCCTAGGGCTAGGCGACTGCCTAATCAGCCTATGCCTAGCGCCAGCCCTGCACACACACATAGACATACAGAGAGAGAGAGAGAGAGAGAGAGAGAGAGAGAGAGAGAGAGAGAGAGAGAGAGAGAGAGAGAGAGAGAGAGAGAGAGAGAGAATTGTACAATAATTTAGTATTTAAACATCAGTTTAGCCGCCAATCAAGTAGGTTTTTTTTGTCCTTGCCCTGCCCTCATATTCACCAACATACTTGCGCTGCCGCTGTCACAACCATATGCCTCAGACAGTCCTAAATTAGCACCGCACCTCAGGTGAAGAGCCCTTCATTGTTTTAACTCTTATCCGTGGCACTCAAAACAATGACCCACCAATGTCCAACCTTCTGTCAGTGGCATGAAAAGACGGGAGCGCCCTCAACCAAACTTCCCACCCTGCAAGCCATTGACAAGGCACTCAAGAGCCTCCAGTCAATATCCAACAGCTGATCTATGGACCACACGCTCACAGTCCTCTCAGTAGGCAGCACTGGTGTTGGGTCCTCGGCTCACAGGGAGAGGATATGTACCAGGGGATGGAAATATCCAGCTACCACAGACCAACCACAACTAGGCAAATTCTATTGAAATACGAAAGTGGCTGGTACCTTTTTGGTATATTTGGTATATTTTTGGACTCAAAACAACAGTCTACGATTGAGCGTGGTAGTGAGGCTAATTTGTGAACTTAATTTGGCTTGTGACACTGCAAAGTCATCAAAGTTTGTTTTCCAGTGGCTGGGCGATAGTAGTGAACAATATCAAGTTAGTCAATTGATCAAAAGTTCTTCACCACCTCTGGTGGTCCCAAATAGGTTACGCCGTGTAAGGAAAGGGGAAGGGAAGTAGGTGTCCTTAGGCAACTACAAAGTGTGCGAGGAAGGGAAGGGGACGAATTTATGGGGATCTGTACCAGCAGGTCGGCTGTGTCTCTGGTTCCTCACGCACATGTGCTGAGCCACACAGACACGGAGGACCAGGTGAGTGTGTGATGTGTGTAGTTTAAGTAGACTATTGTATGTGTGCCTAGAGTAATGTGTGCTTGGCTAGGGTAGTTTGTGTGTGTGTGTGTGTGTGTGTGTGTGTGTGTGTGTGTGTGTGTGTGTGTGTGTGTGTGTGTGTGTGTGTGTGTGTGTGTGTGTGTGTGTGTGTGTGTGTGTGTGTGTGTGTGTGTGTGTGTGTGTGTTCACGTGTGCATTCATACAAGGCTGCAACTACTTTTTTTTTTAGGCCAGTATGCAACTTTGACATGCCACCACACCAAACGTTCCATTGGGCTACAAAAGATGGTTGTTGTGGTGTGAAAGTAGCCTCATTTTACCATCCCCTTAAACAAATACTTAACATTATTTAAAATTAATTAATTTAATCATTACTATGAGGGGATGATAAAACAGGGTAGTGTGAAAGGGCCTTAAATTAAAGTAACAATCAATCTTCCCAATCAGATGAGTGATGCTGGGATGACCACCTGGGGCGAGCTGCTGTCCATGGCCCACACCCAGAGCATCAAGACGGTCAAAGTCACTGAGGTCATGGGCGTACGCAGCAGTGGAGGTGGTGGTGGTGGTGGAGGCAGCGGTGGTGGTGGGCCCAACGCCCCGTCTAAAGGATACCTGGAGCTGGGAAGCAAGGGCGAGACCGGGCCCCAGACCTCTAGAGAGGCGGCGGAGGAGGAAGAGGAGGACACGGAAGGAGATGGGGAGGTGGAGGAAGTGGTGAACTTGTCCGACAGCGAGGGGAGCTTGAAGAGCGAGCTACTGGAGTGAATTGACGTGTGTGACCTACGAGTACAAGTCAGGGGTGCATTTCTCAGAAGTGTAGTTGTTAGTTAGTTAGCAACTTGGGTAGTTGTCAATGGGATATTGCATTGCAAACAAGAACGTATCTTACATAGTTATAAACTACGGTTCTGAGAAATGCACCCCAGAGTTTCCTCCAGCATCTGCCTTATTCCCCCTGTATTTCCCCACTATCAAGCAGCGCAGAATGGCTTTTGTAATCGACTCTCCTTCAATTTCTCAGCTTTGGCTATATCATGATGTTGATGAGGTCCTTCCATGGCCTGTGTCAAACATTTTCCTCTAGTCGTTTGATATGATGTATTATGTTAAACATTTTAACACCCAAGAAGGGTCATCAGTGACTTTAGTTTGAATTAAGGTTTGACATTTTCAGTACAGCTAAAATGATAGGGAAGCACATCAATAGCAAGGGTGAAGATCAAAATGTCATAGCATTAATGCTCTTTAAAATGGGTTTTGTGATATATTATAACCAATATGAGATTCTAGTCTATTTTTTTCAATAATTCCTAGTACAGCCTGTTGTAACTATACATGGGTTCTGAGTGTTTATCAACACAATGTTATGAGGGGCAAGACACTGGCAGCCAACCACGTGAGCTAATTTTTTGACAGACAGTATTTTCCAACAATCAGAGGTGGAGTTGTGCGCAGCTAGGTTTGTGCAGTCAGGTTATAAACAAAATTTAGAACCCATGTATAGGTTTTGAAATTTAATTGTGCACCAATCTAATTCAAAGTGTGTATTGCAATGATTTCCAGTTCAGGATACAAGTATATGGTTATTTAGCATACTTGTACTGTATATTGAGTTATTCAATCCAACGACCTTACTAAACGTCACATGGTCCACACTCGTGAATGAGGATGTTAAGAAATTGTCAGACACGAATATAATTTAAACATTTTATTACAAAAGACTGCTGTAGATTTTTTTTTCACTCATCAACTTCACCTTTATGTAATAGTACTTTTCAGCAACTCCATATTTTAACATTCAATACCCTCACCCCATACATAATTCCACAGCCTGTATATCTGTACAGCACTGAAATCTTGAATCAGTTTAGAGGTATGATGCATTCTCTTTTTAAAAGAAACACCATGAACCTCGAGGCAGAAACAATGCATGTAGAATTACTGGTATGTTCCAGGTGGTCATCTGACAGACATCGACCTACAACTGTTTAGAATTACCATTTTCACAAAAAAAGGAAAGGGGGCATCTTATATATTATACACATTTGTTATATGGAAGTATATGAACTTGGGGAGGGTAGAGGGGTTTTAGAGTTTGGCGATCCAAACCCCTCAAACTAAAAGAAGGGGGGAATAGTGTAACAAAATGGTATTGGGGATCAGCCAAGCCATATCACGCCTCTGTCTTCGACTGGGAAACACCCAAGCCATTTTACAACATCACAGTCCAGACTTGGTCGTTCGTATGCCATTTTACATTCCCCCCATGTTTGACTGCTTTAGTGATACCATACTTAACATTTGTTTTGTGACAAGGACAAGATTATTGTGCATATTCTCTGTGTCTGCCCACTTATTGAAAGTGAGTGGCAATCATTTTCCTAAACCACTGAGAAAAAAAAGTGTCAACCAAAAGACGGGCTAGCCATGAAGAGAGTTGAAGATGGACGAGGAAAAACAATCAGCTCAACATGAAACTACTACAGATATCGCAGCCGATGAGGACGAGACGAAATGTCATCAAATAAAAATAACAATTAGTAGCTAATGAATTACAAACAGGAATTTAGATAGGAAGTAGAGGGAGGGAGGGGGGGATCTGTCCGGGCGTTTAACAGACTGATAAACATACGGATATTTCTTTGTTTTTTTTACTGCAAAAACACAGTATGCGAGAATGACTTCAATGCAATAGAACGCTCGGGACAACAAGTGTGTTCTCCAAATTCCCAAGCCCTTCAGTCCTTTTCACTTCAGCACAGTTTATAAACGTGCTCAACACTCCAACCGCTTTGCGCCGCACTGGTCCTTACTGCTGACCCTCCTTCTTCTCTCCTTCACTACCGCTACTACTGGAGCCGCTGCTGCCCTCTCTATCTGAGGCCATCTGAGGAGAGATAGAGAGAGAAAGAGAGAAAGGGAAGAAAGGTTACCAAAGGGTTTTTTTTCATTTAAAAAAAAAGGTACGCTACACTGTCAACATTACAGGGGCAGTCATGGATGAGCAGGGGCAGTCATGGATGAGCGGGGGCAGTCATGGATGAGCGGTTAGGGCGTCAGACTTGCATCCCAGAGGTTGCCGGTTCGACTCCCGACCCGCCAGGTTGGTGGGGGGAGTAATCAACCAGTGCTCTCCCCCATCCTCCTCCATGACTGAGGTACCCTGAGCATGGTACCGTCCCACCGCACTGCTCCCCATGGGGCGCCACTGAGGGCTGCCCCCTTGCACGGGTGAGGCATAAATGCAATTTCGTTGTGTGCAGTGTGTAGTGTTCACTTGTGTGCTGTGGAGTGCTGTGTCACAATGACAATGGGAGTTGGAGTTTCCCAATGGGCTTTCACTTTCACTTTCAATTTAATTTCAGACCATTTTCTCACAACCCTGTCCTGATTCATCTGGCACTGTTGGCTTATAAACAAAGCATGGAATGTGTTCCCTTGTAGTTCATTGCGCTTCACTGTTTGACATCCTTTGTGTGAATTGAGAAACAGATTTCTTAATCACCATAATCATTTCTATCGTTGGCAATAATTGCCCTGTATTCAGTAGATGTACAGAGTAATGTGGCCAGGACTAGAATGAGGATCTATGAATCTATTAGTTTAATAAGTAATTTTGTGAAAAAGTATTAAGTGAAGTTGTACCTTCTTGTATGCCATCTCGAAGAGCTTGAGTGATGCCTGCTGCAGGGTGTTGGCGGCCTGTTTGATGTTCTCGCCCGTCTCCTCGTCCTTCCGCGACAGCAGGTCTCGCACCTTCACAATCTCCTCCTTCAGCTTGTTGCACTAAAATAACAAAAACATAGAAAAGCGAAATTTTAAGTCCCAGTCACATGTCCGCACATTCATTTCAACTCCTATTGCTTCTGAAATATCCAGAATACAGTGAACATTGCTTCCCACCAATTTGAAAGACTAACATGTTGGTTCACAGGCTGTAAATTGCCATTAACAGACAAAAATCAATTCGATTCTAGACTGTTTCAGAGTTGAAGTTCATGGGGACAACCGCCCTCCACACACTTTTAGGACCAATTACTTCTTCCACATTAGTCTGAACAGGTTAATTGCTGCTACTAGCTTCAAAGCTTACCTCCTCAGCTGGCAGCTGGTCTTTGAATTCCTCCATCTTGGACTCTGTGTCGTGTACAATGCCCTCAGCCATGTTCACAGCCTCAACGCGGTCCTGTGGGACACAAGCCCTTAATTAGTACGACAGAAATGGAGGCATGCAATAGCAGGGATCACAAATTAGACACAAAAGTAACACACACCCTCACACACAGAGGTACATACCTTCCGCCTCCTGTCCTCTTCAGCGTATCTCTCGGCGTTCTTGACCATGTTCTCAATGTCATCTTTGCTCAATCCACCAGAGGACTGGATCACAACTGCAGAAAGCATAAGAAGCAAACAACCATAAACCATCTGCATGCTTCTTACCAATCAAAGACTTGTGATTAATTATTATCATCACTGTGGCTTTTTTTTTGCATAGAAAGACTTAGCTGCAACAAAGTAAAATTAAGTATCAAAAGGAGTGAAAGTAGTCACAGTACTGTTTCTTAGGGCTGGGTAAAATCATCGATTTAATCGATATTCGATCGATTTCATTTAAAATTCACATAATCGATTCACAGGGCACAAAATCGTTTTTTTTTTCTTTTTCTTTTTGTTCTTTTTGTTTAATTTAGGTCTATGGAAAATACCCAGTAGGTATTAGTCAATTAGGCCTAGGCCTACTTATTACAAATTAGCAATCTGACAACACTGAAGCCACAGCCCTTTGACATTTTTATATAAAAATAGGCAACAGCATCTTTTGGGGGAAATCCTGGCACCAAGAAGGGAACGGATTGAATCGATTTGGAATGAATCGAATCGTGATTAATCGATTCAAAGCCCTAAGAATCAAATAGAATCGATACAGGAACATGGCTGCGATACCCAGCCCTACTGTTTCTGCTTGTATGCTGTGGTAGTTCTCAGCAAAAAAAAGGCTTGTCCACCCTCAGTTAATATCTAACTGGACTAACCAGATACCGACCTAGAGCTGGCTGCACCATTTATTGCGACATGATAGGACTCAGTTTTCACGGAAATTCATTTTGCAACTCTGACTCGCTTAAGACAGGACGTACACATATCATGCGACTATTGCACATGAACAGAAAATGGAGCTTGGGACTACAGTAGCCCAGTCACATTTAAATGTAAGAAGTATCCATTATTTATGATCTCCTTTATTGTAAAGGCACACTTACTCTGCTGCTCGCGTCCGGTGCCCTTGTCCTTGGCGGAGACATGGACGATGCCGTTGGCGTCGATGTCGAAGGTCACCTCGATCTGGGGGACGCCTCGGGGAGCAGGGGGGATGCCAACCTGTAGGGGGCAGGAGAGGGCTGCTTAGTACAGGGCTGAGAGGGGCAAAGGAAAAAAGTAGGAACACATCCATATACAGAGCACTTTGCTGCTGCCACATCATGCCATCAAACAGATGATGCTCGATAAGAAAGTTCTGCTAAGAGCACAGTAAATAGCTTGAGAATTCCCTTCTTTTGCAAAGAATGCTTCCCTTGATATCCTAGCTATTCACAATCATGCACAGTTGATAACCAACTTACTCTGCATCCCTCTACATGTCTGTAGACGAATGTCCTCTTTATGAAGCCAGTTTGGATTAAAGTGTCTGACTTAAAAGTGCACTGTAATAAATAAGGATGAATACTGTTCTCTTACCAAGGTGAACTGTCCGAGCACTTTGTTGTCAGCGGCCATCTCTCGCTCTCCCTGGCACACCTTGATCTCCACCTGGGTCTGGCCGTCAGCAGCTGTGGAGAACACCTGTGTGGGGGTGAAGGGGATGGGTTAGCTGCTCGCAGGAATCCACAAGGTGAACAGCGGGGGTTGGAATTGATTGGTTTACATCAGGGGTGGGGAACCATTTTCACTCGAGGGCTGTAAAAGTCCTCAGAGGGCCGTATTATGAACACAAACCAGGATTTCCTCCTGCACTTTAGGCCTATATAGGAGGCAGCCATCTTTAACTTAAAGAGTGTGGGTTTTTGAACATTCTATAAAAAGAATGCGTTCTATAACAATGCAAGATTCTAAAATTCCAAATTTTATTGAAAGATATCGATAGAACTTTCACTGCCCGAACATTCCCTTCACGTACACTCTTTAAGGTTAAAACAGACCCCACCTTCTGTAGGTCCCCTGAATATAACCTAATTGTATTGCAAATGTATTTTCTAAGATTACTTTACAAAATATGTCATATTTCATGTGAAGCTGCATAACATTAAAACTACATCGTGGGCTGGAAAAAACGGCCTCAGGGGCTGCAAACGGCCCTCAGGATATAGGTTCCCCACCCATGGTTTACATTAATCAACCATGAAGGAGAAGAGCGTCACCGTTCCACAGTGTCATTCTCTCACACACACTTTTTGGTCTAAGTAGACCTGTTTTAGCCAACTACCTTTTGGAATAAAATGTGTTAAATCGGGCATGATGACCGAATATTATCAACACTAAACAAAGATGAACTCTTCCATCACTGCCACCTTCATGTATCTTCTCAGTGGGGATGGAGTTGGCACCAACCAGTGGGCTCTTCTTAGAAAAGACTGAGATGGTTGTATTGGACAGACACATACGGCTCTTGTTAGTAAAGATGGTTGTGTTTGATGGACACACACACACAGGACTGGGGATGAGGACATTAAAGGAGGCCAACCGTACCTGGCCCTTCTTGGTGGGGATGGTGGTGTTGCGGTTGATGAGCTTGGTGAAGACTCCTCCAAGGGTCTCGATACCCAGGGACAGAGGGGTGACGTCCAGCAGCAGCACGTCTGTCACGTCCCCTGCCAGCACGCCACCCTGGATGGCAGCGCCCATGGCCACCGCCTCGTCTGGGTTCACAGACTTGCTGGGCGCCCGGCCGAACACGTCCTGCACCGTCGCCTGGACCTATGGAGAGGAGGAGGAGGAGGACAAAGGGGATATGAGGTAATGTGATACTGAATGACACGAGGAGATAACAATGACAGGATGAGTTCATGTTCCACTTCACAGGAGCAGAAGATAACCATAGAAGGCGGCCAAGAGGACAGAAAGGGCTGAGCCCTACAATATTACACTACAAATACACACTACACTACCACAACCAAAGAATGAGAAGAAAAAAAGAGGGGAAAAGAAGAAAGGGAGGCTAGACAGGAAAGGGAATTATAGAGAAGAAAAAGGGATTGGAAAATGGATTAGAATGCTATTACAATGCTATACATGAT
This sequence comes from Engraulis encrasicolus, assembly GCF_034702125.1. Lineage (NCBI taxonomy): Eukaryota > Metazoa > Chordata > Actinopteri > Clupeiformes > Engraulidae > Engraulis > Engraulis encrasicolus. Next base: position 15,799,574 of record NC_085879.1, read on the forward strand.
ATGAGACAATAAAAAATGTTGTGTGCTTCAGTATCAAACAAGACTACAAGTAAGCATTTGAGCCCTCTCCCTAATCAGACCCGCTCTGTTCCACATATCATTTGCCTGACCTCTAGTGGCAAGAGCTGTGAAGTAGATTTGGTGCATACTTCAAGACCACTAAAATGTATCCTTGATGGTGAAGTCAAATGTTCACCGATGTTCATCAAAATGTCTAAGGTAAACAGGAAAGCTGTGCAAACAAACACAAGTTGCAGCACTGCATGATAGCATGGAATGTTTGTTGTTACAGCAACAAAAAAACGTTTCGCTTTCGGCTCCAGCGTACTTACAAGGTGCACACAATGACCAGCTATGGCTTAAATAAAAGCTTATGATTAAGGTCATGCATACTGCAAAGCAATGAACATAAATGCTAATAAAATTAACTGCATCTTTACAGCATAATTCTTACAATCATGCAGCTCACAAGGCTTTCACAGCTCAACAGGAACGCAAAAGCTGGCAAAAGTTTCAGCACAGTTGTGGGATAGCCAGGCCATGCACTCCTAGTGACGCAACACCTTCAGCGTTGCTTCTAGTCAGTCCAAGTTCAATGCAAAGATCATTTCTGGTCTCCCGAAAAATCAAGAATTCCACCCACAATCTAAGGGAGGCGCATCCACTATGCTGTTTGGGAAACTTTATTTGTTATGACCAAGACCAGGTTAGTATTCCAAGAACCTGGTTAACTGATAAACCTGGCTAAATTAGCGGTCAGTAAGTGCTAAACCTGCTAATAGACAGCCTGCAGTCAACCTTCTGTCAAGAAAAGGAGGACGCAAGGCTCTTCTATTAGACGATTTACCACTACCTCATGGTTAATCTAACCTGGTTTACCGCTGAAACAGGTTCTTGGACTACCCCCAAAAAGTTTCGAAGAGATTTGAAAGTCGATGATAATCAGGCTAGTTGTGGGATGGCATTTCTTATCACAGACACAGCCATCCATCCATCCATCCATCCATCCCTACAGTACGTACCTTGGGCATACGGGTCATGCCGCCGACCAGCAGGACCTCTCCGATCTCGCTCTTGCTGACCTCGGCGTCCGACATGGCCTTCTGGCAGGGGGCCACTGTGCGGCGGATCAGGTCGGCCACGATGCCCTCGAACTGCGAGCGCGTCAGCTTCATGTTCAAGTGCTTGGGGCCCGACGCGTCCATGGTCAGGTAGGGCAGGTTGATGTCAGTCTGATATCACAATTGAAAGATTGCACGGTCATTACAATGCAATGGGCAACATGCTTCATCGACATAACTGGAAAAACTAGATTGGAAATCAGCCTGGGATAGCGCAGTTCTGGAACCAAGAATGACTGTGGAACAGGGCTGATTAATCTGACTCGCAAAAATGCTACAAGTAGTTTGTAAATCATTGTGGGATAGCACAGATCTAGAGGGTTCTAGAACTAAGACTAACAGGGCAACATGACTCATTGATCGGACTCTTAAAAATACTAGATTCAGCCTGGTGTAGGACAGTTCTAGAGGGTTCCAGAACAAAGAATGACTATCAGAAACCATGGATGCAAAAGGGGGTGTGGTTTAACGAAAACGGGTGGAGCTTGTTCGGGTTGACCTCTTAATGTAATCAATGGATTATCGATTATTGGCCTACAAGAATTGATGTTAACTTTCAAATGGGTTGAACAGATGATCACACAGGCCACACAGTACCTCCTGTACCTTTAAGTGGAGGCATAAAAATGGAACAGGGTTAAACTCACCTGCAGAGAAGAGGAGAGCTCACACTTGGCCTTCTCTGCTGCCTCCCTCACGCGCTGCAGGGCCATGTTGTCCTTCATCAGATCCACACCAGACTGCACAAAACAGACACACCACTTGTTTATTTGGGCTCTTCACAGCAATTTAGCTATAAATGTATTACATTCTCTGACACATTTTCATCATTGTATAGTCCAATATTTAAAAAAGGGCAAGTCCACAAAAGGTACAGCGCAACAAGTACTTTCCTGGACGCTTTCCATCCACCTCCTACTCTATGGCAGCCTACTCGGTTAGCTGAAAGAAACATCAACTCGGTACCACAAAATCACCAACCTCTCTTTTGAACTCCTTGACAATGTGCCTCAGGAGATGCTGATCAAAGTCCTCGCCCCCCAGGAAGGTGTCTCCGTTGGTGGACTTGACCTCAAAGACGCCCTTCTGGATCTCCAGCACCGAGATATCGAAGGTGCCACCTCCAAGGTCATAAACAGCAATGCTGCAATGAGAGGGGGATGATGGAAGGCAAGTCATCACATAAATATCAGGAAAATGATGGTTCACATTTGCTACTGTACATTTTGCAGGATGTTTTGCATGACTTTACGTACAAAGCCAAAACGATGCAAAGGTATCTAGAGTATCAACGTGATAAGTGTCAAATGTTCAAGTGAAGGCCAGTGCATACAATTTAGATTCAGCATAACACGTAGGATGTACGCCAATTCATAACATAATTCCTAAAGCATGCTGTATTCTGGGCTCATCCATTTTGGGAATAGTAACTTACATCTTGTCCTGGGTTTTGTCCAGACCATAGGCGAGAGCAGCAGCAGTGGGCTCGTTGATGACACGCAGAACATTCAGGCCTGCAATCTGACCAGCATCCTTTGTTGCCTGTTGGGTGAAAACAAATCACAAAAGAATTTACTCATACGAATGAAGTCTTGCGATTCATTGATGACATTTCCAACTGTAACAACTTTTGTAAAACTGTATCCTGTAAGGGGTAATATAACAATATTTACCTGTCTCTGGGAGTCATTGAAGTAAGCTGGGACAGTGATGACTGCGTTCTTGACGTTGTGTCCAAGGTAACTCTCTGGAAAAAAACACAAGACACAAATAAATTCAATATAAGTGCAATACATATGGGCCATATGACCAATAAACTACATACATTTTGAAAACCTAAAACAATACTTGAGCATAAACCTGCATCAGACAGTGCTGACCCAGTGACATTACTTTCCATTTTGGAAAGATACACACATTATTTTGAATCATTTTGCAAAAATAATGACCGGCAGACAGAGTTAATTAACAAAACAAAAACAAACAAAACAGAACTAGACTAGTCATCTACAGTCTCCGGAGGTAATTAATACAAAAACACATTAAGGAAATGGGCCAGTTACCTGCAGTCTCCTTCATCTTCATCAGTACGAAGGCGCCCCCCTGGCTTGGGGAGTAGAGTTTCCCATGAGCCTCCACCCAGGCATCCCCGTTGGACGCCCGCACGATCTTATAGGGGACGTTTTTCCTGTGCACATAACAAAATGGGGTTACTTGAAAACGTGCTCTCAAGGCCCTAAATTTACTCACAATGAAAAAAGTATCTAAGCATCCATCCCTTTCTTAACTCCCATATGTAGAAACGCTCTGTTTGACTTTCATATTCCATTTGAGATGGTAGACAATTCACCTTTCAATTTTTCATATCAACTGGAATTCAACACAAAAATGTGGATACAATTGTCAATTTGACCATTTCCATTTTGAAAGCAGGCCAGTGTCAGCTAAGAATAGCATTCCCATCTCCTTTACCAGCAGCAGTTACATAGAGCCAGGGGGCAGGGCATGAATGATGATGCAACAACCATCTACCATTACATGCCTGCCATCTCAATTGTCTGGAGACGTATTCTTCTCACCCAGTCAATGGGATAATAAGATAAGACAATTCAAACAACCAAAGTACTGGTAGATTTCCTATCAGTTACCCCTTCAAACATACAACTCCTACAACTCAATTTGACACCAATCCAGTGCTGCCCTTGACACACTCAACCTTGATCAGGGCTTTCATCATCTTTCAAAGACAACAGTTCTGAGGGGGAGGCAACTGTTGACTGACCGCTATGACTCACACCCTAAACATATAAAAAAGAAGAAGAAACATCTCCAGACATCTAGACTATTCTGGATGGATACCCCCAGGCATTTTGAAAACCTGTATGCTATATGCTGATGTCCGACAGAGCAAGACGTTTTAGAATTCTCACTTAATTTCCAAATGACTGGTGGCATGGTTAACTAAAATTATTTTTGACCATACATAAACCTTGGCCTGTACCAAAGGAGTTGTAGAATTTTCAATGGGGAGTATTTGGTTGCAATGGGCATTAGTAAATGCAACATGTATGGTAAGCATAATTGTTTTTCCATAAAGCCAAAGTCTAATAAGATGTAAATATAAACAGATCAAAATGCATTTTAAGTTGTCACACTGTCCAGGCAAACATGGAATGACTGTGTACTTTGATAGGACAAAGAAAGACCTAGTCACATAGCAAAAGATGTCTTACAAGGTCAATTTATACTTTAAACTCAATTAGGTAAATGAATTACTGCCTTTTGAGGCTTCAAGAATCCCTCAGGAAATTACTTCCTCATTGTATGCCAAATTCTACAGTCCCTGAATTAAATGCTTCATTTGAATATAGCATCATTCACACAGACAAACTATAGAATGAGACTTACAGATCCTTCTGCACTTCAGGGTCATCGAATCGGCGACCAATGAGACGCTTTGTGGCATACAGGGTGTTTTCGGGATTGGTGACCGCCTGACGTTTGGCTGGCATGCCGACCAACCGCTCACCATCGGCAGTGAAGGCGACGACCGAGGGAGTGGTTCTGGCTCCCTCTGAATTCTCCAGGACCTAGTGAAAATTTGAAAAATTGTGTTTCATTTAAGAAGTAATACATTATATTTACACTACACTTGACTGACACTTTTATCCAAATAAAATGTACAGTTATTTTCAGGGTATTGTTACAGCCCCTGATGCTATGTGGGATTAGGTACCTAGCTCAAGGGCACTTCAGCCATGGATGGAGGTGTACCGAGAGGTAAGGGTGGGATTCAAACCTGCAAAACCCAGATCTAAAGACTACCACCCTAACCATTAGGCCAACCACTGCACATTCACTAAGTGAAGGGAGTATCTCATCTATTCATATATGTAATTAGATTATACTGGAAGTCTGTTCAACCACATCAACATATATGGCCAACATTTCTGTAGAATTTATAGAGCTGATTGACACAGATAAGTCAGCATTAAGTGGCCATACCGAATATGTCAATGTGACAAGGATTCCCCTTCTGTCTGTTCCCCACAGTACACAAGACTCAAATATACTGACTGGAAAGCTACTAATACATTTGACATACAGGACTCTGAAGTGTTAAACTTGCTTTACAAAACCCCAGTGACCACTTAAATTTAAGAGAAAAAGGTCCTCACCTTTGCTTGTTTACCGTCCATCACGGCCACACAGGAGTTTGTGGTACCCAGGTCAATGCCAATGACCGACCCTTTGATTGCTTCTGACCTGTTGAGGGAAAAATACACAAAAAATAACGTGAGAAACAAGTTCAAACATTTCAATATTTCAAGTATTCCAAATCGGTTACACAGATATCAAAATGTACTGCGTAACTCACGCATAATCTCTCCTGGTCAACATCCTCAGGGTCTCTGGCCTCAACCCATTGGAGCAAGCCTGAAAGAAAACAAAATGTACACACGCATTAGCACAGCCGTGTAAAGCAAATGGGTCGATCTAATCATTAATTCATTCATTTTGATAAAGATACTGGAATCCATTGGCAAACAAAACAAATACAATGTGCCATTTGGGGTTGTCGTGCCAAAAAGCGAGTGCCTGCCAAAACACGAGTGCCCTCATTGAAACCAATGAATTTTTTTTTGAGGGAAAATTATACTATTTTTTGCAGAATTAATTACATAATTTATGAACTAAAAATATGCTTATGAAACAGTACTCGTCCTCCACTTAATATGAGCTATTTGAATGAAACTGTATCATTTGTTATGACAATTCTTAGATTCTTTTATGGAAATAATACCGAAATTGTAACCAGTTCTTTGTAATACTTCCAGAAGGAATGTAGATGCTTTATTGATAGGCTTTCCATCTTAAATTGTGTTGGATTTATCTGCAAAAATGGGTAAAAACATATCTGAAAAATTGGTCATTGGTTTCCATTGGTTTCAATGAGGGCACTCATGTTCTGGCAGGGACTCGCTTTTTGGCACGACAGGGTTATGGAACATTCTCCTGGAGGAGGAGCCGACTGTTCAGGGACACCTAACGAAGGTCACAGACATCGCTGACGCACACGTGAGAACTGAATGAATGAAACCCACCTCACCCAACCTAACATCAAGGTCCTGATTCGTAGAACTAATTAAAGCACCACAACAATCATATTTAGGGAGCAGGGTGTAATCCGGCCAGTTAATAAAAAACACTGCGCTACCAATTCCCATTGACATTAGATGGTTGCCCATCATTTCACAGCAATACCCTCCCCCTTCAGTTAGCTGATCAGCTAACTTTTGCAACAGCAACATACAACACAGGTGCAAATGACATCTTACAGTCATGTATGATCACGTTGCTGTAGTAGAAAATAAGGCCCACACGATTTCAACCACACCAAAAATTCAGTAACGTGACAAGTTACACAACCGGCACTGCACATCATTAGCTAACAGTTAGCTAACAGCAACTGACAGAACCCAAACGTATCTTTTGACGGTCAAAACTACTCCAGTTCTCTCGGCATTTCAAAAACGAATTTGAAATATGCTGTCTTTAGATTTGGATGGGGTCCACATACGGATTAATGGAGTGCACGATTAATTTAAAGTGGGGAAACGACTTTCGTTAGAATCCCCAGGAGCTAATGGATACCTAGTTAGCTAATTAGCGGTTAGCATACCAGCTAAGGGTGACTAAGAACATCTTCATTTAACCCAAAAATCGTACATGTCAAAACTCAATGCAGACACATAATGCCAACTTAACAAAATGTAAAAGGGTAATGTGGTGTTTGGAGACTTACCTTCTTCACCAGAGACGATACACCTCTCATATTGTTCTGTGAGCAAGAGAGGGTTCTCGCTGTCCTCGCAAAGTTCATCATCTTGAGATTACCTTGTAATTCACACGAACCGATAAATGAAGCGAATATTCAAGCAGGTCCCGTTTTAGACGTATGTCACCCTTTTGTCTTTAACTGGCAGTTACGATTTGCAAAGTAAATAAAGGTCTTTAAAAGCCAACCTCGCCTGACAACTTCGACGACAGACTGTCAAACTGCAACCTCCAGCTTCTTCAATGTAACTGCGTTCTAGAATTATCTAACACATGTGAAATGCACCTCTGGTTGCACCATGCAGCATGCATTGCGTAAAGGACCCCCAGTTAGAAGCCCGTAATAGTGCCTGAACAGACTTGTGGATTTTATATAATCTATTTGAGATTGGATTCCAGATTTCACCATTGTAATAACATGTTTAGACACTATTAATCATGGTTGTTGTTATCATGATAGAAAGGCAGCAGTGTATCCGAAATATATAATGATATTGAAACAGGCATGTACACTGACAGAGGCGCAGTAACATTCTGAAGGTCAGGTTGTGATGAAAAGAGTGGGAAATACACCGGTGTTTCGTTAATTGATTGTACAGTGCGTTACGTTTGGCCGAAAAATCAGTTCGTTTGTCTTAATCAGCATGGATTACCTTGACATGATATGGTTGATGTTTTGCCTGTAATGTACGAAACACATCGTTTGTCGACACTGTACACGGCAGACCATGGGCCCTATCCTTGCACAATTTACAGGCTATGGCCATCATTACATTTTTCAGTTTCAGGGATTTTTTTACATACACTATCAAGTTCGGAGTTGTATAAAGTAGAATTAGGGGCTTATAGGCTAGGGGCCTACTTAACTATGATCAAGTTCAACCCTCAATGCCGTGCAACACTGATTCTTCAAACCTTGTCAAAAACATGTCCCATCAATTAGACAAATGCTGGAAATAATCAGAAAAAAGAATCAAGGTGTCCATTGCACATAGCCTATGCCAATCTGTAATTGTGTTATATGTGAATGCATTATTGCATTTTAAATCAACAATTCACATTGGTTAATTCACTTTTTAACATCTCCACCATGGGCCCAGTCAGTGTTCTTGCTATACTGGGCGTATGCATGTCCAGTTTCGAATCTAATACAACTGTCCAATCTGCTGTGCCCCCCAGCTCGCACCTCCTTGCGACCCCCAGGGGTCCCTTGCCCCCACTTTGAAAACCCCTGTTCTGGACTTCCGCTATGTAGGAGGAACTCCTGATGCAGTTCAGCTATAGGGCCCAGTGTATGTTATCTTTGAAGCCCCTATGGCTCTCTTCATACAGATCAAGGCTGTGTGATGCTGTGCTGTGGTCAGCTCAACCACATCCCTTGTAGAAGAGACCTAAAGAATCTATGGCTCAACTAGTAGCCTACTGAGATAGTGAAGCTTCGCTGTGGGGCCTAGTGTGTGTTGCTGTAGAATGCAAATAGGCCTTGTTATTACTGATCCCTGTGTGTGTGTGTGTGTGTGTGTGTGTGTGTGTGTGTGTGTGTGTGTGTGTGTGTGTGTGTGTGTGTGTGTGTGTGTGTGTGTGTGTGTGTGTGTGTGTGAGACGAGAGAGAGAGGTGGGGGGTGAAGACCATGAATCAATCAATCTATCTATCTATCTATCTATCTATCTATCTATCTATCTATCTATCTATCTATCTATCTATCTATCTATCTATCTATCTATCTATCTATCTATCTATCTATCTATCTATCTATCTATCCACATTGTTGGAAAGATTTGCATGTATGTCCAGTTCTGCTCCTACTCACATTCGCCCACCTCCTCTGTAATGGGATTGGCAACTACAGGGTTAAAACACAGACGTTCTAGGAAGGGGCTGTCACAACAACGCGGAAGTGAAGGTCACAACAGTGCCTGTGTACACAGATGTGCCTCAGTGCAGTTACATGGCTTGTATATTTGCCAAAGGAATGGAGGACATCATATCTTTAAGCTCAGGTAGTGATTCGGACTCCGACCTAGAGGTGGTGGGTTGTTTCAGTGACGCCACCAAAGAAGATGCGAGACCATTTATCACAACGGACTGGATTCCTGTAAAGCCGGTGCGTTGCAGTGGATTACCTGTTGTTATTTGCACGTGCAGCGACTATTTCATTGTGTCAATCATAAACCTAGAACGTGCACTGCACTGTAACGTCACTTGTCACTTGTATGTTCAGGTAAAACTGAAGGTAAGCTAGCAGTAGGTTGAAGCTTGATTACACCTGTTGGCACTTGGCTAACTTGTGCTTGACAGTTTACGCGCGCAGGAGTTGACATTAGGTGGGTGAGATGCAAATACTGTTACATGTTTCCTTATGAATACCATAATTTCACTGACATTTAGCCCATGTACTGGTACCATTAAGTAAGTTAGCGAGGGACTCTTTGTTCATGAGGTTAGCTAGCCGTTGACTTAGTTACCCGTTTCCTCCCAAAGAAGAGTTGTAGTGTTTTAATGTAGTCTACATTGCACAAAACCAGTCAACAACCACAACATCCCGCGCAGCGCATGCTAGCCTAGTTAGCAATGTAAATCATATATCTTCAGTAGACTGGCTAAAGCCAACAAACATGAAGCCAACCACCAAACTTCAATCATATAACAAACCTTCTGTCATTGGTACAGAAACTATCCAAGCAACTGGTGTGTTGGAGAGTGGCCACATAGGCCTACTGAGACTTAATTCTTTGTGTATTTGTTTAGGTTTTTATTCCCTTGTCCAAACTTCGACGGCGACGCCCCCGGAGGTGCCAACGTGATTCAGCCCTGTCTATCTCGGTGGATTCAACTGAAGTTGTGGACTTGAGTCAACTTGAGGAAATAGTGTCTGATATTTCTGCTCTGGCAGATAGCGGGGGTGATCAGGACGAGTGTCAGATTCTGCCGTCTCTCACAGTTGGGAAGAAACCAAAGTCAAAGACCACAGGGACAGTGAAATCTTTGCCCCCTGTGTGTGTAGACCTGACAGTGCCAAACCAAGTAGAACCCATCCTTCAACCTGAGGATGACTGTCAAGTTATGTTGCCTGCCACACTAAATCCAGACCCAGTCATTTCTGTTGGAAATTCCCCAACGGCAGGTTCAACAGAGCCTGGTCCTCTTTTTCAAGGTGTTCAGCTGCGTGTGTTGGAAAGGGTTGATCTACTCAAGTCACCTGCTTCAGAAAGCATATTGTCTGCCCTCAGCCACCATAACCCATCTGATGTTACTCCAGTTCCATCACTGTGCGAACCAAACATTCCAGACTTCAGGGAAAGGATGGGTATCACTGATTCACATGACCAACAGTCGGCGGCGATGGCGGCATCTTGTCCATCTTCACATGAGGCCTCAGCCCCAAATTCTATGTTCAGATTGACCATAGCAGCAAGTCAGACCGCTCATACCCAAGAAAGTTCTGTTGTGTCTGTGTCTGTTGTCAGTAGACCTTCTGAGTCCTCCATATCTTCAGAACATCAACATGACGTTCCTCCTCTTCAAAGTAGCCCTACTTCACCTGAAGAACAGGGCGAGCGACTGGAGGACAATCAGCAAAGGCCCGTTGACACTAGTAATTCTTTGGACGAATCAGACTGTATAACAATGTCCGATCCTGATCTCGGGATGCCTGAAGAGCTGGGCCCGCATCAGCAACAGATCATTTCTCACATCCAGTTGAAGAAATTGAAGAGACACATGGGGGCAGTGGTGGAAGATGTGGTGAGAAGCTCTTCTTCTTGTTCTTCTTCAATACTTGTATGCAAAGCCGCGTGTATTATGTTTCCATCTGTATTAATGTCTGTATGTATACAGTGGTGTACATATTTGATTTGTCCTGCAATGGCTTTGCATTACATTACATTAAATTTAGCTGACGCTTTTATTCAAAGCGACTTACTGGGTATTGGTTACAGGGAGAGGCTAGTGGCGGGATTCGAACCAGCAACCCTCTGATTTCAAGACCATCTCCCTAAGCATTAGTCCACAGCTGTCCCCTGCTTTATTATTTATTAGGCCTTGTTTAAGCTGTAAGACACTGTCATTTCCTTTGGAACCAATTATTTTGGTCTACTGCACTGAAATGTGAAGATCATCCGCAGGTGTTGTTTCTTACTGGAATCTGAAAAGAACACAATTCCCTTGGTGACATAGCAGCACTATTACAGTATGTGACTACTAGCAGCAAACACATTTTACAGCACCTTTTACTGTAAGTGTTGGGACAGCACATTTGATGTGTTTTTGATGTGACCCCCCCCCCTCATAAATTCTCTCTCTCTCTCTCTCTCTCTCTCTCTCTCTCTCTCTCTCTCTCTCTCTCTCTCTCTCTCTCTCTCCCTCTCCCTCCCTCCCTGTTATCACACCACGGTAGGCTGACGATGAGGCGGAGGAGGAAGGCTACGGGCCGCCTGAGCTGCTGTGCAGACAGGGCCTCAGTCTGGTCTACAGCACCATCGAGGAGAATTACCCAGAGGGCACCCTGCAGCTGCTCTCGGACTTCCTGCAGCCGCGCTACTACCCACCCCCTGACATCATGGTATGCATATATATAGACATTATCAGAGCCATGGAATTCAGGGTTGTGACAAGCTAGGTACAGGAAGGTAGCTGGTGACACGATTCACATAGATTCAAAGATAGTTGTTAGGTAGTGGTAGATAGATAGATTGTAGGCAGTGGCTTTCTGTTCACTTGAGAGGAACACAGAACCTCTACATAACAAGCAAGATTAAGCATGTTAAGAAAAAGACATGAAGAACAAGACTAAATCAATGTGAATTACATTTGCATTTATCTCACTTTATGTGTTGTGTGTTCTATGCCCACGTTCTGGAGCATGAGCCGCCATTGTTGTGTAAAAATGAACCGTTAAGGTCAATGGAATTGGCTGAACCTCATGGTACTTCTCACGCTGTCGCTCTCCTTCTCCTCCTCTTCTCTTCCTCATCTCCTCATGGTACCTCTCACTCTATCACTCTCCTCCTCTTGTCCTCTTGTCCTCTGGTACTTGTAGGTGCACCTCCTGAACGGGATTCTGCTGGACCCAGGCTGCCCTGACGTGTTGGCGGTGGAGGCCTACAGTTTACTGATGAGAGTTCAGATGTGAGTTCATTGACTTGTTGTTTTCAATCAATAACAAGGAACAGCTAGATCTGACTAGGGGTCCTAGGTGTCCACTGTCCCTTATCTGATAATCTGTTTAATATGCTATGCAGGCAAAATTGGTAACGAGGATGTGTCAACCAAGTTTTACGAAAGTAGTTGTAACTGCACATGAAATGGTTTATAATGACATGAAATGTCAGCGCCTTGATGTGTAATAGTTCTTATCTGAATGGCGCTCTACTAATTCAGAACAGTATTTACAGTTGTTGTGATTATTAATGGGGTAGATCTGCATGTATTATTTGTAAGAATGGCTGCATTGTGGCTCTTGAAAGGATGTGGGCATAGTATTTACAAGGTCATCTATGGCTTGCTGTTTTTCCACACACAGATTTCGTCCAGCAGATATCTACAATCTTACATGGGACTGGGAGCTCCTAACATCTGTGATGGACCAGCAGGTTGGTATTAATGTTGGTTTATTATTTGTTCATGTTTTGGCCTGGGCTGTATTTATCTGAATGCGGAAGACGTCTAGTCGTGTAAAAAAAATATAAATTTATTTTATTTTAATAAAAGAACATTCATTCATTGTATTCATATGTTTTCATATTTCATCAACAACGTGTGAATATGTGTAATGCATCATGTGATGTAATGCTCTTATTATGATGTTCACCAATAGGTCGGCACGAAAAGCCTTCGCCTTGAAGTCAGACGCATGCTCCTGCAGTACGTACTGCAAATTCTGGAAGATGACTTCCAGCGCCACCTCTACCTCCAAAAGCTGCACCTGACCATCACCAAGGCCATACTGTCCTGTGAGCAAAGCTTCACCCATGTCAGGTAAGGACATACAGCACTCACTACACATGGATGGATGGATCATGGGTCTTGGCTCAGGGTCTGAAATGCTTAGCCGACGATGCAGAGGTTTGCAGCTACTTTCGTAGAGTTAATAATTAGGTAATTGTGGCAGGATTTTGACTATAACTGACTAATAACTTAAACTGATTAGTGCAATTGATGTGCTTGTAACTATGGACAGTCATGGGATATCAGTTAATAGCACTATTAGCCATTGAAACACTATTTGTTGAGGAGCACATCAGAATTTGCTAGCCTCCATGAGCTACCTCTGAAGTAAGCATTAGGCCCATCTTTGGCTAGGGTTCCCACTGGTCATGAAAATCCTGGAATATGTACAGGTGTAGCCAGCGGGGGACTAGCTTAACCAGCGTTCTATTCCATCCTCCTGTGTGAGGATGTTTCAAGCATGGCTCCATATATTCAGGCACCAACATGACATTCTTCTTCACAATCAAGTACAGCAGAGGTACAAATCCAGTGTTCAGACGGATTAAAAAGTTCTGACACAAACCTTCCAGCTCTCGATTAGCTGATCATCACTCCCAGGACAGTTAGCTCAGCTATTTGGGGAAGTCACATGTATTGGCAGGAAAACCCACTAGGGTTTTTTTACTTTCTGAACTCAGGGATTGACACCTCTCTTTCACACCACCACTATATTTTTAAATATATGCCATCTTCTTTCAGAGAACTTATTTCCTGGCTGTTTGAAGCGGTTTCCATGGTTGTGACTTGCAAGGAAAGGAAACGGCCCATCAAAGAAATGAATGAACATCTCAGGTATGTAACCAGGGCTCTAAATTAACTTTTTCCACCACCAGCCAATTTGGCTAGTGGACATTTTTTCTTACCAGCCAAACAGAAGTTCAACTAGCCATTTTTATCTCGCCAAAATAAACTATGCATTAGCCTAGGCTAGTTTTTAAAAAAAATTATTATTATGGTCATTTTGTTCAACTATTTCTACAACACAGATACACTATAGGCCTGCATAGGCTAGCCTACTATATGCCTACATAATAAGCATATTATAGGCTATATATTTTTAAATTATTTTTTAACTTCTGCTTTATTTTTTACTTTCATTACTTAGGCCTAATCAATTTGATTAGTTTTTGTTCAATTCCTCTGAAAACAGCTGAATCACATCACACAAGCCACTCACATAACAGACCTTTAACATACAGTAACCAAGCACACAGCCAAACCACACAGAAGAGATGAGAGGAAAAGGAGGGGAGAGAGGTTAGGAGGAGTTCTTCTCTACCACGCGCAACAAAATGACAAGAAGCCTAGTTTAACTAAAAGTAAATAATATCTCGGGAATCTTCGCTTCCTTTGTTACTTCCACAGCTTCGTCGTTGGTTGCTTTTTTTCTTTCCGATGGCGTGGGCTTTCCAAATTAGTTGCGCCAGGACTCGGAACATTTCAGAAGACAACTGAACTGACAGCTACGGTCACACTACTCTGACAGTCAGCTCTCCTCCTCTGCCCTTGTCGCTATTTCGTTCCACAACCACTCATTTTTAACGTCACTATTATTACTGTTACAATTACTAGGCCTACTTGCATTCACCAACACACAGAACCTTGCTCTAACCCCCGACACATTCTCATCACTCGCACAAAACATAGTCTACAGAACAGTAGCTGTAGCTCTATGCATAATCTGCGTCCTGTTATTGAAACGGTCAGTGCCTCGCTGCTTCAAAAATGCAGCCTGTTACAGCAAGGTTCATATAGTAATAATAGCAGTAGTGACGTTAAAAAAGGTTGTAGCGAAAGCGACGAGAGCATAGGAGGAGAGCTGCCTGTCAGAATAGTGTGAGCGCAGCTTAGCTGACAGAAGGCTGGTCGTCTGAAATGTTTTCAATCCTGGTGTGCGCAACAGCATGGAGTTGCCGCTCTCTGCACTGGAAAGCCCACGGTGGGAGGCTACGTCGTGACGCTAGGGTCCATGGGTAATGTAGGAAATCTCGCCGTCTAACGTTCGTCAGAGCAGCGGTTTACCGTTCATAATTTACTGTACTCGGGCGCTACTAGCCAAATTGGCGGGTAGGTATTTTTTTCTACTAGCCAAAATTAATTTTCACCCGTGTTTGGCGGGTTGGCGTGTGTTAATTTAGAGCCCTGTATGGAACGTTTTGCATTTCTATTAATTAAGCGTATTTATTTTTTTCAGAACCTTCAAATAATGTGATTGTGATTTGCATTTTATTGCCGAAGTAAGGTCATTATGTGTCACTGTCAGTGATATGGCGTGGCCTTCCCTGTGCTTTGTTGCAGTGTGTGGTAGTATTGGGTCACCCATGCAAGCAAGTAGTTAAGGCGTTTTGCTTGCAGATTCAAATCTGAACTCTGCCAGGTGGGAGTGAATGGCGCTCTCCCCCATCCTCCATGTCTGGTGCCTAGGCTATCGCACCACCCCCTGAAGTGTGCACTGTGTACTTTGGTGTGCTGTGTCACAATGAAAATTGGACTCGGTCAGAAATAAAAAGTGTCCACACAGATTATCTGATTTGTGCAATGTTGCATGTTTTGTGTATGCTTCTGGGCACTTTAATTACCTTCTGGATCAATGAAGCATGTCCACTGTATTTTACAGGATGGTGATGCTGTTTCAGAAGATGCTGGTCTTGACCTTGGAGGTAGATCGTACCCCCACCTGCAGCTCCAACAAACTCGCCCAGGAGCTCTTCCAGATCATTATCGCCTCTCCAATGCGGGAACAGAGGTGTGTGGGCGCTTGTCTGTTTCTGTGTGTGTGTGTGTGTGTGTGTGTGTGTGTGTGTGTGTGTGTGTGTGTGTGTGTGTGTGTGTGTGTGTGTGTGTGTGCGCATGTGTGTGCGCATGTGTGTGTGTGTGTGTGTGCGCATGTGTGTGTGCACGTGCGCGCCTGTCTCTTTCTGTGTGTATGTGTGTCGTTGTGGGTGTCGCTGTGGGTGTGTGTTTGCATGGAAAAAGTGTGAAACTCTCTCTTTCTCTCTCTCTCTCTCTCTCTCTCTCTCTCTCTCTCTCTCTCTCTCTCTCTCTCTCTCTCCACCAGGCTACTTCTTCTGGACACGCTGGAGAGCAGTCTGCTGAGGTGTAAGCTCCTGGAGCTGCTGTTGGACTACGAGTGTCCTCAGAAAGTGCCCATCCCCATGTCCCTCACCCTGCTGCTACACTTCCTGCAACACACCACTCTGGCACCAGATCCAACGGTACGACTTCAAACGTCAAAGTCCTCTTTATTGCCGATGCCTATATGTGCACTAGACTATACAAAGGAATCGAGTGCTGATTTACAGTGAGAAGCGAAATGAGATCATAGGCACCAAAGGAACAAAAGGTTGAGTGCATTTGCAGCTATATATAAATTGAAGCAGATAGTTGTATTTATAAAGACAAACACAGATGGATGGGTAGATGAGTTGATGGATAGAGTAATAGACAGAAATTATAGACGTAGATAGACATTATTAACTGTTCTCTGTATTAAGTATTTTCCTTTGAGGAATAAAATGTGCTTCACTGCAGTGTCACTTCCTTCAACATGCCAACAAACTTCTCTTCATGGTCAGTTTCTTCACATACACCACAGGCGTACAAAAGGAGCTGAAACTAAGAAGCTGTTAAAATGTATGTGGATATTTTTTAAAACACATTGGTTTTTGTCTCTTGTTTACATGTAAACGGATCTCTGGTATACGTATTGCGTATAAACGGATGTATGATTTACATATAAATGGATGTCTCGTTTATATGTAAACCTAAGCAGATAAAAATATCTGCATTTTAAAAAATATCCGTGTACATGTAAACAGCACCTGAGGTAAAAAGGAAGAGGTTGGCAAAAGGAGAGGACATGATCAATGCAGCCATCTAGTTAAATTGCTTTGTCTCTAGAAATGCATGCATGCACACACATACGATTGATCGGTAGATAGATGCATGGACAAACGGACAGAAATAATAATAATAGATCTGTTTTGTTTAGCGCTTTTCATGGTACTCAAATACGCTGAAAAATTGTATATGCGTGTGTATTAATTTTACACAGGGAAATAAAATTAACATTTTAAATGTGTTCATGCAAACTGTACTTATGCACACACACACCCACACTCACACGGATCGAACCTTTTCCAAGTGTATGTTTAAGATAATAAATATACTTCTTGGTCCCCTGCTGTTAACCATCTACATACTGTATAGCTCCCTCTTGGCCAGATCATCCGTCAACATGGACTCAGCACTGCTATGCTGACAACACCCAGCTCTACATCTGCCCATCTCCCTCCCCTATCACTAGTTCACTGCCTGCATTAAGACATGGATGGCCGCCAACCTACTCAAACTGAACATCACAGAGCTCATACTGATGGCCTCCCATCTCTGTCCAAAGAAGTTGGTGATATGCTATTGAATGTGGGATGGTTGTACCATCAGGCCTTTCCAAGAAGTGAGCAACTTGGATGTTATCCTGGACTGTAACCTAAGCACCACCAAATCTGCCTTCTTCCACCTCAAAAACATCTGCAGACTCTGCAGAGAACCTCACCGCCAGACTCCGTCGCAGAGACTCTGATCCATGCTTTCATCACCTCCCGTTTTGGCTACTATAACAGTGTCCTTTATGGTCTTCCCATCAAAGCATTGGGCAGACTACAGTGTGTCCAAAACGCAGCTGCCAGGGTCTGTATTGCACATTCAAAGTGGTGTCAAGAATGATAATGAATTGTTATTTTTTGTCATCAGGATGGCAGTGAGGACTGGAGGAGGTGGGAGGAGCTGGTTAAGATGATCTGGATGCTCCTGCTCAGCTATGAGAAGGTCATGAAAGGTACACACTCATGTCCTGGATAAATACAGTCAATCCGGAAAGTATTCACAGCGCTTCACTTTTTTCACATTTTATTATCTTACAGCCTTATTCCAAATGCTACAAATTAATCTCTGTTGTCAAAATCCTACACAAATTATTCCATTATGACCATGTGACAAACAAGTTGTCTTGAGGTTTTTGAAAATTTTTCAAAATAAAAAACAAAACTCATATTTACAAAAGTATTCACAGTCTTTGCTTAATGCTTTGTAGAACCACCTTTGGCAGCAACTATTCATTTTTTCATTTCAAAATGAAAAGGGATTAAAAGGGAGGTCATCGGTGTGTGTTTCAACCTTTCAGTACATTGAAATTGTACATTTTGAGTCTGCACTTGGCTAAAATAGATGGGTGTGAGTTTTGAATGAAATCCTATGGAGAGTATCATGATCTGCTTCTGTAGTCACAGTGCATGTTGACATGCATGCTTCTTTAGGTGTAATTCAGATTTCCAATGTTGACGGCATTCATACATCCCCAAACGATGTCAGTCCCACTACCATGCTTGACTAGCCAGATGATGCACTTTTTTGGTAAAATTCACCTGTTTACCACAACACATGCTTAACAACACCATCTAAAGCAATTATTTTTTATCTTGGTCTCATCAGACCACACAACATGGTTCCAGTGATCCATATCCTTGGTCTGTTCATCTCTCTTGAGACCAAGATAAACAAATTTGCTTTAGATGGCGTCAAGCATGTGTGGTGGTAAACAAGTGAGTTTTACACAAAAAGTGCATCATCTGGCTAGTCAAGCATGGTTGTGGGACTGACATGGTTTGGCGATGTATGGATGCTGTCAACATTGGAAATCTGAATTACACCTAAAGAAGCATGCATGTCAACATGCACTGTGACTACTGAAGCAGATCATGATGCTCTCCATAGGATTTCATTCAAAACTCACACCCATCTATTTTAGCCAGGTGCAGACTCAAAATGTACAATTTCAATGTACTGAAAGGTTGAAACACACACCGATGACTTCCCTTTTAATCCCTTTTCATTTTGAAATGAAAAAAGGAATGTAGTTGCTGCCAAAGGTGGTTCTACAAAGTATTAAGCAAAGGCTGTGAATACTTTTGTAAATATGATTTCTTTGTTTTTTATTTTTATAAATTTTCAAAACTGTCAAGACAACTTGTTTTTCATATGGTCATAATGGAATAATTTGTGTAGGATTTTGACAACAGAGATTCATTTGTAGCATTTGGAATAAGGCTGTAAGATAATAAAATGTGAAAAAAGTGAAGCGCTGTGAATACTTTCCGGATTGACTGTATGTGTGTTGGTGTGTGTTTGTGTTTGTGGTTCTTTTTCACTGCTGTATTTTGTGCTTAAAACTAGTGTCCAGAATGTGCGCACATCAAATAAAACAGGTGCCGGATCAAACTACTAACGTGAAGAATTAGAAGAAAAATCTGCACACTGTTGCTGCTCACCAATTTATGAAGACAATATTTTGACCTCAAGAGGTCTTCGGCAGGTGTCAACGTTGTGTTAAGTCGGTGAGCAGCAACAGTGTGCGGAATTATCTGTTTTTTCTTCACATGTTCTGTGGTAAAACATGGATAAGCGCACTCCTGCTCTAGCTTAACGTGATGGTGTGAGTTGGCTATGAGAGCCATTTAAGATCCTCACATACATACACAAAGCTGTTCATAGTGTGTAGAATAATGTCTTCTGCTTCTGGCCTGTACTGCGGTAATGGATAAAACTATGAAAGATCTATTATTTGACAGCCTTTTGTGGTTAGTTCTACATTGCATTGTTAATCTAGCAGGAACACTACTATCTATTTATTTATTTAAATTAATTAATTTATTTATTTATTTACAACCCGTTACCTATCCACTTTGTGCCATGCAATGGTCAGCTGCTAATACATACTGTACATTGTAATAGTTTGTAACAAGAATAATTTAATGTGTACTACTGCTGCAATGCAGTGAAACGCCAAGCATTGCATTGCAATATTTTTTTTTAATAACTTGGTCAAACTTTTAAGACTTTAAGCATCTCCCTTTCTGTTATCAGGTCACCTCCGCTGCTCCATAACGGATCGTTCAACGTACAGCCGGGACCCGAACTGGACGGTCCACGACAGGGTAACGCGATCCATGGTGCAGGACGCCAGCGACGCCTTTCTGGCCAGAGCCGAGAGAGACTTGGGCTGCCCACCTCCACAACAGGTGCAGGACCCACTGGCTCTTCTGAGGGCTCATTTACAAGATTAGTTAAAAGCTACTTGATGAAGGAGATTGTGTGGTTCATAGGATTTAATTCTTTTGTTCATAGATTACATTTTTTATTTCCAAATTCTAAAGCCCAAAAACTGTAAATAGAAAGTTAATACAGGTTATTTATTTTTTTTAGAAAAGGGAATATTATTTTAATTGAAATGTTTTTATAAATCAATAATTTATTTTGTTACATTTTTTTTAAAACAATGTGTTATTTACTAATGTGTTATTGGAATGTAGCATAATCTTTTACTATGAATTTAAGCTTTGTGGACCTCTGAGAGTGTCTATTTTCACATTTTCAAATATTTGAAAAAATAAAAAAATGTGCCATTTGTACATTTAAATTCATTATTTATTTTCATAATGTGTCTGCGTGAGGGACAATCCCACACACTGAGAGGAATTTAGACGTAGCTGGTAATGGACTGATTCGTTTACACCAGCATACAGTGCGGTTCATTCTTTACATTTCCTCTATCTTGCTGAGCCAGTAATTAAGAATGATTTTGTAATTGACAAACTAATTAAAGGGAACGTGAATGCCAATGCCATGTGAATGCCAATGACAATAGCCTATCGGTCTAAGCAGGTGTTGGTGAAAAAAATATTCCTGTTTTAGTCATGGCAATAATCTACCAGCAGATGGCGTTAAAATCCCAATTTTGATACGTTCATGTTCCGATACTGTAATATTGCAAAGGTTTAAAAGTCACACACACACACACACACACACACACACACACACACACACACACACACACACACACACACACACACACACACACACACACACATGCATACATGAAATATCCACATGCATTTCACACTGTTGTATGTTTGGATTTAAATGCACTATGTACACTCACTGGCCACTTTATTAGGTACCCCTTGCTAGTAGCGGGCTGGACTGCCTTTCACCTTCACAACTGCCCTACCTGGGGCGCGGTGGCTAAATGAGCTAAGATGCCGTACCACTCCAATCCGAGATCCTGTGCCGATAGTTCTCCTCTTTCTCGCCCACTCATTTACTGTCACACTCTCACTGTCCTGTTTTAAATAAAGAAATAAAAGACCAAAACATCTCTTTAAAAACAAAAAACTGCCTTAACTGCTTGTAACAATACTCAGGACAGGTAAGTTGTGCCATTGCAGCAATGCTCAATTGGCACTAAGGGGCCCCAAGTGTGGCAAAGAAAATACCCCACACCATTACACACAAGCCTGAACTGTTGACACACTGGCAGGACGGATCCATGTTGTCGTTGCTGATGCCAAATTCTGACGCTACCATCCGAGTGTCTCAGCAGAAACTGAGACCCATCAGACCAGGCAACATTTTGCCAATTTTCCATTGTCCAATTGTGCAAATTTTAACCTCAATTCCCTCTTCTTAGCTGACAGGAGTGGCACCCAGTGTTGCCTTCTGCTGCTGTACCCCATCTCCCTCAAGGCTTGACGTGCTGTGCGTTCAGAGATGCTGTTCTGCATACCTTGGTTGTAACGAGTGGTTGAGTTACTGTTACCTGTCTATCAGCTCGAAGCAGTCTGGCTATTCTCCTCTGACCTTTGCATTAATAAGACATTCCACCCACAGAACTGCAACTGTCTGGATGTGTCCTCTTTTTCTGAGCATCTTTGTAAAGCTTAGAGAGGGATGTGCATGAATATCCCAGGAGATCAGCAGTTTTTTTTTAAATACTCAGACCAGCCCTTCAACAACCATGCATGTTTATTATTTAACTGTTATTATGATATTTGCTCTGTAAAAAATAATGGTGGGGTGGGCGCTGTGGCGCAGCGCGCCAAGTCCCCCACATTTGGGCTTGCATGCCCTCGGGGACCCCGGTTCGAGTCCGGCCAGGGTCATTTCCAGATCCTCCCCTGTCTCTCTGTCCCATTCGCTTCCTGTCACCATCTTCGACTGTTCTGTCAAATAAAAACATAAAAAAGCCCCTAAAAATATTTTAAAATAAATAAATACAAATAATGGTGGGAGGAGACAGAGACCATATTTTCCTGGAAAAGGTACTACAGTAACAGTATTTTTTAACTTAAGACTGTGGTGTGTACATTGTGAAAAACATAGGGGACTACTATTGTAATACAGTATATAGTATAGTACAAGATTAGGCTTCAGTAGTACCAGTGCTTGCAGAACTAAGCACTCAGTGCACCACGCGCATGCTAGCCCCCCTCCTACACGCAGCAGAGCCAGTCTAATCCCAACTGCAACTTCACAGCATATGATACTCCACCTTATTTTCATTTCCATAAATGAATAAATACTCCAACATATCACTAAAGCATCTGCATTGTGTAATGTAATGCAATGACATTTCTGTGTATACAGACCAAAATGAAACCAATAGCCAGCCTGTTTATGCATTTCAAGAGTAGTAGTAATTTTATAATGTAGTGATAATAGTCAGCTAAGTGTACGTAATTTAATGGTAGCAAGTGCTGAGTAGTATGGTAGAGTAAGTGCAGGGGCTCTCCAAAATGTGATACAGTATGACCCTTCCCCAACCCAACCACAGCCTTAAAGAGATACCAAAAGGTTCCATAAACAAACCATGTCACAAAAATGTTAAACGTCACAAAAATGTTTTTCCCGTTATGTACGCCCTTAAAAAGCACTTTTAAACATGAGCTACACGATGCCCGTAAGGCCACAATATGGAATGTGATGTACTTTTCTGCCTAGTCACAATTGGGCATGGGATCCTTGGCCTGAAATAGGTTGACAAATCTCTGATGGAGCAGTAGGCTACATAACAGACAACACATTGGTTCCACAATCACCCCAGAAAGGAGAAATTCATTTTTTAAAGTGCGGCCGAGTTTTTGAGTCGGTAGTGGTAATCCAATCTTAAAAAAAAAAAAGAGGGCCACATCATTTTAATCAGAATGCTCCCAAAATCCTGTAATCCTCCAACTCTCTCTCTCTCTCTCTCTCTCTCTCTCTCTCTCTCTCTCTCTCACGCACACCCCCTCCCTCCATCCCTGTGTCTGTCTCCCCCCATGGAAGATACCAAGCAACGGCGGTTACCTGTAGAGTGTGAAAACACAAACATTTGTCTTTAGCGGTAACCATGGCAACCTGCGGGGGATAGAAGAACAGCAAACTCAAGGACAGGTATGTTTGTCAATGAGGGTGTCAGGGCACATCTGTGTACACACACACACACACACACACACACACGCGCGCATACACACACTCACACACACACTTCGCATCAACTCAGGGGTTCATCCTTTCTCAAGGTCTCCTCTTTCCACAGTTGCAATTGCAGATGCTGTCTACATATTGATCATCCCAGGGACATTGTGAGTACATCGTGACTGCTCTGTGCAAACAAGAGGTCTTTCTGACTTTATTCTTCTCTTATTTGTGTTTTTATGTCTGAGATTACTTGTCTACTGTAGATCCAACACGAACAAAATAGGAAAGGCTCACCCCCTCACAAGTGACATGACACAGGGTATTTTAGAACTGACATTTACAGACCATGGATAGCTGTTTTTCAAAAGATATTCCAAATAGCTTTTCATGTTTTTTTTTTTTTTTAAATGTACGGCGTCTTGTCGTGTCTATTATGACAGCCTGAATCCTTTTGTGAACTCGCAACACCCATGAAGGCTGGGGGCTTTTTTGTTGTCAGGCCCAGGGGCCAGGGGAGTCAAAATCCATCTCTGGATATGACAAGCCATCTGAGTTCACATCTACTGTTGGGCTATGTGACAATAACATTCCCTTGTGTCCTTGTAGATACAGTACAGTATATCACGAAAGTGAGTACACCCCTTGCAGTTTTGGCAGATTTGTGAGTATATCTTTTCATGGGAAAGCATAAAAAAATGTCACTTTGACACAAAGTTTAGTGACCTTTTAACAACATATTTAACCGCTTAAATGTCTTGTTCACTCAGGAAAAAACAAAATACAGCCATTAATGTTTGAACATGTACCCACAAAAGTGAGTACACCCCAGATTGAAACCCGGTAGAAAAGGGGCCGTGTTGGCTCGAATCGTCTCAAAATGAAAAGGGATTAAAAGGGAGGTCATCGGTGTGCATTTCAACCTTTCTTTTCATTGAACTTGAGTGTGCACCTGGCTTAAATAGATTGGTATGAGATTTGAATGCAATCCTATGGAGAATATCATGATCTGCCTCAGTAGTCACAGTGCATGTTGACATGCATGTTTCTTTTAGGTGTATTTCAGATTGCCAATGTTGACAGCATTCATGCATCCCCAAACCATGTCAGTCCCACTACCATGCTTGGCTGTTGAGAGGATTCACTTTTTTGTAAAACTCACTTGTTTACCACCACACATGCTTGACACCATCTAAAGTAAAGTCAGAGAGAGTAGAGAGAGAGAGGTTCCATTGGCCCATTGTTTCCGGGTTCTATAATTATTATTCTATTATAAGAGGGAGGGGGGGGGGATCCCCCTTTAGGCAGACCTAGGCAGACCTAAGGACTGTTCTATTCTAGGAGCATTATGACACACCCCTTTAGGCAGACTGCAACCTGGTCACGTTAGGTGCCCATAGCAACCTATTATGTTGGCATATCTCTATATACTTAAAGAATCTCTGGTAAAGTTGTTTATCTTGGTCTCTTCAGATCACACGACATTGTTCCAGTGACCCATATCCTTGGTCTATTCATTTCTTTTTCAAACATTAATAGCATTTAGTTTTTTTCTGAGTGAACAAGAAATTTATTTTTTTATTTGCATTTATTATTTTTTTATTATTGGAAATGACAGTTCAGTTGTCCTATCATCTATGTGTGAAGTCTTGCCATTCAAGTATTTTGAGAACATAGTTTTAAAACCTATATAAAATACATTTTGCAATGCAGTGCCCAATGCAAAAAAAAAAGCAAAAAGCAATGCATTTCTCAAAATGGATATACGTCATTTCGCAACGGAGCTCCTTGATTATTAATTCCAAAGCAACATGCATACACATAATACACATTGCTCAACTCAAACATATCTCTCTCATGGATGCGCGTCGGCATACACACTGTATAAATGAGAGGCTGTGGTGGGTGGTGGTAGGTTAATGAACAGTCCTATAGTATATCCCAAGGGGCCAGGCCCAATTGCACAGCAGGGGCTACCACTTTCCTTTCACTCTTACAGCCAGTCAGTGGGGGTTATACGTACAGTATATCTGACAAGGGGTTGTTGCAACAGGTGGTACCAAGGGTGCTGCACGCGATGTTTGACTTCCTCTTCACATTACATCACACTTACCGTAGATGATGCTTTCATCCAAAGCGACTTACAACTATTATTGGTTACTGGTTACAGTGTCTGGAGCAATGTGCGGTTAGGTGCCTTGCTCAAGGGTACTTCAGCCATGCATGGAGGTTTAGGGACAGGTCAGGTGGGAGTCAAACCTATAACCCACAGATTGAAAGATCAATTCCACTAGCCCGCTGCTGCCCTCTTTCATGTAGGCTTTTACCACTGTCAGAAAATTGTTACAGTATCAACAAATGTTTTTTACATCCTTCCAGATGCAGCATTAAATGTCTGTTATAGGCTATCACTCAAGTGGCACCCTGCAGTTGACAACAACATCGCGTGGTGACAGCAATGGTTGCATGTAGTGTTTTTGTAGAGAGTGAACGTGTTGATTTTTCCTGTCATCGCCAGAGTGGCAAGTGGTCACTGGCTAGTGGTTACACACCGGTGATGAGTTGCCAAATGTGAGATGAGAACTGCCTAAACAAACTGTGAATCTGGATGAACTGATAGGCAAGTCATGGCGTATGATATTCTGTATACAATAGCTCTGTTATGAACTTTCATGAGTGAAGTGTCGTTTCAACAGTCAAGTTATGACTTCTGATATACAGTGTATAATAGGTTTGAGATGAACGTCCACCTGAAGTGTTGTTTCAACAGTAAGACCATAGCTTGTTTTTTTTACGCAAGGTAGTTTGGATAGTCAAGGAACAGACACAGACTAATCTTTACAGCATTGAACTATTCAACACAGAAAAAATCAACACATACATTACAGTACATGGAGTAATAAACAGTTAGACACAGCATCAGTTGTATCAGTGGGTGTGTATGACTGGTGCAGTGTAATAGAAATAGAAGTAGAATACAGGTAACTGTAAAAATGACAACGTTCCTTGGAGAAACCTCAGTTTCCATTGTACAGTAGGCTAAGTGTTAACCCTAGCCTAAAGCCTCTCTAATGGAACTGTAGTTGCTTGGTGGAACCCCTAGGCTTTCCAAAAGGTCCTCCAAAGTGACAAAATGTTCTTTGAGGAACTATCCGGCCGGCGCTAAGGGTTCTCTCTGTGGAACCATGGGATGCTCCCTATAAGTTTTAGATTCTTCAGATAACTTTTGAGTTCACCCACAAATCAGTCAAATGTTCTTTGAAACCTTCATGTTTTACAGTGTAGTCTACTTGAGTGTGTACCTGAACCTGTTTTTTTCACTCTGACACCAGTTTTACTTTGTGTATCAAAGCCTACCACATGAATGACACGAAAATAATTTTCCTTCTTAGACCAAATGGATCACTTCACTCTGTCGTTGTTTGCATACTGACGGCACCATGGTGATTGAAGCAGCCGTGGATGAAGTGTGTGTGTGTCTGTGTCTGTGTCTGTGTGTTTGTCTGTGTGTCTGTGTCTCCGTTTGTCTGTGTGTCTCTGTTTGTCTGTCTCTGTGTGTGCAGTGCACATAAGTACTGTACTCTGCATGCTTGAAGAAAATGCATGGCAAAGTAAGTTTCGCAGCAACACAGTACGTTTCGCAGAAACACTTGAAGTGACAACTCAATGTACTACTACTTACAGTGTTGGTCCTACTCTGAGTGTGTCAAATTCAAAGTCTTGAATTAACACTGTGAATGTTTGCTGTGTACTGTATATGTGGCATGATGAACCAGGCATACTGGCAGCAGGAGTGTAAAAGAGAGAGACAGGACACAGATGGTCTGTGGTAAAGTACGATGGCTAAAAATACAGTAACGGCCAAACAACACTATAGCTACTACACACTCCCTCTGTTGCACAGACCCATGTATCATACAAGCAGAAGGCAGAGAGGAACACAGTAGGGACATGAGCACGGGCGGAGATAGGGGCGGCAAGCAGGGCATTTGCCCCTGGGCCCAGGGCCCTCCTGTATTGGTGGTGGGGGCCCTATTGTGACCATGGCAAGTCGTATGTAGGGCCCTATAAGTGTCTTGCCCTGGGGCCCTATGTGCAGTTGTTCCGCCACTGGACATGAGACATCATCATAGACCCATGTATCATAAAAGCAGAATGAGCGATAGGGCCTGGCGCCCTTTTCTTTTTTAGTCGAATAGAGTCAAAGAATTTCAGTAAAGACAATCTCTTCCATGTCTCCAATTAACAGGTCTCGCCAGCGATGGACAGAGCAGGGGTGAGCGTGAGAGGAGAAGAGGGGGGGTGAAAGGGATGGGTCAGCATTATATAACGAGGTGTTATAAAAGAAATCAATCAGGGAGAAGTAGGCCAAGTGAAATGAGGGGCGAACACCAATCTCCAGAGAGCATGGGGGTTTTTGTTCCAGTTGCAAGAACCTACAGAAAAAAAAACAATCGATCAGAAATCCACAAACAGCAGGTACCAATCAGTGGAGAGCAGACCTCCATGGACATGAACACCACAGCACTCAGTCTGCACACGAAGTTGCCTTTGCGTTGTCTCTGAGGAGAGCCTTATAGAACATTCTAATGTCTTATGACATTCTAGAACATTCTAATGGTCTAAAATTCTATTAAAATGTGCTGTAGTTGCAAGCAGCAATATAGGGGCCAAGCATTTGTGGGTAGCAAAACCTGTTCCTTTTTTATTAGAAGTGTCCCCTAATGATGAGGTCCTGTTGCAATACCTAATGTAATAATTTAGTGTCAAACAAAAACAAAATGCAGTAACAAGTGTCAACCAGAATTCAATGGTGTTCAATTGTGTGTCTGCTTTTGCCAAATAATCAAGCATCACTAACCTTGAGAGAAAATCAGTCTACAACTGTCTACAGTATGCGTCTGTGTAGTGGCTGGCATCCCTCAGATTTGATCAAATTAAAATGTGAGAGTTGTGTGTCAGTAGAATGAGAGGGCGTAGGCCTAAATGAAGATTAAAGCATACAGGGTTGGGCAAAATGTTAATTGAGTTGGAGAGTCGTCACAATCACATGCCTGCTATGTCAAACCTGTGCTAGCTGAAAGTTCTCCCTCATGTTAAAATGGTGGTGCATGGAATGTCATGTGAAAAGTGTAGATAAAGTAAGAATACGTAATGCAAAAACATTGGAGTTTAAGAACTCTTCACCACGTTCTACAGTAAGAGACAAGTAGAATAGTATTTTTTCAATTTTTGAATCTTTTCAACGGCGGCGCCCCTGCGTTTTACAGTCCCAGCTGGACTCGAACCCGGGTCCCCATGGTCATGCAAGCCCATTTATGATACAGTATTATTTGCGTAATACACCACTTCATTACTTTTAATGCTTCCTTGAATTCTATAAGAGATAGAGACAAACAAATAGGCCTTCAAAACAAGGTTTGTTTTAACAAACACACACCAAAAAAAAAGATTGAAATATGTGTTTGCAGACAGCTCTAAATAATACCATTGACTCCTTACATATGCTGGAATGTATTGTATCATGATACTCTGTATGTTGCTGTATCGATATCTCTGCACACTAAACAATAACGATGAGACGAAAATAAAGACGAGCCATGCACGAGTCATCTGGAAAACAAACGAGCGTGCGCCCTTATTGCTTTTCCTTCAGGGACTTCAAGCATTTTCAAATGAACACAGTGTTCCGAGCAGACGTCTCTCTCATCCTTCATGACGGAAAACGCCAGATAATATGTTGCTGTGTAGCTCCAAACAAACACATATGGACAGATTACTGCATGGGCCTACGGGGCCTAGGCCCCGGGGCCCACGAGTCAAGGGGGGCTTGAAACTCTAGTCTATAAATTTGCATTCTCACATTGCATTAAAATCACACTTCTAACAACTGCATTTTCAAATTCTCTCATAGGACAAGCCCCTATACTCCCAACAATGTAGAATTAGGGCAATATAGGGCTTTCTTGATGTCTGGTCCAGGGGCCCATGGAATCACAATCTGCCCCTGCAAACACGTTCATAATTTTGTGTGACTGAGTTACGATCACAGGACCTGACTGTCAAAGTCCCAATATCACAAATTCCAACCCTGCGACTGGTAATACAATTATTAGTTCATTACTTTTAAAATGCTTGGCTTAGGAAAGGAAGCATATTAATAGACTAGTTCCATCTGATTTCTGAAACATTCGAAAGATAATGGAATTTTTTTCTGTGTGCACAGAAATGCACACACTTGCATTTCATTATCTTCCCGAACACACACAGGAATTAGATAATGTACAATGAGGCGCCTGTGTTACGTAACTATTTATTATATATGTTGACAGACAGCTTTTCTTAATAAACGGGAGGATCTTTGTTGTGGCCAACCTCTTTTTTTGCATAATCTAAATATTTATTTACTTTGAGTTTATTTTGCGTCCCTAAAGTGTGTGTATGTGTGTGTGTGCGTGTGTGTGCATTTTCTGTTTTTTTGTTTGTTTTGCCATTCTCATTGAGCAGTGAGTAAAAAAATGCATCTCCATGTGCGTGTGTCTGTGCATGGGCTGCAGGATAATGCCATAAAGTTTAATTATACCTCCAGGTCCCTATGGAACCAGGAAGATTAAAATGAAATTAAAATGTGTTGGCGGTGGGTGGCGAGAGAGATGGCTCTGTGTGATGGTGGTGGTGGTGGTGTCTTCGCTGTGATGTGCGCCATGCCACCAACATAGTCGGCAATGTAGGCAGAGCGATGGCGCTCCCCCACCATCGGACAACAGCTCTGCCGATTTCAGTGGGTGTTTTCCTGTGTTATACCCTTGGTGCCATGCTCCCATTTTAGCCTGGTGTCTCTTCCATTTCTCAGACCCCAGCACAGTCGGCATGTAGGCAGAGCTATATGGCGATTTAGCCTGGTCTTTTTCCATACCCTCATACTACATACATTTCATTCGTGCTGAGGGTTTGGAACGACTAAATTGAAAAATGTTCAATGGATGGAGGAATTGTGTCTTATTTCACTCAATCGCTACTATTTTGTCATGACATTGACAAAACGATTGTTGGTAGAAAGAGTGAACTCCTTAAAAGTTTGAAATGTGCGTCCCTCCTCCCTCTTTCATCCCCCATTCACTGATTGGCCGTTTGTCTGGAAACAAGACATAAGCCCTCCCAGAACACCAGCCCATACATAACTTGGAAGGGTTTTTTTTTTTGACTGGAGCTTACGTATGGCGAGGTCAGGATAATTCCGCTCCCAACAGTCAATCGGCCAATTAGTGCAATTTCATTGGGTGTTTTCCTCTGTCTACCCTTGGTGCATGGTTGCCAATACTCTCATTTTACCTGTGTTTCTTCGATAATGCAGATCCATCTCCTGTCTCTTTCCCAGTAATCTCCTTATACACACCATGGCATTCGTCCATAGACTTTTTCTCCAGCATTCTCCATGGGGGAATGGCCTCTTAAGAGTGATTCTACGATTCGCCTACACTTTTGGCAAAAGCAAAATGTCAATTATCAGTATTTTTTTTTCAACTAAATGACCTAGATGTTTACATAGTGTATATATTTAAGTTGCCAAGCTTAATCTTAAATCATTTGATAAATACTCTAATGAAAGCAAACATTTGCTTGATTATTTTGTCAACAGTGTTATGGACAAATACTATGTAATTTCAAACATATATAAAAAATACTACAGAGTTGAAACAATATACGTTTGAAAGTGCTTATGTCCCTTAGCAATAATGTTGTCATTAATCTGTGCAACTGATATAGAAAATGTGATTTTTGAGCTTCATAAGTAGGATTTTATGATTCACTGTGATACAGACTGACACATTTTTCATTATAAATCCCTGTAACGTCTGATTTGAATTTAGTCACCCTCCTTACACAAGACTTCCTTCTCCAGAGATAATCCCTAGTGTCTGTTCATAGGATTTTTCCAACACATAAGGGATCAATAGCTCAAAAACACTTTCAAAACAGTCAACCGTGTTACTCAACTGTGTTACGGTCAACAGTGCAGGGGAACAAGTCGGCACTTTTTTAGGAGAAAAAACAGAGCAGACAAACCCATCTCCCTAGAACACAAATTATTTTGTTTGTTTGTCTGTCGATATGGAGATAAATTGGCAAAAACATACTCCTCCTCAACTGTCATCAGTGTTGCCAGATTGGGCTGGTTCCCGCCCAATTGGGATGCTTAGGATGGCCGTGTGGGGGTAAAAATGGCATCTATCAGAAAAACCCGCCCACTTTTTGCCATAGAATTTTGTGCTTCTAGGCGGATTTTGAAAGATTTTTGGGCTGGAAATCATCAGCCTCATCTGGCAACCCTGACTGTCATAGCTAATTGTAACACCATTGACGGTAACACGGCTTGACATTTCAGCCATTTTTATGGTGTTGTGCTAACTGAGGACCTCAGAAGTTCCACCACAACACCTTAATCAATTCATGTATCTGTATGCTTTATCTGTGTTTTTCTACATGTGATTTCTAATTCAGATTCTTATGAATAAGTTGATAACACAGTTGACAGGAAATTTTCCGGCTACGAGAACATGAAAAAGAATGGATTAAATTATGGAAGGATGGAGCTCAAAACTTACCAAAAAGTCTTCCCATATCCTGCCAAAGAGGTTATGACATCACGTGATGTTATTCGTATGGCCTAAGACCAAACCATTACTGATTTATGGAGGGGGTTTCAGACAGTGACACGGTTAACACAGTTTTCGTGGACACACACAAAATGGCAAATTTCATGTAT
The DNA here is from genome assembly GCF_034702125.1 of Engraulis encrasicolus. Classification (NCBI taxonomy): domain Eukaryota; kingdom Metazoa; phylum Chordata; class Actinopteri; order Clupeiformes; family Engraulidae; genus Engraulis; species Engraulis encrasicolus. The sequence goes on from NC_085879.1 coordinate 15,831,579, forward strand.
AATGGAAAGGACAGTGGTCTTTCTGACAGTTTTGTCATATTGTGATGATTACTGTGAATCAACATTTGTAATCGTCTTGGGCAAAACAAGTTTCTTTACATGCTAATATGAAGACTGAATCTGACATTTGGAAAACAGGACGGCATGAAAACGCCCAAAACCAGTATTAAATATTAATTCTTGCTGACGGAAATAATGCCATGTCTACACTTTCTGTATTATATGAAAGATAAATGTTTTCTAATGTCCAAAACATCATTGGATGCAGTTAATAGTTAGTGGAATTGGCAAATAAAATCCACGGACTTAAAAGTGTAGACGAATCGGAGAATCACTCTTAAGCAAACTTTTACCAAGATAACCGTAACCGTATACATCGCTATGACATTACGAAGGGTCTTGATAGGCACATGAACTCTTGGTCCTTACCAGTTTGGTAACACCAATCTTATAATAAAGGCATGAAGAAGTTCCTTTCTGACCCTAATACCTAATGCCCGCTTGCAGCCATACCATGCCACCTGGGGCCGATACTACAAAGCTGGTTCAGGATAAGTTAAGAGGTAAATCATCCAATAGAAGAGACTGGAGTCCTCATTTTCTTTTCTTTTATATATATATATATTTAGGGGCTCCTCATTTTCTTAAGAAAAGCTCTTGTATTAGATGATTTACCTCTTAACTTAACTTTAATTTAACCTGAACCAGCTTTGTAGTATAGGCCCTCGATCTCATCCAAAAGCCTATGTACATTACTGAAAATCCACATTTGTCCCAATGCCAATATCACAATCTTCTAGACTTTGCTAAAAGTTCACAGGTTTTCTTTGGTGCCTCTCATGAGGTTCTGCTTTTACACCGTTGCCTTTTGAGTCTCGAAAATTAGTTCTGCTTTTGTGTTGGTTGGCTGGAAATATACCATCTTACTACAAATTCACAGACATGAGCTCTTTTTCTCACTCACACACCCACAGTCTCTCTCTCTGTCTCTCTTCCTCTGGTACACACTTCCTCTCATTTTTTTTTTCTTTCACACTCGTCCGCTCGCTCACTTATTCTCGCTGACAGTCTCTTCACTCTCACTTTCACACACGGCGGTCTCACCTCAGATAAACACCGCATTCACTTTCCCAGGTGAAGCACACAGATAGGATAACACTGTGCCCACTACAGTATATTGTTTATTTCCCATTTTTACCAACGGAATGAAATAATAAACCATATGTGAAAATAATAACTTAGTATATTAGAACATATAACATAGTAGATACTGTAGTTGTCTATAATATATCAATGAGGGATATATAATGCAACATTGCAGATTCCTGTTCATATCTGATCAAGGTAGAGACCACAACATCTGAAGCTGCGTATCCTGTAGGCCTACCTCTTTCTTCATCTCTGCAGTTGATTTGTCTCTCTTCCTCATCCTCTTCATCCAGTCCAGTTACGAGTTGGCCATGTGAGCCATGTGAATATGTCTAACAAAGTCAGACTAGACCCAATTCATACCCCACATCTGAGATGGGGAATATGAGTTTATTATTTCACACATTCCAAATGATTGACTATGTTGAGCATTAGAACATACAAACAGTTTCAGCGTTGGTCTGATATCATGACTGGTAGAATAATATCTGTAAATTTCAACAGCTCTTGCATTTAAAATAGAAATATAAAATTAATATAGTGTATTTTAGTCATATCAGTCTTTAATATTACAATATAACACATCCCAAAAGTGTGCCTCCACACGTATAAATATGTCCTCCAATGTAAAGACCTGCCCCTGAATTCAATGATGCATGATGTATACATTTCTCCTGTCTCCTTCCAAACAGACTTCTGAAAGTAGGCTACGCAACGTAACTAGTCTGCTCAGTGTGGATAGCGAGAGAGAGAGAGAGAGAGAGCAACAGGTGGCCAGTAGACAGTTGGCTGCCGTGTAAATACATGTTTTCAGTTTATTTTCTGATTTGGTTGAAGTTCAATCCAAGTTCTTCCACAGTTTCATTTTAATAAGAGCTTAAGAGCTGCACTGTTCCGTTTCCAAAGCCCTCAAGAACCTCACCCGCCACCAGGCCCTGTAATTATAACATTGTCAGGCCTGGATGGCTGCAGAAAAGCTACGACAGTCTTGTCTTGAAGGAACATAAATCAGGAAACTCCCATGACTTCCAAAGTATTGTTTGTCAGTAGACTTTTTTTTCTCTTTTTAACATTTACAGAATTTAGAATTTTAAAGGCATGAGAAAACTGACATTCCATGGCACTAACATTCCATGCATACTGTGTTCCCTTTGCAGGGTTGTTATTTACATTTGTTTGTGTTTTGTTTTTTCATGCGCTTTTCTAGAATGTGCAGCACACACAATAATACAGAATGCAGGTAAAAGGAATATTGTAAACAAAGGAAAATGAAGACAATTGTAAAAACTATTTGGCAATATACAGTACTCAACATTATGACAGGTCATATACAGTAGGCCTATACTGTTTCAGGAAGCACTTTGAGTGCAAGATGTATGTACACGATTTAGATTGATATTAGATAAAAATGGAAAATTTTAAAAATCTTTGTATTAAGAATACTGTTTATTTTCTGGAAGACACACACACACACACACACACACACACACACACACACACACACACACACACACACACACACACACACACACACACACACACACACTCACACACACTAATGCACGCACTCAGGCACACAATATTTTGGTATGCTCTAAAAATAAAATCTAAGCAACTTAAGCCGAGGTGAGCTTGAAGTACCCCATAAATAAAGGCTCTTTTACGCATAAACTTTTGGTTTTGGATGATCTCAGTGCAGTGCGTTATTAAATGTGGAAAACAGAACTTCACTCATGCATCTAATACGCACCTTCTAATCAGAGCAGCTGCAAAGGCTGGGCTTGGTTCTTCTCTCAAACCTTATGTCCGGTGCTTTAGAGCATATTTCCCAAACTTTTTTTTTCTGCGGATCCACATTTCAAGTCTCAAACCTTTGTGACCCAAGTCAAAAGGCATTATTCCTAAATAAAAAAATAAAGGTAGGGACTTATTAGTTTTATTGGGACTATATTATTTTTTATTGTCAAATCCATACTGTTGTTAGTATTACCTGCTCAAGTTTTAAACAAGACTAAGCTAATAAATGGTAGTTCAGAAGTTGCAGCTATATCCTGAGGTTTGATGCAGAGAGCTTGAATGACTGTGAACTAGGGGCCCATGTGAGACCAAAACAAACGTGACCTAAAATAAATCTTCCCCAAGCCCCTGTGTGGGTCCCGACCCAGTCTTTGGGAACCGACGCCTTTTGAAGCCACAGTTGTATCTCCTCAGCCAGTCTTTGTTAGACTAGACTCAGACCCTGGAGTATGGTGAAGCAGCAAACCTAGAATCATTTCTAAGTATGGGTCTCAGTTTGGCTTGCTTGGGTCTCTCCTTCGTTTGGTTTCGGAAAGTACTGCACGAGAACACAGGTGTGGGTGGACATTTTATTTCTTAAAAAAAAAAAATTGCAGGGACCGCTTGGCTATTGTGTGTCTGCTTCTGTTATCATGATGACCGTAGCCAAAGTACCAATGTGGAAGCTTTCAAAACACAATTTGGATTTTTATAATGGGCCATGGTCAGAAAGACTGAGGTTCTCGGAAACTTTAAGGTGTGCCAAAGCCCACGCTGGGGAGGTTACCTCCGATGACCTGCAGTTAAAAAATCACTTTCACCTTAAAGTTGCAGTTTGATTGGCCCTGTCCGAATGACTCCAACAGATAGGACACACTAACTGTTACGCTGGAGACCCAGGTTCAATTCCGGCCTGATGTCATTTCCCTATCTTCCCACTCTCCCAATCTCTCCTTCCGCTTTCCTGTCTCCTCTAGGGCTGTCCAAGACAGACACCTTCGACACCTTCCAACACCTTCGGCGTTGCTTCTAGTCAGGCCAAGAGCAATGTAAATATCGTTTCTGATCTCCAGAAAAATCGGGAACTCCACCCACTTTGTCAGAATCCAGTCAACTAGTAGCAAACGTAGTAGTAGGGCGGCGGGTCAACCATGCCGTTTGGGAAACGTTAATTGTTATGCTCTTGGTCAGACCAAGTCTCGAAGAGATTTGAAAGTCGATGATAATCAGGCTAGGGCTGTCCTGTCCGGTAAAGGCAAGGAAGGCTCAAAAACATATTGTCATTGGAAGATTTCCCTCCTCTTAAAAACAGTCAAGTGACAATATGAGCTCCACAGGCCTTGCTTTCGTGAGGTGTTTTTTTAGTTTATGTCTTTGAAAGCATAAGAAATACAAAATAATGTACTGTACAGTATGTCTCTGGTTACGTTAGGTATAGCTCAAGATGGCACATGAAAATGGTGGTTGGACACTGTTTGATGTAGGCCTACTATAATGAGTGCATTCCAATATGCAACCTTGCGTTCTCCACTTGTGGCACCACTTGCTTGTGGCCTCACGTTTTGCTGATGCCCCGCCTCCGTGGAGAAAACAATTGCGTTTCCTCGCTGTCATCCTAGCCACAACAACTTCTGTGGGACTATTCTTCATTTATTATCCAGTTTGCAAATGAGAAACGTATTACCTCCTGGTACGAGGCCACAAGTGCAAGTGGAGGATGCAAGGTCACATATTGGAACACACACGATGTGTTCAAACAAAAGATTCAAGGATGAAAGTAATAATGGAAAATCAAGGATAATATTTATGGAAATGGACAGCAACACAATTTTTGATCATGAAATCAAGATCTTACTCTTGCTGGATGAAAGTTCTGGCAGCAAAGTACATTCAGCGTCCTTTGCCCATCTATTTGCACACATTCATATTCTCTGTGGTTGACCTTGTCCTCTGTCGCCCTCCTTCAGACCAGACATCGGCACAGATTCAACAGCAGGATTGAGGGGGACACAAAAGCTTTTTTTGTGAATGTGAAGTGGTGTGTTTGTGTGTGTGTGTGGCTAGCTGATGACCACAACATTGTATGAGACTTCAGGAGAGAGGTTGAGAGTTGAGGGAGGTTTACTAAGGCAACCACTGCTGGCTAGCATACATCCCCCTCTTAGATCTCACTGCTGTCCAGGTCACAGCATCTCTGTAACAGACGTCATCCTGTGCATTCTTCCTAACTCAGTGTCAAACCTCACACTAAAACCTCACACTACAGACACGCTACCATGTGAACTAAAAAACAGACTTCTACCTAAGTTATAAACACAATTCTATGAGGCTTCGGCAGGGAGGTTTGCTAACGTCCCACACAGAGCACTGCTAGCTGCCATCCATTACATTCACCCTCCTGCACAGTGGTGGACAGTAACGAAGTAAATGTAATTCGTTACTGTAGGGTGACTTCAGGTAATTTGAGCCACGTTTTGGTAAATCGCTTGGGAAAATAACAAAATACCATCTATGCACTTTTAATGTGTATATATAATTAATAACTAATATATTTCATCATTATTTTGTGTTGGAATTATATTATAAAACATAATTATTTAGGCCCCACAAGTCTTGAAACCCTGGATGTGGCAACTTTTTTGGAAGGAGCCGCTTCAGCTAATTTGAGCCACCTTATCTGGTAATTTGAGCCGGTTAAATAAAAAAGGGAAAAAGTCAATAATTCATAATTCCTTTTCATACTAAATCACAATTCTGTACAGCCACATGTCTCTGGACAGTGTTCATCCTATTTTTTCACTTTTTCTGTCTCCTCTCTTTTCATCTGCATTCATTTCTTTTCACCTGTCATCTTCCTTAATTTTTCCTCCAAAAGTACACAAACATGAGCTAGCTACCGCTAAACAGCAGCAAACAGCAGCAAACTCCCATTGATTATAATGGTGGCTCAAATTAGCTGAACGTGGTGGCTCAAATTACCTTAACCCACTGAGCTAACAGTTGAAACACCATAAACATACTTTTTTTCCAAAAAGGGTAATAATATGCCACACTAACAAACATTAATATAGTGCATACCATCCACACAGAAAACATACTTTGTTTTTATGTGTATATCTACTGGTATATGTAAGTTATAATACTTATAATAATTTGGCTAACTTTAGCGTGCCATGCTAAATTCCATGCAACTTTCTGGTGCAGCCTTCATTGGAATAAGTATCCCGCCCACCATATCAATCAAAACTCAATAAAATCCCCTGTTACATGTAATGAACTGTTGTGGCAACAGATTCCCATACTTTGTAGTCATTGGGTCTCATTTCCAGAGGGGCTAGAACCCCAAAACCTTAAATGGCTCATTTTAGCTGATGGCTCAAATTACCTGAAGTCACCCTACTTAAGTAACATTTTCATACTTTCATACTTTACTCAAGTATTTTTATTTGGTAAGACTTTATACTTTTACTTCACTACATTTCAAAGCGAAATTTAGTACTTTCACTTCGTTACATTTACAGAAACACTCGTTCCTTACTCGTTCCTTTTTTTTAGGCGATACACGGCAGGTGAATTAATTCATTTTTAATGCCCTGATCAAATGAAATCTGAGATTGTGTGAAGGAAGTGAAACTGAATCCGATTGGCAGACTCAGAGATTCGCCATTGTGATTGGTTGTAATGTGTCACGTGACAACAAGCTCTACTGTACAGATTTAGTTTTAGAAGGAAAGCGAGCAGAGCAAGACCACTGATGTGCCCACTGTTGCGTCTTGCGAGACGAATTGAAATAAGAAGAAACGCCAACGGTACTTTCTAGTAACACGCGGAAAGCACAGCAAAACAATAAAGCAGGCGACAATAACGTTGTTAGAGTGTATTAATCTGCACGCCGTATTCGTTGTGTGAGGGGGGAGAGGTTTAGCTCGCAGGCTGCACTCGCCTGACCAGACGAAATTTGTCAGATAGGCTTCGCGTTTGAACTGAATAATCAGCGAATTGATACTTAATGTAGGCCCTACTGCTTATTTGACTTACTGTGTTATATCTGTGTTATGGCTTACAATAGAGTCACATAATTGCCGCTTTTGTAGCGTGTTGGTTTCTTGAGTCAAGTACACAGGATGCCTAAATGCTTATTCCAAACCATCCAGGCGCACAACTCCGTGAGCATTCTTTCCCCTCAATACATTGCAGTATTTTCTGAAGTAGTTGGGGATATCAATTAGTTAGGCCTACTTGTCTAATAGACTTCCCTGTCACCAAAAATGATTTGCTTCAACTTTATGGAAAAGAGGCTTGTGTAAAGGGTTTGTATCTTTACATGAGGATTGGCATGCCCACCATATGTTGCAAAGTGAGGCTACATGCAACATGTATCCTTGCAACATGTAGGCCTATCCTTTCCCTTAAGTCAGGGCTACAGTGGATATGTGGCAATACCACTAAAGTGAGATTGTAAAAAACAACAGTAACAAAGTAAAAAAAAAGTGGACTTTGGCTAAATATTGGCCCAGTGATGTGCACAGGCACAAAAGGCTTTTTCATGATCAGACAGATAAGTGTTCCAATTAAGTTGTATCAAGTAGGCTATTGCAAATCATTGGCATCTAGCAAATAGAGACCATTACAAGTAGGCCTATATGAAGATGTTCCTATCTTTAAAGGTTGCTTAGAATCACAAGAAGTCTGTTTGTCCATACATAGGCCTAAGCCAACCTTAACATAACCAAACACGACATAATAATAATAATAATAATAAGAAGAAGAAGAAGAAGAAGAAGAAGAAGAAGAAGAAGAAGAAGAGGTCTACCAAAACCATAATTATAACAAAAATTAAACATAAAGTACTTTATTGGCTACTCTAACTCCTTGCTGTCACAAATAAGTAGGCATATACTGGACTGTAGGCCTACGGCTGGGGGGTATTATAGTAGTTGTTCTAATAGGCATATAACCAATTTCAGCCTAATCATTCTTAATATTAATGGCCCTTTCATGTGTTCTTTTGGGCATGTTAGAGTCAGTATTAAATGTTTAGAGAGGTGAAAATGAACTTCTGATGCTATAACATCCATGGACTTACTCCACAGTGTTTCTTAGGCCTGTTATGGCCTAGTTCTAACATGTTGGTATAGCCTATGCAATTATTATTTATATGTAATTAGTTATGACCAAACTAGGCCTACAACACTTACATATTAAAATTGCACCAAAGGCTTCATTTTTAAGTTTTTACTTTTTACTTTTAGTACTTAAGTATTTTTGACGGCAGATACTTTTGTACTTCTACTCAAGTAAAAAAGTGAGGTGAATACTTTTACTTTTACTTGAGTAGTTTTCAATGCAAGGTAACTGTACTTTTACTCAAGTACATAACTGGTGTACTTCGTCCACCACTGCTCCTGCATCTCACTCCCATCCGTGTCACAGCACCATAGTAACTGCGGTCACACTGTCTAGTCCAGATATGGTATCAAACCTGTGACCCAGCCTGATCTCACAGAATACCCTGAAATCGACACAGACCCTTGGGACACGAAATCTGTGGCAGGCCCGTTGTCAAACCTGTGACCTCATGGTCCTTCTGTGGCTCTAACCGTAGACACTCGTCTGCTGCTCGGCTGACCCGGGTTCGAGTCTGGCCCGGGTCCTTTGCTGACCCTTTCCCGCCTCTCTCTCCCCTTTTGCTTCCTGTCTCGTTTTCCACTGTCCCGTCGCAATAAAGGTTACCCCCCCCCCAAAAAATATATTTTTAAAAACAACCCTGTGACCTCACAAACCTGTGACCTTATGCTTAAGATGCAGGCACACTACCAAGGTGGCTAAAAGCCAGACTTCTACTGTAAGTCGGTATCATAGCATCGCAACCCAGCCAGCCTCCTGTAGGGGTCAGACGCACTACCAAATGACCTAAAAAGCCATGCTTCTAGCTCAGTCAATAGTCAGTAGCACAAGGCAGTGGCATAATCATATGAGAGTTTGGTGGGGGAGGTTCACAAACGTCCTGTACACTGGGCTCTGCTAGTTGGCATCCGTCACATATACACATTCACACACTCCCAGTGGTTGGCCTTGACCTCCGTCACCCTCCTTCAGCCCAGATGTGGGCAGGCGTGATGACCACAACCACTAGCCAGCCCTACTGTACTGTACTGTCTGGCTGCTGGAATTTGACCTGCTTGGCTTACCAGGCCTTTCAGCTCCTGCTTCCGCTGAGAGGAGAGGCTGCCTGGCTGGCTGGCTGAACTCGGTCTGCATGGGTGGAGACAGTGCTATTCTTTGACCTGAGAGTGGAATGCAACAACAGGCCACAGCAGTGGCACAGGATTTTGTGCATGTATACTAAACGGTCAAGCGTGCCAGGGTGCCGGGAAGACGTCAGGTGGCGGACAAAGGGGTCAGTTGTCACGGGCCCAGAGAGACGGGCCCCCCCAGAATTGGGTTTTCATTATATGGCATGTATTGAGTCGGGGAGCCTTTCAGATGACTTTGTCCCGGGTCAGGCTGTAAAGCTGTATGGCTCACCCTACTGAAGTGGTGCTGCCTGTGGTAGTATGTCTCGGCATGCAGTGCTACAATGATTCTGTTTACGAATCAATGAAATGCAGCGCAATAAAAGAGAAGAAAGTCTTGGCAGTATTTTGTTTACTTGTTTACTTTTTGGTTGTGAAATTCTACACGTCTCTCTGCTCATTTGCGTGACGATGATGGTGGCTTATGGGACAAATGGGTTGGGAACATATCCTGTACTATGCCACTGTATTGTTTTACTGAATTACAAAGAACATACATTTTAATAGCCTGCACTATTCTTAATTAATAACATTTTAAATTAATTTTGTAAGTCGTAGTGGATGAAAGTGTTCTCTAAATGCAATGCAACGTAATGATTAAGTTGAGTTCATTAATGTTTAATCTGTTCACTTATTTGTCAGTCCCAGTGCCATACCAACTCAATTCAGCAGAATAATTTAAAGACTCTCTGTAGAAGAAAGAACTAAGAAATAAAAGACTTAAAGAAGAAGCCAATAAACACCACAGATCCAGTTGGTAACATTTTAAATCTGTTCACGAGTCATTTCGAGACAGCATTACGCACAACAGCATACGTCGTTCTCCTTGCTGCTGTGTGTAAGATCTATAATGGCATAACCTTTCAAGAGCACAATTAAAATATGTCCCTGCGCTCATAAGACATGCTAATGTATGCCAGGCAAATGGCTGCCATTTGTTTGACCCCATGCTCCAAGGACGAGAAGCATCCCTTCATCTCAGAGAGCTCGAGTGTGATCTACAGTGGTGGGTACTGTGCTCATCAGAATGCATTTGAAAGACAGTGACTTATTAAGAAACACTTTCATTACGTACATGCTCATATGATAAATACAAGTATATCGTCACAAAAATATCTAAAGAAAGGTTAGCCTATTTATCTTTAAAGTAATCGATCTACAACAGTGCTGGATAAGTGTGAGCGGGGGTGGGGTGGGTGCATCAAAACACATTTGGTGAGGTTGTGACACGTTTCATTTTCTCTGTGTTTGTAGGCCTAGGGGGGCCTAGGCCTCTGACATGTTATGACCTAGAATTATAGTATGTGAATACCATTAGGACTAGGCCTTTGTAAGTGACTTGAAGGATGCCTAGTGTGTTTAATGACGAGTCCACCTGGATTAATCCTACATTGATATAATTGAATATCAGCATTAGAAAATCCTTTTTTCCATAATCTTTCCCCCTACTGTATTCATACTTTGCATCTGGCATTCTGTCGACCAAGTTTCAAACACATAGGCCTACAGTAGGGTAGCCTACATCAATTTTCTATTTTTATAGAAACATCCTGAGCCTATGAAATATAGGCTCCTGTGGCTAAAATTGGTTGCATTCAGCTCCACGGGCTCCCTCTGTCTTTCCCCAGCTTGTCTCATTGATGACTTCCTGTAATAGCATTACACAAACAGGGAGCTGTCTGCTAGGAGTGATATTAATGCGCACCAACCCTTCCAAGTGTACTTTTCAGGGCGCTGGGCTTGGCGTTACCATGGTAACGCCACAGCGATGGGGAAAGAGTGGGAAGCAAAGGTGTTCAGCACTAGACTAGCCTTGCAGCCTATTCGGGGGTTAAGAAATCTGTGACATTCCCGTTAGCCACGCGAACACACAACACAAAATGCAATGCTCTTTTATTTCAATTAATTATTAGGGAAAAAAAAGAAAAAGAAAAAAAACTAAAACATAAACTCAACAACACCCCATCTTTACCAGGATTAAACAGGTGCAGAAAGAGAAACCATTGGAATCCTGTGGATTACGCACGGACGCACGCATTACGCACAAAAATAATTTAAAATTAATTTGTTACTCCATTTGACACTTTAAAATGCATACCTTACCTAATGCGTATTGACCTCTTATGTGATTTACTTGCCACAGGGGGAGCTGTTGTATCAACAGTGTGCATGCCTATCCTGCCTCCGTTTCAGTAAGCAATCTGCAATAGGCCTGTGCTTAGTTTAGCGGTCCGAACCCAGCGAGGTGACTACCATGCGAAATTACTTTGTCACCTTTGTCACAAAAAACACACAATAACATAAGTTGTCAATTTTATCCCACATCCCACGAAAACTTTCCGCAATTGATGAGGACCGTGAAAGCGCGGCTCCACGCCCTGGAAACAAGAAGAATTCTGTAAACCCCTGTACTCTACAGCGCGAGTGTGTGGGCGCGTGAGAGAACGCGTGCGTGTGTAATGTGCATGTAGACTCAATAGGGTAGCTGAGAGGAAGAGAGGGAGGGAGGGAGGGAGACAGAGAGAGAGAGAAGTAAGGGTTTCTTCTGGTGCACTTTGCAGTAAGTTGCAGGCGGCTGTTGCTGGCGTGGCGGTCGCTGGTCACGGGGAACTTCAACACGCTGGATCCCAAAGTCCGTCTCTGTTACCCGCGCAGTTCGGAGCTGCCATGGACCTTTCACCTGGATTTGCCATTTTAATAATGTTGCCGGTCTTTCTGCAAACGAGCGGTCTCTATATCTCCAGTAGCATAGGTATGTGAGACAGTTTATCAATTTACACTTTCAGACAGCGCTCTGAAGTCCGCCGGGCAAAAACCTTCTGTCCGACCCTCACCTCGCCTCTCCTGACAACCTTGTAGGCTGTTTTGTCCATCACCCAGGGTGTCAGCATCTCTGTCCGAATGTAGATGTATTTTTTTTAAAGAATTTCCAGCACTTTGCAATCGTGGGGTTTTCTGATCTGCTGTATCATCGGTTACTGTTTTGAAGTGTAGCCTACACCCCTCTCATCTCAGAGGAGATAAATACGGCTCAGCTGATATGGATCTAAAGGGAAAATGTGATAGGATTATTAACTTAACAAAACATGGAACAGTTACTGCACCATGACAACCTCACATCTTCCCTAGTCTTCCGGTCAGTTATTGATCTGTTGCATTAGGGAAAATTGCACGGTAGTAGGTTAGCCAAATGATTAATATTTCTGTGTCTTTGTCCTTGTCTGCGAGCAGTGTGTATCCGGAGTAGCCTACACAATCTTATAAGCCAACAGCAACCGCAAAAGGTTACAGATAACGATAGTGTGTTAAATTGCAGGTTGACTTAGGGTTTTCAACTGGCAAAGGAGCATGTCTATCTAAATTCTAGGTATATTTCTCTGTGGAAGCTACCTGAGTTTTAAATGATTCACCTGGTCGTCTTGTCATCTAAATAGAGAGTATCACTATATTTCATATTTCCCTGAGAAATAAGAAAGAACATCTGCTTACTATTCTTGCACTCATGGTGGGTGTCATCTCTTAGCAGGATTATATCTTAATTGAATTGCATTCAGCTTCAAAGAATTGTAGCCTAGGTTAGAGCGCACAGGCTATACAATTATTGTTGGCTAGCATAGCACCTGCAGATGTGCCACTGATAGGCTGTGTGTGTGTGTGTGTGTGTGTCTAACTAAAGATAATAACTGTTTTATGAGACCGTGTTTTATGATACATTGGACGGGCTCGTCATATTAACTTTAAAAGCATGAAGCAAGTAGCCTACGTGGTGGGAAGGTGTAGTTCAAAGATACATTTATCCAGGTCCCTTCCGCGGTTAGATCAATATCTGTATCAAAAGGCCATCTGGATAACAAGCACATAATGCAGTCTTGTGTGATGTGAATATATTCTTTCAGTGAAATATGGCTGGTTATATACCAGGTTAATGTGCCGTGAAAGGTGACAGGAGGTTGTTGATGTAGAAAGGTGTGAGCGAGCCCCTAACAGTAACGCACAAGAATGTTATGTTCACGCACGCGCAGGTGCTTTGCTGTGGTGTGTGTCTGAGTTGGACACTCGAATTGGAAGCCGTATCGAAAGAGTTCTTGGCAGCAGCTCAGAGGGGGGAGTGTGGTGACTGTGAGAATATGTTATTCACTGTGCAAGAAGTGCAATTATCACCCTGATCTATTTGGCTTATCTGTTGATTGGGAGCTGGCACCGGTTGTGGAAGAAAAGTCGAAGCGGCGCGCGCATCACACACACAGACACAGAACTTGTGCACACGCGGGCAACACGAGGGTCCAGGGTGGGGTTTTCGTATGGAAAACAGAGAAAAGAAAAATGTTTTACTTTACTTGGTGCACAGATGGAAGAGGGATTTAACCAATATTATTTTTGAACACACTCATTTATGGAAGATAGCTCAGTATTGTGTAGACTTTTTTTTTTTTAAACTTCCAATTGCAAAATATGGAGAGAGATGGGTAACTTAATGGACCTTTGTGTTTGCTTGTGTCCACGTGCTAAACATTGATAGAAATCAGGATTAACATGATGTGATTCAGGGATGCTCTTGCTCTAGGGATGCTTGTGTTTGTCAGTGTGTGCACGCACACATGCACACTTATCAGCAGTTTCTGAAGTTTTCCCTAATTTGCAAATACCTTCGTCAGAGAGTTTGGAGTTTATTAAATGAGATCAAAAGTTATTTCGATATAAGCATGCTGGTTAATCCAACATAACGGCACAGACAATGAAGGTCATCTCAGCTCTGAGTAAACACAAATGTTTTGGGAATACCCTGTTCCTCATACCGTTCTGTTGGGTACCTGAGAGTGCAATGCAGGTGTGGGTTAGTCAGGCCCATAGAGCACTCTGGCTTAGCCTGGCCTGGCTTTTTTTACCAAGCCTGATGGAACTTGGTTTGGCAAAACAAAAGAAAGCCCAATTGGGAAACTCTAACTCTCATTGTCATTGTGACACAGCACTCCACAGCGCGCAAGTGTTCACTGCACACTGCACACAAAGAAATTGCATTTATGCCTCACCCGTGCAAGGGGGCAGCCCCCAATGGCACCCCAAGGGAGCAGTGCGGCGGGATGGTACCATGCTCAGTCATGGAGGTGAGCACTGGTTAATTACTCCCCCCACCAACCTGGTTGGTCGGGAGTCAAACCGGCAACCTTTGGGCTACAAGTCTGATGCCCTTCTCCGAGGCCGGATCATCGCCTGTCTATCGAACACCACCCTTAGTGTGTTAAGTACAGAGGGAAAGCGGTTTGATTGTGTGATCATCAAAATGGTTGTGTGTGTGTGCTCTTACTGTTATGCCAACGAGCTCGACACAATGGTGTAGTTACCTGTTGTACTGTATGTTGGAGGCCTGGGTTTGAATCTTTCTTTACATGGTCCCATAACACAAGGTGCCGAAGTCTCCCATCTTTTCTTGAAGATAACATTCCAAAATTCCAAACATGGATTTTCTAAATTCCTATTGGAAAATGTCTGGAATTTTTCTTGGAATTCTTTTGGGAATTTCCCGCCCCTTCGCCACCCAATGCACTGTATGACCTCTTGTTGCTTCTCCCGACTCTCTGACCCCATTTTCTTTCTCCCAGATTCCCTCTAGTACAACCTTGTGGACCATGGTCTGGTGACGTCATTTTGACATGCCTTAGTCCTGTATTGTTTTGTTTCCATATGAAAATAATACACTATACTTTTTATATATACCAGCTATACCAAGCCCGGAACAAAATCAGCTAAAAGGGCCCCCTCCCAATATATATAATGCAAGGACCCAATTCTGGGCCACCTCTCTCCCTGGGCCCGGGACAACTGACCCCTTTGTCCCCCCTGTCCGCTTCCCTGTTCTTATGACCCCTTCTTGTTGGGCAGCCATGGCCTAGTGGTAAGGGAGTTGGTCAGTGAATCAGATGGCTACAGGTTCTACACCTTCATCCATGGTTAGTGCTGCTGACCAAGGGTCCTGCTCTGTAATAACTGTAAGACATGTTGGAAGAAAGCATCAGCTTAATGACATTAAATGTTCGTCTTTTTTCAGACCAGCCCCCTCCAACAGCTTGGGGAATATGGTTAACATGGTTACTTGACATAGTGATTTTACTCCTTTTATCATTTTACGGTTTTCCTATTCCTTTGCCACCCTTTCGTATAACCTTTTTTTTCAGTCCTTCTCTCTGACCCCTTTCTACTCCCTCCAGATTCCTTGCAGCACAAGCTTGGGGAATGGACTATGGACTGCTATCCGTTTAGCATGCCTTACATTGTCTTTTGTTTGCATATAACAACATTTTTTACATTTTATATCTTCTCGTGACTTCTTGTTTTGTCTCCTTTCTGCCATGTAAACTGCTTTCCTACCCATTTGCCAACCTCATGATCTTGTGTTGTCTCTTCTGTCTTCTTTCTCTCCAACCTTTTCCCCCTGCAGCATAAGATTGGGGACAACGGACTGGTGCTGTCTTTTTAGCATTGTTACTTTGACACAGGGACAGACTACTGCATACCGGGCCCTGCCCATGGGCCCAAGAGTCAAGAGGGTCCTGAAGTCCACGCCTCCTTTCCCATTTTTCATATTGCATTAAAATTGCACTTACAACTGAATGCTTACATTTTCTTGGGGGACACCCCCCCCCAAAAACCCCATCAACATAGACTCTCACGTCTGGCCTTGAACCTTCAGTTGTTTTTTTTTTAAACTAGCAACACCCATAGAGGGGTCCCTTTCTTCTTGTCTGGTCCAGGGGCCCATGGAATCATAATCCGTCCCTGCTTTCACATAGTGTTTTTTACTCCTTTAATCTCTTATGCAAACTATTTCCCTGTTGCTTTGCCACATTTGCCTTATAACCTCTTGTTTTGTCTGTCCTCCTCTCTCCCTTCTCTTACCCCCTGCAGATTCCCTGCAGCACAAGCTTGGGGACTATGGACTGGTGAGGCCCATGCTCACGGACGCGGAAGGCCGATTCCTCTCGCACGCCGTCTCAGTCGGCCAGGTGAGCGATCGGCAGTTCCGTAGGCGCTGGCGTAGAGAGGCGGGGTCATACGGTGACGGTGGCGATGACCCCCAGGACGATGACCCCCAGACGACCCGGGAACAACAACCACAACAACATGCGACCAGTGACAGCACCAGCAGCAACAGCAGCAGCACCAGCAGCGGAACCAGCAACAGCCATAGCACCAGCCACAGCAGCAGCAGTACTCTCCACGAGCGACTATACTACAATGTCACCATCTTCGGCCGGGAAATGCACCTTCGGTTGAGGCTCAACTCAAGACTGGTGGCCCCCGGAGCCAAGATGGAGTGGCATAGCAGCGCTGGAGAAGGAGGGAGGGAGGAGGGGAGGAGAGGAGGAGGAGGAGGGCAGCCGACGGGACATACGGTGTATTCGGAGCCCCTGTACACCGGCTGCCTGTACGTGGGGGAGGTCCTCGGCACGCACGGGGCTGCTGTGGCCATAAGCAACTGCGACGGCCTGGTGAGTGGATTTGCGAATAAGATAAGATAGTTGTCGGTTTCAGCACACACACATGCGGGCGCACGCGTGCACACACATAGATGCACGTGCGCGCGCACACACACACACACACACACACACACACACACACACACACACACACACACACACACACACACACACACACACACACACACACACACACACACACCTTGTCCTGACATTTAACCACTACACACACACACACACACACACACACACACACACACACACACACACACACACACACACACACACACACACACACACACACTCATCATCTCTCATCCCGACACTTTACTGCAACTCCTGAGCGCCTCAAAAACCCCAATAATATATTCAAGTGTTGGTGAAAATATCCAAAACGTAACTGAAGACCTTTTGAAAGTCTTTGCTCATAGTGAAAAGGTGAACGTGAAAGCCCACGTGGGAAACTCTTATTGTCATTGTGACACAGCACACAGTGCTCACTGCACACAGCTATAATTGCATTCATGCCTCAGCCATGCAAGGGGGCAGACCCAGGTGGTGGATGCTGTCTTACAGTAGCACAACTGCAGGGTCGGTGCTTTGGTTTGAGGCAGAAATAATTGCACGTTGTCTCATATTTTTGTGCATTTGTGCTGACATCCTGTAAGAGCAAGATGCGGTAGATTGCACAGGGAGCAGGACTTCTCAAGGCATACACCGTCTTAACTGACATTTACCTTTCTTTGACCTTTGTGTATTTTTGCCATTTGTGTCGGAGAATAATTTGAAGCCTGAAGCATATTTTCTCCATATCCACATGCAGTAGTTTGTGAAGCACTTCCTGAATACAGTATATGACTATTGTTGATAGTAGGTAACAACAGTTAATGGTGCAAACAGGCCATTGGCAAAACTTTTAAATAAAGTTAATGTCACTGTTAATGTCACTGTCTTGAACAGTGTTGCCAGATTGGGCGGTTTTCCGCACAATTGGGCTACTTAGGATGGCCGTGTGCGGGTATAAATGGCACTTGGGTGGGTGTTTTGGCTGATTTTTGGCCATAGAAATCAATAGAATTGGGCGAGATTGGTGCTTCCAGGCGGCGTTTGAGCATTTTTTGGGCTGGAAATCATCAGTATCATCTGACAACCCTGGTCTTGAATCTGATGTAAAGGGAGGCTGAAGCCATTCAGTGTTAGGTTTTCTTTTTTTTTGTAGTGGTCTAGGTTTTCTTCCATGGAGTTAAGTAGTGAAAAGCCACGCGCTTGAACGTCTTTGATGCTGAAGATGGCATAAGCCGAAATATTTGTCTGCCGTGCTTTCCCAAAGAACTGCCATAAAATGAATATAGGAGGGTGGCTTTTCACCTCTCAGTAAAATAATCTGGTTTCATGCATCCCAAGAGTTAAGCGCACCTGGGGTTGAGCACTTACGGTTCTCTTTAAAAAAAAGCCTGTAAGCCCATGGGGTCACATATCATACCATTAGGCTTGTTAAACAAGGTTAGTTGCTTGGGTTATCAGTCTGTGTATGAGGATTTGCAGTCATCGTTATCGTTAAGAGAGAATTCATGCTGCTCCTTTCCAGAGATACTGTATCGGAGGCACGGACTGAAGTAATGCTTTCTTTGAAATGATAATCATACCTTTTTTTCAGTGGTAAGCGGTCTCGTCTGTTCTAGCTTGTTGCATGCAGCGACTGCAGTTGACAGAGCTAATAAAAGGCACAGAGAGAGAGAGAGACACGTGGCCCACCTGTTCTTGTGTAATAATCGCACATATATTGTGTGCCTGTTAGACTCGCCATTTGTTTTTGGTGACATAACATTTTCACCGAGCCTTCAGCATGGTAGGGATGCGTTTGGTCTGTTAGTTGAAGCTGTCTTTCCTTCAGAGCTGGTAAGAGATGTCCCCACTCTTGTTTTTTTTGTGTGCCTTATCTACAATCGTCCAATGCATGTGCTTGCGTGTGTCTGTGCATACTGTATGTGCGTGTGTGTGTGTGTGTGTGTGTGTATGCGTGCGTGCATGCGTGCGTGCGTGCGTACGTGCGTACGTGCGTACGTGCGTACGTGCGTACGTGCGTGTGTGTGTGCAGTGCATGGATTTGTGTGTCTTTGTGTGTGTGTGTGTGTGTGTGTGTGTGTGTGTGCGTGTGTGTAGAGGGGTGTTAGGATCTGCAAGATGCTGTGTGAATGCAGCTCTGAAAGGGCCATCTGTATGAGTTGCTTTGTGTAAGATAGGGGAAGAGAACGTGTGTGTGCGTGTGTGCATGCTTTGTGCGTCTGTGTGTGTGTGTGTGTCTGTGCGTCTGTGCCTCTGTGTGTGTGTCTGAGAGAGAGAGAGAGAGAGAGAGAGAGAGAGAGAGAGAGAGAGAGAGAGAGAGAGAGAGAGAGAGAGAGAATGAGAGAGAGGGAGGGAGCAACTTTTCACCTGGAGGGTATGTTTGCAGGCCTAGTGGTGCTCTTGGAAAAAAACAAGATCAAAACACAAACTCTATTGATTTAATGAGATCGCTGATTTCATGTCACACTAGGGGTGAGGTCTCAATGGGCTGTTGTATGACATGTTTGTTTTTTACTTGAGAAACAAACAGATAGCAAAGAGACATCTCAATTTTTAAAGATCTGAATTTGATTGAGGATGGCAGCCATTAAGCATCTGAGATGGTTCTGAGCGCAAACATAAAGGCTGGGTGAAAGTACAGTGCACCAGACCTGTCATCACAAAACCATGGCAACATACGTAGACTGGTGCTGGTCAGTAGGGGTAAAATCTTAACATGTTTGTTTTTGTCATTTGTTTGTTGATTTTTATTTCAGTCACAAACAGACATCTCGACTTTTTTTCGGTCTTTAAAGATCAGAATGTACTTGAGTACACCACAAAACCATGGCAACATAGACTTGTGACGAGCATGTTAAACATCTGGTATTTTTTTTTGGTGGCCACTTTTTGTACCCAATGCATGAAAGCAGTCAAGGGGACTTCCCTCATCTGCCTTTTAGAGGGAAAATGCTTCAAGAAGAACAATTGTGCTTGGTTACAGTCCTATTGTAACACAATATGTAGTAAATAGTGGAAAGACTGCAGAACGGACAAGAAGTTGTTTTCCAGCAGTATAGTAGAGGGTGACTGGGCGTGGGTGATATTCCCAAAAATACCTTACAGTGTTGACTCTAACTGTCACACAAATCAAAAATGTACGGAGTGCATATTTTTTGTACTTATTTACTGTAAGTGAGGAAAATGTGTCTAGGGAGGCTCTGAGTCACCCAGGCTGGGTATCAGCTGTATGGCATTGGCAGTCATTGCTATTGTTACCCTTCCTATGGAAAGCATCCAAAAGATGTGCAGCAGATGCTATGAAGACTCGTTTTCACCCGTTAACGCAGAGCCAGTGTTATAACCTTACTGTCACCAAAATTGTAATGACCATCTCTTAATCTGTTATTTAAGGTTCAGCAATGTCATAGCAATGTTGTTATGGTGTAGTTGAGTGTTTTCTGCAGGGAGTGAATAGGCCGGTCGACGGTCCCATCTGCAGTAAGAGGCTGCCTCGATGCATCAATACTTGGTTTGCGTATACCGTAAACGTGACAGTCTTTTGAAACAAATTCCTGTCCCATCACGCCAAGTTCACGGGGGTTAACACAGTTTACAGGTGGCCGCAAGGGGGGATAGCTCTACTCACCTCATGGCTAATCAGAGGCCTTGGGGCCGCTGATGAAAGGGCCGGGTGCAGATGGGAGGGCAGGTAGAAACACTCTCAAGGCACTCTTAACAGTTACAGTCGGATGACAAGAAGACAGACTACCGTCTCCCAGGACAGAGCCTTGGAGCCGAGGCGAGCAACGTGCACTACCATAGGTGTGTTGTCGCCACTGAGCTGTTGTTCATGGCAATATGCAAAAATCTGCTTTTGTCTTGCCTGTCTGACAGAAAGACAGGTTCAATTCCTAGGAGTGTGGCTGCAGCGTTTAACTCCAGGGTCATAACCTTGAAGAAGACTTTCCTGGCGGTCTTCCTTTTTTGTCTTTTTTTTTTTGGTCATGGAACTCAGTGGTTATAGGTCCCAGACCTGCCATTTGTGGTCTGCTGGGAAGACAGTCATAGCCTATTAAACTAGACCAATCCAAGTGGCAGGAAACATTTTTTTGGCCAGGTGGTTTGGTCTGGGACAGCGCCATAGGGGAAATTAGCGCTGAAATCTGTTCTCCAAGCCGATTGCAACGCTCTATTTGTGTGTCAATGGCTTTTTTTTACAGTTTGAATCTGGGTTGCCAGTCATTGGGGAAGTCTTAGTACAATGACAACACAACCTTCATCTTTGCCATTGGTGCAGTGCCAGACTAATAATCTGATGTTATAGTCCGTCTTATTCATGCGTGCATGCAGAGGGTCTGGAACAGCCGAATTGAGAGACGATGAGTGGTGGGAGGGGTGAAATTTGAAATGCCGGCCCTGCCGTGGCTCAAGCGGTAGGGCACTGCGTTGCTGTGCTGGGGAGGACCCGGGTTCGATTCCCGACCTGAGGTCATTTCCCGATCCTCCCCATCTCTCTCTCCTATTCGTGTCCCGTTCCACTCTTCACTATCCTGTTTGAATATAGGTGAAAATAAATATGTATTTAAGATTGGAAATGCCTATCTTATTCTACCCAATCAATAACATTCTGTCCCTCCTCTGTTCCTCCCCTATTCACTGATTAGCTGGTTGTCTGGTAACAAGACCAAATATCTCTTAGAACACCTGGCAGAGATGTAACATTGAAGGACTTTTTTTTTTGAAGCGCTTATGTCTGGCATAGACCCCTTGAGGGGGACACCCAACAAGTGACATTATTCTGCAACAGAACAAAGACAGAGAGACAACAACAATATAAGTTGCACTAAATCTGGCTAAAGAAAGACCCATTTTCCCTCCCACTACGCCACCACAGCCAGTAAAGCTGGAAGTCACACAGCTCTCTGAAGTACACATGAATGCAGTTGAAAGAAAGTATAGATTGACTCACCTGGTGCAGCAATTCATCTTAAGCTGGCTTCTCATTGTCAAATTTTGATACTATCTAGTTTTTTCTTTCTCTTTGGTGGACACAAACTGAAATTGGAGCCTTTAGGACAACAGGGTCAGGCTGTTGCCATTGCTTTTATTATGAAGAGGAGTAGAGTGGCCAAAGGACAAAATATAATGTTGTCTCTGCCTTTGTTTTGCTGCAGAATAAAGCCACTTTTTGAGTTTCACCCCTCAAGGGGCGTATGCATGCACATACTGTATGGCTGGTCTGAAGATTGTTCAGTCAAGTGTACATGTGGGATATTTGTTTTTTGAAAATACTTTTTTGGGGTTTTGCCTTTATTCGACAGGAGGTAATAACAGGAAGCGAGTGTGGAGAGAGAGATGGGGAGGTCGGGAATCGAACCCAGGTCGACCGCGTAGTAGACGAGTAGGGCCACGGTAGGGCCCGGGATATTTGTTTTATTATGCTGCTGGACACTGTCATTTCCTTTGGCATAATTGACTTATCTCTACTGTACTGCACTCTGCCTCCTACTGAGGTGTGTCAACACCACACCTGTTTCAGTCAGTTATCAGCACTGTTTGGCAGCGCAGACTGAATTCCCTGCATTGCATTTTGCTCCTTGAGTTCTTGCGCTTATTTGAATGGATGCTCTCTAAGTGTGTGGAAAAATCCATGAATGACCAGGTCTTATTCATCACACGGTTCTGAAATAAATAGCAGAACAGCACTGAGTCAGTCAAACGCGTCTAAGACATTTAAAGAGATTATCTGTTGAAGGTCAGAGTATTAAGTAGTCAAACTTTGGGATATATCAGTCAAGCAACTAAATTATGTATGTTATTGCCTTGGCTCTGTCACTCACATATTTTGCAAGGTGGTTGTTGCTTTGGGTGGCGCACTAAACCAGTTCCGCAAATGCATTTCGTGCATCAAATTTCAGATGATCTAATGCACTCAACAAAATGAAAAAAAAAGTTTTGAGTGTTATTTCCACAGGGAAATTCTTATTTTTATTTCTGTCGTCTGGGAAAAGGACTGTCGCACAACTTAGCATCTAACTTAGCATTCTATGGGGTTTCTCCCCCTGGCAGTTGCTTGCATTTTTGTTTGTTTGTTTGTTTGTTTATTTATTTGTTTATTTATTTATTTGGGCTTTGCGCCTTTATTATTTGACAGGACAGTGGAGAACAGCCAGGAAATGGCTGGGAGAGAGAGATTGGGAAATGACCCGGCCGGGAATTGAACCCGGGTTGCCCACAGTCCAGTGCCCAGGCAACATGATCTCCAAAAATTCCGTGCTCCTGGACACGGATGTTAAGGACACAAAATCCGTGTCCAGGAGCACGGATTTTGCCAAAATTCCGTGCTCCTGGACACGGAATTGTTTTCCGTGCTCCTGGACACGGAATTGTTTGAAGTGCTTTCTATAGGCTATTTCCACAGTCTTGTGTTTTCTCAGGATTTTTCTAATTTCAAAATATTTTGTCTCAAAAAAAACATTTCTTACTGACAGGTTAGGGTTAGGGATTGTTTTGGTCTGGGCACAGCTAGTTTTCTTTCATTCATTATATGAGTTTGATAGCCTAGCAACCAACTGGAAAAGGTATTTCTCAAAAATATGTCTTTAATGACAGGTTAAGGTTAGGGAATGTTTTGGTCAGGGCACAACTTAAATTGCTATAGCATTATTTTGTTTAGGATTAGCATTTGGTATGTATTTTCTAATTAACACAGTTAACACAGTGCTGTGTTAATAGCCTATAGAAAGCACTTCCGTGTGCCCATCACGGAAAACAATTCCGTGTCCAGGAGCACGGAAAACAATTCCGTGTCCAGGAGCACGGAATTTTGGCAAAATCCGTGCTCCTGGACACGGATTTCGTGTCCTTAACATCCGTGTCCAGGGGCACGGAATTTTTGGAGATCAGGCTGGCCCAGCTGTTAGTTGTTTTTTTTTTTTTTTATTTGCATAGAAGTCAGAAATTTTACACAGTGCACATACAATATGAGAAATGGAAAGGAAATCAAAATACTTATTGCAATGAATCCACTGAAAACAATCAAAGAAAGTAGGTGCCATTAATACCCTAATTTGATATATTGACTTTATGTTTGTATTTTGCCTCTGTTCTCCAGTCCCAACATCCTTTTGCCATATTTTGATTTTGACTGTAGTACCACTTCTGGCCACCGCCCTACACACATACGCAGCTTCTTTACGGTATGACATAATAGGCCAGATGCTAGACCTGGGCCATCATGTTATGTCAACATATTCATGTCAAACACTTACGATACTGTCAGACCATGTTCTTTTTTTGGAACTTGTTTTCATTCAATCTGTGCAGTCATCTGTGCAGATCTTATTGTAATGTCAAAAAGTTGTATATATAACTGAGATTTTACACATCCACACATCTGCATTCACTCCTTCTCGTTTCTGTAATGTCATAGCAATGTTGTTATGATGTAGTCATTTTCAGCAAGTGAATAGGGTCACCGGCGACCCCAACTGCAGTAAGAGGCTACTTCATCTCATTGTTTGTAGCGTTTTTTAACAGTTAGGGGGCACATGTGCACTGCTAGTACTATAATCAAGTGACATTTCACATAATTGCATAGCACACTGTGCTCTTTCTGACCCCCGATGGCGATTGTTTGTAGACGTCGGAGACATCGGAGTCATTCAGTCAGTCAGTCATAGTCCAGTCGTCTACTATGGAATGAATGAAATGAATTAACACGTCACAACAACAGTCGCAGCTCCCATTACAATTACAGGTTTCCACCCCGCAGCCCAAGCTCTCGAAACACGCAATTACCCAATCAGGGAGCTATTACTGGCGAGTCAGTGGGCCACTTAGAGGGGCGGGATACGTCTCTCTCTCTCTCTCTCTCTCTCTCTCTCTCTCTCTCTCTCTCTCTCTCTCTCTCTCTCTCTCTCTCTCTCTCTCTCTCTCTCTCTCTCTCTCTGTCTCTGTCTATGTCTTTCTCTCTCTATGTCTCTCTCTCTCTATCCCTCCTGTCTCTCTATCTGTCTTTCATCCATCTTTCCCTCATCTCTCTCTCTCTCTCTCTCTCTCTCTCTCTCTCTCTCTCTCTCTCTCTCTCTCTCTCTCTCTCTCTCTACATCTATCTATCTACCTCTCGCTCTATTCCTCCTGTCTCTGTCTTATTTCCATCTTTCCCTTGTCTCTTTCTCTCTGTCTGTCTGTCTGTCTGTCTGTATGTCTCTCTCTCTCTCTCTCTCTCTCTCTCTCTCTCTGTGTGTCTCTCTGTCTCACCACTACCACTGCTGCCGTAATTATAGGGTCTCACAGAAATAGAGAGCTTTCAGATCAGGAGTACTACAGTATCGTCAGGAAAGAGAAGAGAAGAGTGGAGTGGAGTGGAGTGAGTGAGGGTTTCCCCCAGATGAACAGTTCTCATCAGCTACACAAAAAAGATGAAAATAAATGGGCTTGGGTATGACATCAGAGATGTCGAGAACATTTTAGTCTTGATTGTGAACCACCACTCGCACCATGATGAAAGACACCTCCCATATGAACACGCACACAGGCACGCATGCACGCATGCACGCACACACACACACACACACTTACCAACCATCCCACACACACTCTACTACTACATGGCCCCCACTAACCGTAATAGACATTGGGAAATAATGGCTAACCACTGAACATTGCTGGAATATTTTGAAGTCATTACCGAGCTACAGCTGAATGAGATTCTGGATGTAATATATTTTAGGCCTAACAGACCGTGCCATGTTCTCCGGAGAAGGTCTGTCGTGGGGTTACTGAAAAGGTCGGTGGTGGTACCGAATGCACTTTCAGGTTTATTGATAAAGAGACCAATCTGTCAGTCCCACGATTTATCCACATACTAACCTGTTGAGGTTAATGACGAGGTTTATTTCTAGTTAGTAAAATTACCTATTATTCCATTGGTGATGTTGTTAGGGCCCGGGCACCCTATTGTTTTTCTATTGGTTTCCTATTCTACTTCTTTTCTTGTTCTTTATTATTAGTTAGTGTTATTGTAGTATACAGTCTGTCGTGTAGAGTTACTGGATAGTAGAACATGATTTATTATTTGTTCATGGCATTATTATTTACGGCATGTGAAGGTGACCTGGGGTGCTTAGAAATATACACGATGAAGAATTAATAAAGTAATGCACCCCATACATAAATAAAGAAGGCACTTCATTAGTAATTTAAAATGGAGCCTAATGTTATTTTTATTTATTTCCAGAGAGAGCTGTGACTGCGTGCTTGATTAGATAAGTTATGTATTGAAGCAACTGCAGACAAGATAGATTCCCTGTAAGTTAGAATGAGAAGGTTTGTCTATCGTTAACTATCAGTGACAGTTCCCTTTCCCACCTCTCACCTTTGAGTCAAAATGGAACCCAGGTTGCCGTTGTAATGAAAGCCCATTGGGAAACTCCAACTCCCATTGTCATTGTGACACAGCACTCCACAGCACACAAGTGAACACTGCACACTGCACACAACGAAATTGCATTTATGCCTCACCCGTGCGGTGGGACGGTACCATGCTCAGGGTACCTCAGTCATGGAGGAGGATGGGGGAGAGCACTGGTTGATTACTCCCCCCACCAACCTGGCGGGTCGGGAGTCGAACCGGCAACCTCTGGGATGCAAGTCTGACGCACTAACCGCTCACTCATGACTGCCCTATATCTTGGCTCATTTAGCCCCCCACCTGTACATACGATCTAAAGCTTTTATTTTTGTTTTTTGGTCTTTTAGACTTTATTAGGACAGCTTGAGAGAGAGACAGGAAACGTTTGGGAGAGAGAGACAGGGAAGGGGTCAGCAAAGGACCCAGGCCGGAATCAAACCCGGGTGGGCCACGTAGCATGATGGATCTACAACTATGAACTTTCGTTTGTCTAATAATAAAATGTCTTACTCTCCATCCCAAATTCCAGCAAAGATTTCAGTTAGGGTTTCCAATGTGGTCTTTCAGATCAGAACGGTCACATAAGTTAGCATGGTATTCCCAAGCGAAGTGGAAGCAGTCTAGAGAGTCTTCCTTCACCTACTAATAATGGCTCAGTTAAGCGCCTGCTGACTAATTCACTCAAAAATGTGCAAAGTGTCCCTTCAGCACATTAAGTCCAAGAAACGCACCTGTGCAACATAACCTTTAAGAGCTTTAAAGGTAGGATTGTAGCATATTTACCTTTTACAGTGTTGAAAATTGTGTTCATATTTTAGACCCTTTAGGTCTTAATGAGTTAAGCAGCACAGAAGAGTTTCCATAATCAGGCGCCTTTAAAACGTACACGTATAAAAAAACTCAGCATGGCAGTGTCAGCCACTGTCTCGAAGTGACCACCAGTGTCGGTGTGACAGATAGGTCAATGTCTGAGGGTGCAGACAGGTACGTACATGCTCTCACATCACCAGAGCTGTACCTTTGTCACCCTCCCATACAATCCACCATGCCTACCCCCCCTCCCCCCCTCTCCATCCCCCACAGTAGCTCTATGTCCCCATGGGAGTTTGCTAGGAGTAGCTTCGTAATCTTCGTAGAAGATTCCCTTTAAAATGTGCAGGTAAACAACACTGCATGGCCACACAGTATCAGCCACTGTCTGGCAGTGACCATCAGTGTCGGTGTGACCAATAGGGCAATGTCTGGTGGTGCAGCTGCAGCCAGGTACATATACTCTACTCTACTGAACAGTTACACTTCATCTCACCCCCACGCCCTACCCACCACCCCTCACCCACCGGAGCAAGCGCCTGCACTACCTTGGACACTTTAAGGGTTGCCCAATACAGGACAATAACCCACTACACCCCACCTCAGCTACCTCACCCCCTGGAATAGCTGCCGTGAACTACTCAGCTTTTGCATGGACAATAATTAGAACTTCTTTGGCTCTTGTATGTGTACTTAACATGGTTTTTTGTTTTTCTGTGAGTGTGAATGTATGCAACATGACACCCTACCAGACCTTGTGTCTGTGCAGGGATGTGTGTGTGTGTGTGTGGGTGGGTGTGGTAGGGGGGTTGTGGGTGGGTTTGTGTGTGTGTGTGTGGGGGTGGGACAATGTGTGTGTGAGTGTGTGTGTGTGTGTGTGTGAGAGACAGAACATATGTGTATGTGAGATAATGTGTGGTGGTAGTACTCAAGATATATATTTTTCCTGTAATGTTCAATTATGTGTATAATGTCTTGTGTATGTTTTGTATTTGTGTATTTATGTAAGCTGACAGACACCTTAATTTCCTTCTGGATTAATAAAAGTACTCTACTCTACTCTACTCTACTCTACTCTACTCTTACATCCCCAGAGCAGCACCTCTGCCATCCTCCCATACTCCCAACTCCCACCTATCCATCCCCCATTCTCCATCCATGTCCCCATGGGAATTGTGACAGAGTAGCTAGGTAAGAAGATTCCCTTGAAACATAAACAACACTGCATGGCTGCGCAGTATCAGACACTCTCTTGTAGTGCACACCAGTGTCAGTGTGACCAATGGGGCTATGTCTGGGAGTGCATACGTTACACTTGTGACAGACCATCACCATCAGTACCTTTGTCACCCTACCACCCCCACCCCCCGACACCTCTCCATCCCCCACAGTAGCTCCATGTCCCCGTGGGAGTTGTCACGGAGTAGCTGGGTAAGAAGATTCCCTTTAAAACGTACACGTAAACAATGTTGCATGGCTGTGCATTATCAGCCCCTATCTGGCAGTGACCATCAGTGTCTGATAGGGCTATGTCTGAGGGTACTGTGACAGCCAGGTACTCTCACATCACCAGAGCAGCACCTCTGTCACCCCTCCCATACAACCCCCCACCTCCCACCTCTCCATCCCCCACAGTAGCTCCATGTCCCCATGGGAGTTGTCACGGAGTTGCTAGGTAAGAAGATTCCGTACACGTAAACAATGTTGCATGGTCGTGCACCAATGTCTTTCAATGACTACCAGTGTCGGTGTGACCAATAGGGCAATGTCTGGGGGTGCAGCTGCAGCCAGGTACATATACTCTCACATCACCAGAGCAGCACCTCTGTCACCCCCCTCCCATACAACCCCCCACCTCCCACCTCTCCCACAGCTCCCACACGTCCCCATCCCCCACAGCAGCTCCACGGCAGCCCCATGGGAGTTTGCGCCGAGTAGCTCGTAGGTAAGAAGATTGTTTGAAGATGGCTGTCAGGTCGTTCTTGACACCCTCTTCCGCTTCAGGCTGAGATCAGATCACCGCGGCTGCCTGCGAGTGCCAATATATCGCCAGGGGAATAGCGTTTCTTTTTTTTTTTCTTCATCTTCTTCTTCTCTTTTTTTCTTTCCTGTTCCCCTGGAGCACCCAGGCGGAGATTCGCGGCCTTGATAGTCCCTTTGTAATCCCTCCTTTCCCTCCTCTCCTCCGTCGGAGAGTCTATAATCCTCCTCTCCTCCTCTCCTCCTCCTCTAGCCTATACCTCCCTCCCTCAGCCCTGATCCTACGCCGACGCCGCTACTGCCACCACACACGTTAAAAAAAATCCACTGTTAATTCAACACGTAGAGAGCCAATTTAACTTTTTCTAGAGTGTATTTGGCCCCAGAGTACTATCTAAGTGTTGAGTTAGCGTTTTTTTGTTGTTGAAACTTCTCTACCGCTCGTTGCCGCTGTCTCTCTCCTAGCTTTAGCCAGGACTGTCAAATGGCTTAGATGATCTCCTATCCATCTTATCTCCCCAGCCCAGCAGCACTGTTCTGTTCTGCGGAGAAGGATCCATCTCATCTGGGGTGATCCGGGTTGTCATGGAAGGCAGTAAATGCCGCGCCTAAGTGCTTCTGATTCATTGATCTCTTATCTTTAATGTGATAGATTACATCTTAGATAAGATGTTAGATAACATCTTGTTTTTTAGTCTTTGCCAGATCTCTTTCTTTCTTTTTTTCTTTCTTTCTTTCTTTCTTTCTTTCTTTCTTTCTTTCTTTCTTTCTTTCTTTCTTTCTTTCTTTCTTTCTTTCTTTCTTTCTTTCTTTCTCTCTCTTTATGGTGCGTGGCTTTTAATTTTTACATCTTTTTAGATGCGTCCTAGCATCTCTTTAAGAGGGTATATCCGTCTGGCCATCTGAAACGCATTCTTTAAATCGGCAAAAACACGATCTTCGCTCCCATTGGACGCATCTTTGTCCGCCTGTCGGACTTGTCTTCGGTTCTGTAATTCCCATGTTTTTTCTTGCGTTTCCGTCTGTTTCTTTTTGAAACTCCACACTGCTCTGCTGTTGATATTTTTTCCTCCCGCATGAATCCTTACTGCTTTCTACTGCTTTACTGCTTACCTGAGGTGTATGTGAGGTTACTTTGACCTTCCATATTCCTCCTCTGCTCTACTAAGTGGACCACAAGACGTGTGTGTGTGTGTGTGTGTGTGTGTGTGTGTGTGTGTGTGTGTGTGTGTGTGTGTGTGTGTGTGTGTGTGAGTGAGTGAGTGAGTGAGTGAGTGAGTGAGAGAGAGAGAGAGAGAGAGAGAGAGAGAGAGAGAGAGAGAGAGAGAGAGAGAGAGAGAGAGAGAGAGAGAAGGGAAGGGGAGGGAGAAAGAAAGTGAGAGCAACAAGAGAGAGAGAGAGAGCAAGAGAGAGAGAGAGAGAGAGAGAGAGAGAGAGAGAGAGAGAGAGAGAGAGAGAGAGAGAGAGAGAGAGAGGTGTGTTTGTAATGTTCCAGGCAGTAGCAGCAGCAGTGGGGGTTGCTGCCGATGCCTGAGCCTGCATCTTTGATGGCGATAGGATGTGACAGGGCTCTCCTGACTGTCTTTTCCCTGTGTGTGACAGCATATTGCCCGCATCCAGCTCCGGCTCCTGAGCTCTTGCTTTTTCGCTCTCTTTTTCCCCCATTCTGAAGATCCATCCATCCATTTATCCACCCATCTCTCTCTCTCTCTCTCTCTCTCTCTCTCTCTCTCTCTCTCTCTCTCTGTCTCTGTCTCTGTCTCTGTGTATGACAGAAAATTGCCTGCATCTAGCTCCTACTCTCTCTCTCCCTCCTACTCTGAAGATCCATCCATCCATCCATCCATCCACCCATATCTCTCTCTCTCCCCCTCTCTCTCTCTCGCTCTCTCTCGCTCTCTCTCGCTCTCTCTCGCTCTCTCTCGCTCTCTCTCGCTCTCTCTCTGTCTTTTAGTCCCATATTCGAGGCCCTGCCTTTTTCCTGAGCTACAGTCTTACCTAATGCCTGCTCCT
>NC_085879.1:15867540-15915040 GCF_034702125.1 Engraulis encrasicolus
GCATGGAGTGAACGCCCTTTGGAAGCGGCCGTTGCAGGCAGTGTGGCAGTAAGCCAATGAGTCTAAAAATAGTTTTAGCCAACGTAATACAAAGGGCCCACGTGTGCGAGTAGGCTATGTGTTTCAGCCCTTTCGTAGGATCCGGTATCCGGTTCCAGATCCGGCAGGATCTTAAGCAGTAGATCCGGTATCCGGCAGGATCCTAAAAATCAGGATCCGGTGCATCTCTACTGTCAACCCCCCCAGTATTGTAAAATAAAATTGCCTAATGCCCCCCACTAAAATTGCCTAATGCCCCCCCGCTGTAGCTCCCCCGTTGAGAAACACTAATGTAAGGTAACAGTTGTGGTGGGAACTGAAGGCCATATACAGGTACAAATGCACCTCCAAACCTCCAATATGTGGCGTGCCTGATCATGGTACCCCATAAATCCAGTAGTGGTAGAGTTGACATTGACGGAAATCGGAAGGCATCTCACATTCTTTATCATTTGGACTGATAGAGTAAACATAATCTTTTCACTGCAAAATGAACACTGGGAATTTTATGTTTACCATCATCTACTACAGTGGGTGTCGGTGCACCCTGCTCACCTGTGTGATGAGTTAAATGCAGACTGCAATTTCATGGTGCAAGCCCTAACCACACCAAATGGAAGTGTAATTACAGTGTCAAAAGGGGAATCACTTATCTGTTTAGAGCTTTCATTGTGAAATGAAAATATTTAAAATCAATTCTGTACTTTGCAGATAGACTGCGCAATTGAGCTGATACCAAGGTGCTGTGCTGTGCTGGCTTGTCTGTGCAGAAAGAGGCTGCTAGGAACCAAATATAGTTTGTAAATGTAAAGGCAAATGATGCAATAATTATGCCATTCAGTATTATTAGGGTTTCAAGAGTAACCTCAGACTTTTAGTGTAATAGCCAGGCTTGTTCATAAAATGACTTTTAAGATGATCTTGTTTTAAGGAATACCAAATTTCATCAACAACGACAAACTCACTGATGACCTTACGGATTGAGAACAGCCAAACATATGCAAACCACATGTTTTTAACCAATAATGATCATCAAAATTGCTCCACACTTAAGCATTCACATGAATAGTCTCACTGCGCATAAAAGACAAAAGTATCAAGTACTACTTGCTCGTAAAAAACCCCATTGCATTCAGTTGAAAGACAGTTCACGTTTGACCATTTCTTTACAAACTTTCTGACAAAATCAGAAAAGTTGTTACAAACTGAAGATGGAAGGCTGTGATTATAACTAAGTCATTCTTCAGCAGCCACACAGGTGATGAGACAGATTTAAAGCGAGTGCATTTCTTGGTGTGTCCTTCAGTATGCATCCCTGTTTTAGGGCTGTGGTTGAAAAATAAATGTGGCAATAAAAAACCCCACAGGAAGTTCATTCAGAGCGCATTGTGTATTACAGAGTTTCTATGGTGACAGTGACTTAACCCGTTAAGACACGTCGTTACAAATTTGCTGTTATCAGAATGGCAATGACCAAGTCATAGTGCATTACTGAAGGCCCAGTGTTATGTCATAGTACTGTGGTAGTTAATTTTTCATTGACTATTACGTGCCACCGGAGGTACGGCGTGCATTAGGCGGCTGGCTACCTTTATACATGCATTTCTTTTTTTATTTCTTTTTCAACTTTATTTGATAAGACAGTGTGAGAGGTGGACAGGAAGTGAATAGGGAGAGAGACGGGGAGGAGTCGGCAAAGGACCCGGGCCGTACATCGCATCCGGGTCAGTCGCATGGCAGGCGAGCGCCCTACCGGTTGGACACGGCAGGACCTTATACATGCATTTCAGTTGGTAAAATCAGGAATTGCTCATTAATCAGGGAGAATCACATGCCCACTGCATTGCATTTCCAATGTACATTAGCTGCTTACTGTATGGGGGCAGCACAGGAGGGGGGAAATTACTGTAGTGTAGAGGAAGTGGTTTGTGTCAGTTCAGCAAGCTGCCTGGTTGGCTCTCTTTCATCATGTTTTAGATAACAACGGTGTGTGTGTGTGTGTGTGTGTGTGTGTGTGTGTGTGTGTGTGTGTGTGTGTGTGTGTGTGTGTGTGTGTGTGTGTGTGTGTGTGTGTGTGTGTGTGTGTGTGTGTGTGGGTGTGTGTGTGTGTGTGTGTGTGTGTGTGTGTGACATGTGTGTGTATGTACAGTATGTGTGTATATGTGTACCTGCACGAGTATGTGTGTGTGTGTGTATTTGTGCAAGACAGCAGTGCAGGACAGCAGTGTGTGTGTGTGTGTGTGTGTGTGTGTGTGTGTGTGTGTGTGTGTGTGTGTGTGTGTGTGTGTGTGTGTGTGTGTGTGTGTGTGTGTGTGTGTGTGCATGCATGCGTGCGTGCGTGCATGCCTGCGTGTGCTTGTCTGCATGCGTGTGCTCATTCTTGCATTCTTGTGTGTGTGCGCGTGCGTGCATGCATGCTTGTGTGCATGTGTTTAAGTGTGCATGCTTGTACTGTATATATGTGTGCTCATGTGTGTGTGCATGCATGTGTGTGTTTGTGTGCATGCACTGATGCATGCATGCCTGTGTGGGTGTGTGTGTGTGTGCGGTGTGTGTGTGTGTGTGTGTGTGAGAGAGAGAGAGACGGTGTGTGCCAGGGTGCATTTGTGTGCAAGGCAGGGCAGCAGCGAGGTGAGGAGAGGAGAGGGAGGTCAAAGATCCAGCTGAGAGGCAAGCTGCTCCGGCTGCTGCTGCCGCTATAGCGCTACTGCCTGAGCAGAGCAGAGCAGAGCGGGGCAGAGTGGAGGAGAGTGGAGTGGAGCGGAGCCTTAGCTGCAAGGACGAGAAGTACTATTCAGCCGTTATTTATCCGAAGCTCAGACAGATGGAGCGCTTTGCAATGCCTTCACTTGAGGGGGAACAGACGAGTATAGAGAGTAGTAAAAAAAAAAAAAAAGCCGGGAACAGTACACAGAGAATCACAAAACACTTTTGAAGAAGTTGTGTTGTGAAGTTTAAGTGTACTCTCTAGGAATGTTGTTTTTTCTGCCGTTCTTAACTGTAGAGTTTTGTGAGATGTTGTTCTAGGGTTAAGGGAGGAGAGAGGCAGGATATTGCAAACCTGATACGCAAACAGAAGTTTTAGATGAGGAGGGAACTATTGCTTAGCTGGCTCGGTCTTCGGTGCACATGAATTGTCAGCACTCATGTGGAAGTTCAACGGGCAAGAGAAATTGCATTAGACCATTCTTAAACTGCATACAGACACCTGTATTTTGTTATTTTAGCACTGATGGCTTCTGCAATTTCTTGATTTTGCAGTTTGATCTAGCCATTTAAGGTACATTTTACTTTCTTTGATACTACTGTAAGCTTTGGCTACTATAACTTGTGCAAATTATTCCATTTGTGTTAAAATGACAATTGCATTTTAGACAGGGGATTTTGATTGCAGTAAGGTGTTTTGGTGTTTTACATCCAATATAGAGCAACAGCTGTGTTTTCAAAGAAAATGGTGATTTTTTTTGTTGCGCTATAAAGCCAAGCATTGTGTAGTTATTCAAATGCCTTGCTTGGGAGCCCAGCCTAGCATAACATTACGCATACTGTATGATTGAAATACTACAAAGCATATGCATATGGTATTAAGTTGGATATTGTAGTTACTGCAAATTTCACATGGCAAAATTTCTAGAACGGGACACATTTAGACCATACTAGAGTGTTTTTCGTCCCAGAGTACTATATATGTGTTGAATTAACACTGCATTTCTACTGTGTATAGTTGAGTTAAACACTTCCAATTTTTTCTAACTCTCTCGATGTTGAATTAACACCGAAACATTTACTGTGTATTGTTGTGTGTGCTGTTCCTATAGGCTCCTGGGTTATGCGTCACATCTCAGAATTTGATATGTTCGAGTCATCAGAGTAAATTGTGCAGTGTCCTTTCAACACCTAGAGTATCAATTTTAACACTCTACCAATTTGTTCTGTTAACACTGCCAAATTTACTGTGTTGTGTCTGTGTGTGCATGCTACTCTCTCCAGTCCACTGGCCTCCCTGTGTCTCTCCAGAGGGGCCGGCTTGCAATGTGGCCACGCTCGACAGTCGGAGCCTGTGAATTATGATGCAGTGAGATGGGTGGCAGAGAGCAGGGGATGGCAGCTAATCCGGTTAAGCCGGGTAACTATGAGGGATGGCCGCATCACGCCGACTTGCTTTGACACATCGCGCCTCTTTGTTGCCGTACCGCCGCTGATATATAGCGGCCGATCGGTTCAACCGCGCAGGAAATGGATATTATGCTAAACCATGCTGCGAGTGAGAGAGAGAGAGAGAGAGAGAGAGAGAGACAGAGACAGAGACAGAGACAGAGACAGAGAGACAGAGACAGAGAGAGAGACCTCTAGGGCAAAGTGAATAGAAATTGACCCACAATGTACTGAATGTATTTTTGCAGAGGAAAGGGAATGTTTTTCATGTTATCCTTGTATCCTTATTCAGTACTGATTTTGAACTGAATAAGTTCTAAGAAACACCTTAAGACCAATATGTTGCTGTTTGCTCTTCTGTCATGGCAAATGTATTGACATCATTGAGTCATGGACTCTACATGTGGTACTATACAAGTAGGCCTGTAGTGGAGGACACACACAGCGACAGGTGGAGGACGCATAGTTGAACAGAGATCATTTTTAAAAACTAGTAGTTTCTCCACCTCACAAAATAGGTTATACTCCTACCTGTACTGCCCGACAGTACGCACTCAAACTGATTTGGAATATCTGGAAGTGGTGTAAGGCTCCATGGAGTCTGACGATTTGATTGGATAATACCTCTCCACTCTGTTCCAGTCATTAGTGTGAGAAAGTGCCACCTTACTCTGGATGGACACTTCGGAATCCAGGTTGGTAATGACTGACCTGGCCCATGAACGCTGCAGTTTTCATTTTTAAATAGCATAACAAGTCATTTTTAGCTTTGCCTCTACAAAGAAGGTATGTCTTATGGCAGGTACAGTAAGTGCAATTTACAGTACACTATGTCTCATAGCAGATGAGTCTAAATTGAAATGCCCATTGCCTATAGCCTATTGTAAGAATTTGTCCCATTTGTTACATTTGTTCCCATGCGTTTTATACATGGCTAGGATAGTAGGCTAGCGTAGACTTATCGCTGGGGAATAGTGAGAACAGTATATGTAGTATAACCCTCCCTTGCTGAATGGCGAAGCTGCTGTGTAGGGGGGGGAAGGGAGGCTTCAAAGAGTGATCTTCATGGGAGGTCACACCCCTGGGCCTCATCTGGAGATGAGGAGTTGCGTTTGATCCACGCTTGCCAGGTTTGCTCACTGGTACCGTAATGCTGTATTCAGCCATTAAACAGTACGTACACCGTTCACTTTTCAATACGCGGTGAAGAGTATTTAACATTCAGCTATTAAACAGTATTCCACACATTTAACTTTTTTACTGTATATGTTGTATGTGTTTGATCCATGCTTCCTAGGTTTGTTCACTGGTAATACTGCATTCAATTATTATTATTGGGTATAGAGCATTTAGGCCTAGAATTCTGCTATTAAGGCACATTTAGTCTTATATGTTGTGTTTGTTATGTTGTTAGTTGTATATTGTGTGTTTTATATGTGTGTGTTTTTTCTTTGCTAATACTGCATTCGGCAGACTACGCACCATTATTTTTTCCATATACTGTATTGTACGTATATTGATAACAGTGCATTCCATTCAGCATTCAACTTTTTAACAGTAGGCACAATTCACTTTTTATGCACACTTTTTATATACTATACGTACTGTATACTGTATGCTTTATATAGGCCTACCTCCCTCCCAATGCCTCATTCAGATACTACTGACTTAGCTTGAAGAGTTGCTGTCACAGCTCACATGTTGGTTTGACACTGACTGCTGGGCTGCATGGCCTCGGTTACACAATATGAGTGATTGAAGGAACTTCTTGGATTCAACCAGCTGTGTGTGCCGTGGCTGCGAACTTGCTGTGGCATATGATATGCGGTACAGTACATGTCAGTGTCAGCTTTCGTCGGTGGGATGCAAGAGTGATGATGTATGACTTCTCACTAATCTGACTTGTGCTAGCCGCTAATTGATTTTCTAGCTCTTACATAACAGCAGATATCCCAGGGTAGGCTAACATCATTAGCAGCTATGGAAGCGGCTAGATGGACAGATGGGTCCAGGTGTTGGTGGTCAAGGCTCACTCCACGTCCCTTACTGTATAATGCCTGTGCAATTATATTTTGCGCCAGAGCTCAGCACAAATGAGAGACTACCTATACTGATGGGATACATTTCAGCAAAAGTGCAACGTGTACTCACAGGAGATGTAGCAACTTGGAGAGTTAGCAACCTGTTGGCCCAAGGAAGTATTTTTGTTGACTTTTGTTTAGTTTTGCTTATTCTTAACTCTTTCGTGCAGAGTCCTACGCTTGTTGATACCAAAGTACAGTACTTGAAACTGTAATGTGTTAGCAATTGTTATAATGTAATCATATTTTTGTCAAGTTCTTAGTGTTTTTACAGTGAGTCGGATCATTGGTGATCCTATCAGGAACAAAGGGATTAACAGAAAGAGTTTAAAGTACAGTTAACATTTCATATGCGCAAGAACTACAGTGCACTCACAGTACATTTGTTTTAATCGATTAAATAGATGGATTAAAACAAAAGTCTCAGATGGAGTGAAAATATCAAAAAAGACAATCTGCTGATCAAGCCCCAATTCTGGCCAGCTGCAATATGCACGATGATGCATTATTCTTGATGATTGATGAGTTCCAACCAATCACAAGAGCAATAACCTAAAAGTTTGAAGTTTTGTTCGCCAGTGTTATATGCCAAAAAATGCATTCTTTGGTGTGTGGATGACGATCTGTGTTGGGGTTTACACATCTGTGTGTGTTCATGGATTTATCTGTTGATGTGTTCATAATGTGTGTGTTTGTGGGTGTAGTGGAACAGACTGTGTGCATGATTTGTCTTAC
This sequence comes from Engraulis encrasicolus, assembly GCF_034702125.1. Lineage (NCBI taxonomy): Eukaryota > Metazoa > Chordata > Actinopteri > Clupeiformes > Engraulidae > Engraulis > Engraulis encrasicolus. Next base: position 15,874,551 of record NC_085879.1, read on the forward strand.
AGATTTTTACAAAAGATTTTTTTTTCATTCTTTATGCCTTTATTGGAGATAACGCTGCACCCCACCCCCCCACCTCCTGTCTTAAACTCGTAAATTATTAACTTGACATTGTTGCATTTGATGCACCTGTCTGACAACATTCCACATTCCAATTTTAAACAGGATGGTGGCAGTATTTCGGTTGGCGCACAAGTCATATGAACTTGTGGCTGTATATTGGCTATATTCCGGTTGCAGAACGCTGGTCAAGACATATAAACAGGATAATATGGAACTTGTTTTGAAATGTGTACTGACAATAGTTTGTTTGAAACTGGAGTACTCTATTGCATGTATCTGCGCTCATGATGTCTCTGTGCCCAGCCTCAGGGTCTTCCACAGACAGAGAGAGAGTCAGACACTGATGGTGATTCATGGCAGTAATTGTGCTTCATCAACAAAAAAAAATCAGTGTGGCACAGGCTAACCACTATCGCAATGTCCTTTGCTCGTTGGCCACTTTGGGCTAATCGATTACTAATCAATGCTGTAAATTATAGGGAATTTAAAGCCTGTCACAGGGAAATGAAGTATTTGATTTTAGTTGACCTGTTAAGTATCCGGTTAGGTTTAAACAGGAATAAAGGTTGATACTTTCTTTCTTGACATTTATAGCATCGGGAATGCACACGTCAACAATTTGTGTGTGTGACTGGAAAGTACTATTGTATATCAACATATCGCTACTGTGTCGGTTGTTGATCTGTGGCAATTTTCTTTTTCATTTCTTCTAAGTACGCAACATCCGTCCGTGTGTAACGCGAGACCACCTTAACCCTCAAATTTCAAGCACTGCACATGTGAGTCCACAGTGCAAGACAGCACACGTTAATGAAGTGTGTACTGACAACATTGCTTCATTTCAAACGCGGCTGCAGTGTCTGATGTACTCGCGAATCGCAATCCTGTTGATGCATTGCACTCACATCATAAAGACAGCATAGGGAGTCCACACATGAATGCAAATCTGAGCTTGATGTTAACAAGCATATCATGGAGCTAGCCAGCTGTACCTACCTATAGATGTGTACATTGATAACAGCCCCTCCCCCCAACTCAACACATGCACACACATCCTCCCTTGCTTGCTAATGACAATTGTAGAGCTGCTAACACTTCATAGTGGGAAAATCCCTTCAGGTGTAAAAGCTACCACCCCACCCCCACGAACGCACGCGCACACACACACACACCCATGCACGCGCGCGCACACACGCACACACAAACACACACATACACACCTCCCTTCACACATTAGCTGCAGATGTCTTAAAGCGATGAGTAAACAACAAAGAAGGCCTACATACTATAGAAAAGATGATATAGCCAGCAAGGTACTTGCTCTGAAATTTGATTCAAATGTGTTTTTTTTTTAACTTTTTTACCCATCGTTTAATATGTCCCTTGTGTGGAATGATATTAAGTGATGTTGTAATAACCTTTAGAAGAATGATAATTGTTAATTGAATTATGATGACAAGCAGCTAAACCAACGTTTTATTGTACTACTCTACATCCAATAAATAGAAATTTAATATCTAATGTAATAATAATAGCCAGCTTGGGCCTGGCCTACAAAGTCATCCAAACGCATTGGCCATAGAGTTGGCTAAGGCAGCACAGAGCCAATTTGAACCATAATGTCAGCGATTTAGTCCTACCCAGAGCCTTCTGCGGTCTGATACGAGCAAGTCCAGACTAAAAGTTTTAACATTTAATCTGGCTTCCCAGGCTAGAGAGATGCTGGTGTTGGATTGTACATTTGGGGTCTGGATGAAACCAAAACTTGGAGTGGAAAATGTTGAATATTGAAAGCCTTTTCCTTTATTTAGGTTTCTTTCTCCTTCCTCTTCCTCTTCCTCTTCCTCTTCTTTTTCTTCTTCTTCTTCTTCTTCTTCTACTACATTTTTTGAAATATGAATGCACCTGTTGCCTTTTGTAAACCTCCTTCACTGTTAAACGTTGCAAGCCAGTTAAATGTAAAAAAGTGAACTCAACTTGAGACTTAACTCAACTTGAGGCTTTCTCAAGTTGAAGTTAACATACAAACTTAAGGCAACATGGCAAATTACTTTTTAGCATTTAACTGGCTGCAATGGTTTACAATGCTGGGGGCTGTGTTTTCAATCTCGCCGCCATTGGCAAGAAAGTGTTTCGACAAGCACATAATCTCACAATCCTTTGTGCCTAAGGTGTGAAAGTACGAGTTTTGCAAATTACTTTGTGAAATGTTTCACAAAAAGTGTGAAGCTACAGTCTGTGTTTATCATTGGGAAAGTTCTGGACAGATGGTTTAGGTGTAAAGATTTATTAATTGTGTGAAAATGTTCATTTTACCGTGTTAACAACCTTAAAACTGTAACACCTGCTTTGGCATTGTACGAGTGGTCTTCTGTTCGACTTGTTTTTCTAAGATAGGCTACATAATGCTTCCAGATAGGTGTGGAAGTCTGTGTCTGTCTGCTTGCCTGCGTGTCTGTCTTTCTGACTGTCTGTATGTCTGTCAAGGTCAGTTAAGGTCTGTCTGCTTGTGGTTCTGTCTGTCTGTGTGTCTAGGGGGGTAGTCTTCAGATTGAAAGCTATATCAAAGGTGTTGCATTAAACTGACGCTAAAGTCATGTGGAAAAAGGAAATATCAGAAGGGCACAAGCACGCACACAAGCACGCACGCACACAAGCACGCAAGCACACACACACACACACACGTAATGAATCAAGCACATACTGTACAAACATATTTACACAGAGAACTTAGACATTCTCCTCTGATTCTCTCTTTCATATGTGTCATATACAGCAGCTGCAGATGATTAGCTAGTGTCACTTAAGATATATTTAGTATACTGGAATAAAATGGAATAGAGTAGAATAGAATAGAACAGAGTGGTTTCATTTTCACACTTAAACATGCATTGATGAACAGAGACTTCAGATTCAAGCTACTGGATAAAAAAAAACCTGTCTGGCCACTAGCCTATAAAATATGACTCTGATCCTCCTGGTAATGATTTTGTTATTGTTATTATGACTGCACATAAGCGTTACAGATGATGGCAGAATTGGTGAAGCACTTCCTAATACCCCTGGCTTATTGCCCCTCCCTTAATCATTGTAAAAAATCTGGAGTACAGCCCAGACTGTCTGGCTCTGTGCTAAACCATCCATTTGTATTGGCATATTGATAACCCTATCAGGCTTTGTGAGAGCAGGATGGCAGCTTTTCTGTACAAGATTGACACGCTAAGATAGATAGAATGTCTGTCGGGCTAAATGCCTCTATATTGCGAGAAATTTCCACATCAAACGAACGGTAGTAATTTAAGCCTGTGCCCAGCCCTTACCAGTCAGGATCGCCATATAGTAGTGTAGGTGTAGGGAGGGATGTATGTACTGTAGGGATGTCAACAATGAATTGATTAACGATTGATTGCAGATTAAAATGTTAATTGATTAAATGCAATTAATTGGAATTAATCGCCAACTGACGAGGGACAGGGCAATTATGGGTAAGCGGTTAGGGCGTCAGACTTGTAGCTCAAAGGTTGCCGGTTCGACTCAGGTTGGTGAGGAGAGTAATTAACCAGTCCTCTCCCCCATCCTCCTCCATGACTAAGGTACCCTGAGCATGGTACCGTCCTGCCGCACTTTGGGCCCTTGGGGGCTGCCCCCTTGCACGGGTCAGGCATAAATGCAGTTTTGTTGTGTGCAGTGTGCAGTGACTCAGGTGAAATGGGCAGGACGCAGTGCGTGTGAAGATGGGTGTGAAGAGTAAGAACATTTCAATCAGGTCAATCAACTAACAATCAACAAATATAATGTCAATCAACTAACAATTCAGCTAACAACTAACAATTATTAGATTTATCGATAATTTGCATCCCTAATGCACACCAAGTTTCAGTAAAGTATACGTAGGTCTACGTAAAAGGAGAATTCCGGCCAATTTCAACTTGCAGTTGTACGGTAGTGCTCTGGCCACCCTTGACTTGTCGGTACCCTCCGATGCAACATTGTTTTTGTTCAGCCTCTCTTGAGATCCTGGCCATTTAAACGAGGGCAGGGTTTCAAATTCAAATTCCAAATTCTCCTTCAGTTTTTTCCAAGACAGACGAAGATTGTACATATAACATATTGCTCTTAAAGTGTAGTTATTGCACTTACAGATACTTTGATACAATGCAACATAGCACTAGAAAATTGTCCAAAGAGATTATTAGAAAGATACACAATGTGCTATGGCAAGAAAACTAAGGCCTGCTGCTCTATTAAAGACGGTATTTAAAAGACCACAGTGTCACAAACAACAAGTCTATCCCTCTATCTCAGCGTCTCTTTCTTCTTGTTTTCAGCATCTCTTTCAGAAGATCATCTCTCTTTCTTATGACTTTCTTCCCTGTTCTCTTGTGTACTGCACACTGCACATTGGTCGCCAAGCATCACCTGTCTCCCCAGAGATGGAAATCATTATGATACACTCGGCAGAGTTGCACATAATCAAATATGGGAACTAATGAGGGTGTTTAATTACTCTTTCTTAATGTTCTTCTAGCATACCTACTAATACGCGATTATAATATCTGTCAAATCCAGGAGAAGATGTGCAGCTTATACATTGGACTAAGCAGATGTTGTGATTTGAAGCAACGATAGAGAAATAAAAGATGAAGGCTCATCTGAAAGACAGCTTGTCAACAGTGTTTCGCAAACCTCCGCAACATCTCTATCGCAAGGTAATCTGTCTTTCTCATTGATGTCAGCATCTGCACCACCTCTATGAGAAAATTCAGCAACACTTTATTTTAAGGGGCCTTTAATTACAGTGCACTTACTCATTAGTAACAGTGGACTAACAGGTGTAGTAACATGTAAGTACAACTGTCGTAGGCCCCGACATGTTATTACATCATAGAGTTTGTGTGTCTATATGACCATGACCATGATGTGCTATGAAGTGATTTTATAACACTTTGCCAAAGTGATGAGTTCTTCCAGTGAGGCAAAGGGCTGAGCTGAGGCCCAAGTCACCCTTCGGTAGGTACACAACAATACACATGAGTATGATGTAATAACATGTACAACATACTTATGTTATTGCAATAGCTAGTCCCCTCTACCTAATGAACAAGTACACTGTAATTAAAGGCCCCTTAAAAATAAAATGTTACCGAATAGTTTTTTTCTTTCTTGCTTTCCACATCCCCAACATCTCTATCGTAAGATCATTCCACTTTCTTCGCTTTCTTCTTTATTCCGTTGTGCTCCGTATACTGCACACTGCACATTGGTCAGCAAGCATCACCTGTCTCCCGAGAGATGGAAATCATTATGATACACTCGGCAGAGTTGCACATAATCAAATATGGGAACTAATGAGGGTATTTAATTACTCTTTCTGCAGGCCGGAGTTATTGGATTAGTGATACTGGTACTCATTTTCCAGGCCATTTGTCACTGGGGTTGACAGCTCGGAGGAGCGAGGGAGGAATGTAATGGGCCTTTACACACAGAGAAAGGGGAGCAGCACTTTGTTAGTGTGTACACAGTCAAAAATGTCAGTGTTAATTCAACACTTAGAGAGTTCATTTAAACATCTAGACTCAATTTGGTCCCACTGTACTCTCTAAGTGTTGAATAAATAGATTTTTTAAACTGTGCACCACTCTTTTAGTCTAGGAGTGGAAAATATTGTTTTTGCCTGGTGGGTTGGTCTATCGCCACACCATAGGGGATAATTGTAGTCAGGCCATGGATCTGTCTTGGCTCTGTCCAGCGATCACAGCACTATCAGTGTTAAGAGTTTAAAAAAAAAAATCTGTGTAATGAGTTGTTGGGGCAGGCTTATATTACAATGACTTGACGATGCTGGCCTATTATGTGCAGTTAAGCCGTGTGAACACCAACCACAGCTTTGGCTACGGTGCGACCCCAGACCATACATTTTCTGTCATAGTCTGTCTTACTCGAGTAAGATGGGACGGGCATTGGAAATTAGCTTTTGGCTATAAATGCTATGATGCTTGCTGTTTGGTTGTTATGCAACCTACATGTTATGTATTTGTCCCTATCAAATAAATTAAACTAAACTAAACTAAACTCTATTGTGTGCCTAAGTGGGTACAGCTGCTTGTCGCTGGGGCAGTACCTTTTGTGTGACGATTATATGCTGTATCTACCAATGTCGTCTTTTAAAGGAGCTCTAAGTAACTTCTATGCAATGATTAATCACCTTAACAAATGAAGCACTGCTTAAATAAGTCATTTAGTAGGCTAATGAAGTCTCTCTTGACCACCCCCGCTGTCTGTAGGCTGAAAAAACACACTTACAAAATCTGATTAGATGTCCCTGCATGCAAAGTCTGCACCAGAGAGAGTAGAGAGAGAGAGGTTCCATTGGCCCATTGTTTCCTGGTTCTATTATGGCCCCCTTAGGCAGACCTAGGCAGACCTAAGGACTGTTCTATTCATTGTAGGAGCATTATGACACGCCCCTTTAGGCAGACCGGAACCTGGTCGCGTTAGGTGCCCATAGAAACCTATTATGTTGGCATATCTCTATACTTAAAGAATCTCTGTCTGCACTGTGCAGACCTACCTTCCTCAACCTACATGCAAAGTCGCAAGAAGCAGCATTTCCTTACGAGCTACAGTTTAAGAAAATCTTAAAAACTTCAAATACATGATCTCGTTGGTATTGTCTGCTGCCATTCTGGGATGAAAACATTCGAAATTCGACGAACAGTAAATGTAGCGTCAATTCAAGTCAGTCCTTCTCTGAGTGTCGAAATAACGCTTGAAAATGTATTGTGTCCAAAAAGGGGTTTGTGGGAGAATCTCTTTTGTAATGACGTTTGAATTCCCAATTCCCACACCCAAACAGAATAATCAGAGCTACAGGCAGGCAGTCACAGAGCCGGTTTTACCAGTAGACAGGCTAGGCAAATGCCTAGGACACTAATATTGGCCCTTTGTAGGGCCCCCCAAACAGTCAGCCCTGCCATGATAAATACCCAGCAAAAGTAATTCAAGAGGGCCCCATGTCTATATTTTGCCGAGGGCCCCCAAGTGGTTAGAACCGCCACTGGGCAGTCTGATAGAAATATGGCATACTGGTGATGTGGCAAACCCAATATTGTTTCTCACATTTGGGCCTTGAGCCAAACCAGCGGAGGGCTGCCAGTGAATTCAGATGAGCCTGTTTACCGGATTTTGTTGCAATGGTATCAAGACCTGTCGTGTGTCCTGAGTCCAGTATCCATAATAATGCTTTGTATAGATATGATAGTACATGTTGTGTGATACACACATACTGTAAAGCATGTTGTGTGACACATACTGTAGGCAGACAGACGGTCTCTCATGATGACATTGGAGCTTCTCTTTTAAGTGATGTGATAAATTATCACACTGTTTAAGCCTGACTTACTGTAAGTCTCTATGCTCTGTTTACTAACCTGGCAGTCTTGGCAGGTGTGTCTGATATGGCAGAGTTGCACAGTGAAAAATGGGTGTCAACATTTCAGAGTAAACTTATATACGTGTATTAGCCTGTGACTGTTTTTCCAAGGACACTTGTTTCAGGGGTTTGTCGAGAGGTCGTAGGTTCAAGAGGCTGGGTCTGTACCGTGCAGAATTACCTCGAGCCCTAGTTAAGACCTCTATGATTTTCCCCACCAAAGCCCTTAAAGAACGACTTCTTTCAGTCTTCTTTGAGAGCCTTAGCCATCTTCAGCCCAGTCCGCTCCAGAGGTATTTTCTAAGGCCAACCCTTGTGTTTGTTCCAGGAGTTTATCTAGAGGTTGCAGGTGCAAGGCTCGTTCTGCACTGCGCAAGATTGCCTCGAGACCTGCTTTAGTCTGGCCTGTCCAGTGAGTTTCTCAAAAGGGAAGTTGTTAGCCTGTTAGCAACTTCGGTAGTTGCCAATGGGAAAATGCATTGAAAGCAACGAAGTAGCTAATGTAGTAAGCAACTTTGGTTTCGAGAAATTCACCCCAGAGGTGTTCTGCTGGGGTTTGGCTATATAGCCTGTGGCTGAGCTGAGTGCTTTTCGTAAGTCTCTCCCAGTGTTTGTTTCAGCTATCTGAGCAGGTTGTCCCTATGGGCCTATAGAGATTCGCAGCACTCTGCATCTCACTTTCTCACCCAGAACGGCTCTATATTTGTCTGCGTCAATCTTTCCCTATTATTTTGACTACTCTCTCAGTCCTCTTGTCACAGAGGAGGAAAACATACACACACACACGCACGCACACACACACACACACACACACGCACACACGTGCGCGCACACACACGCACACGCAAGCATACACACACACACACACACACACACACACACACACACACGCACACACGTGCGCGCACACACACGCACACGCAAGCATACACACACACACACACACACACACACACAAGCCTTCACTGCGTGATGCTGCCACCACTGTGTTTGACTGCAGGAAGGGTAATAATGAGGTGACTGTCAGAGCCCAGTTTCCCCTCAACACACACACACACACACACACACACGTACACACACACACACACACACGCACACGCGCACACACATACACACACACACACACACACACACACACCACACAGACACACACGCACACACACACCCACACGCATGCAGACTCACACACACACACACACACACACACACACACACACACACACACACACACACGCACACACACACACACACACACACACCCATACGCATGCAGACTCACACACACACATGCACACACAAATAAGCAAACATGGACGCACGGGCACGCTCACACACATGCAGTACACACGCACACACACACACACACACACACACACACACACACACACACACACACACACACACACACACACACACACACACACACACACACACACACACACACACACACACACAGATATACTGTAGGGATTTGTGGTCAAGTAATTCAATCTTTGTTCCATCAGACCAGAGGATTGTCCTTCTCCTGGCCTGCATGCATGGAGTGTGTGCGTCCGCGTCGGTTTGCCTTTCAGGAGCATAGTCAATGAGCTAAATGTGGACTTCAAGAGGCAGCCTGTAAAATCATCTCCAAGATCATTGATTGACATGGAAAGGCAGCAGAGAAGCAAGCCCATTGACAAAAAATAAGGTCTGGGTAGTCAAGAGCGCCCACGATTTTCACTCTTTTTATTTCTCCTCATCCAGCCATAAAGCGTAATCGGGCTGTTTTTGCATCATAGCACAAAGATGTCAGCTCTTTAATGGCGGAAAAAATGAGTTGAATCTGTTTTCGTGTGTGAGCGCAGCATAGCGAAATGTGGAAAATGTGAAAGAGTTTGGAAACGTTCACACCATCCACTATTATTAGAATGCATGGAAGCGAAGTACTCAGTTGTGTGGTCTCTCCCACAGCACCCTCGTGCTTCAAATTAAAAGCCCTCGCTAGATCTTTACAAGTGCTTTGAGCATTCTACAGGATCTAAAGAAAGCCTCAAAGCCTCAAGCCAGGTAGAGAAATTCTGATACAAGAGCTTGCAGTTAATTTCATCATGTCATTTATGTTGAATAAAAATGCCATCACAATTGACTGGCCCTTTGTATGTAGGCTACTTCATCATCATTGCTGAATATACACTACTTCAAGGTAATACAAATGTTGGTATGTATGTGGGCATGGGAAAAGACAGCAGTATGTCTCTGTGTAGAGAGAGGTACAGGTCTTGAAATCCAAGACAATTTTAATTATAACTACATATTTGTAAAATTCCCTCACACTTTGGCAACAATGATATTCACATGTGAACTAAATCAAAACAGCAGGCTGAATGATACTGCTGGGATCGCTTTCAGACTGATTTAGGAGAACTACAAAAAAAACCAACGTTTTTGTCATTTGGAGTTCATTAGATTTTAGATTTTTTTTCAAGTTGTTTACAGACATAATAACTATTTTCATGACATTCTTGAAGCATTGCATTACTCTAATTGTTGTTCCTGAGTTTGGTGACATCAAGTCAGATCTGTTTTTAAATTTGGGATTATTAATTGTGGGAACCAGGGAGCTCAGAGCTGAAGGTTGACTAAAAGTTCAGCAAGAGAAATGTAGGCTATGCAACCACGCTCCCATACTCTCTCCTAAAGTATAAATCATGTATTTTGCCGAACTAAATTATTCATTTGGTTGTATCGTGCAGACAACTGTCCTTAGACATTGTCCAAAACATGACAGCTCTGTTGCTTAAAAAATCGCCATGAGACTTGATGTTTGTGCCTAAAATTCCAAATCTTAGCATGCATATCTGAGTTGGGGCATGGTAAGATACAGACGACAGCAGATGCCTCATGGATGTTTTATACAAGTCGGATGGTTCATGGTCCAGGTCAGGTGCAGATTGCTAAAAATGAGAACGAGAGATAGAGAGAGAGAGAGACGAGAGAGAGAGAGAGAGAGAGAGAGAGAGAGAGACACCCCGATGACAAGTCTGTTATATCCAAATAGCAATAACCAAATGTCTTACAGTGTCTGTCAGTAAAGAATGTCTGTGAAGTTGTTGCAAGTTTAAAATTTTGTTGGAGGAACAGAGGAATGGTGAACACATTTGCTTATACTCAACAAGAGAAACCTATTCATTTTTTTTACGTGAAAGGTGAACGGTTAAGTGCAGTGCACCCCTATAGGCCTACTGTATGTCCCATCTGGTCCAGGTTGCGAAAAAGAGGGGAAGACCCTGTAATCACAAGACAAAATGTGTCCTTTACAACATAGAAGCCTCTTACTGCAGATGTAAACCACGTACACTAGTAGCTGTAAGTTACTTGGAAAGAATTATCATCAGCTAAAGTGTAATGTACTGTTACAACCTCAGGGTTTAGAGCCTATGTCATGCAGGACATTGGGTAAGCGGTTAGATTGTCAGACTTGTAGCCCAAAGGTTGCCGGTTCGACTCCAGACCCGTCAGGTGGTAGTAATTAACCAGTTCTCTGCCTCATCCTCCTCCATTGAGGTACCCTGTACATGGTACCGTTCCCCTGCACTGCTCCCTTTTGGGTGCCATTGGGGGCTGCCCCATTGCACTGGTGAGACATGAATACAATTTTGTGTGTGTGTGACGGAGGTCATCTTGTACTGAACGTGCGACCTCGTCAACTACAACGGTCTGGCAATGGGAGACACAGTACAATACCGCTGGGCCAAGAGACTAGTCTCTCGGCCCAACGGCACGAGACTGTATGAGTCTATCGAAGGGAGGTTTTATCAGCGTGCCACGCCAACTCTGCTAGTTAGCCTCCGTTACACTCTCCCCCTTAAACCTCACTCCCAATCCGGGTCACGGCACCACTGTGACGGAGGTCATCTTGCACCTGTTCACCCGCCTCCGGGATCGAACGTGCGACCTCGTCAACTACAACGGTCCGGCAATGGGAGACACAGTACGATACCGCTGGGCCAAGAGACTAGTCTCTCGGCCCAACGGCATGAGACTGTATGAGGCTATCGGAGGGAGGTTTTACCAACATTCCACGCCAACTCTGCTAGTTAGCCTCCGTTACATGAGCAGTGTGTAGTGAACACTTGTGTGCTGTGGAGTGCTGTGTGGCAATGACAATGGGAGTTGGAGTTTCCCAGTTGGGCTTTCACTTCGCTTTCACTGAAAGATTGCTGATGTGAATGTGAGAGAGGCACTAGTATGCGTGTTAAGTTATGGGCAGGGAGCAACTTTGGTGCCTTCAGTTTGCCTGAGTGCCCAAAGGTGCTCAGGGCGTTCAGTAAGAAGAGATGTTCTTGACATCATTAAGATTGCAGGATGTAATCCTCTATCTCCCCAAAATCATACGACAATGTATCAGAGATGGCATCTAGTAGCGTCCATCTCTGAATGTGTGCTCTAGGCAGTATAACCAACACCCCGTACTTAAATAACTGTAAATCATGTTTGGGTAAAAGCTTCAGCTTTTAAAGTATAATGTAAAAAAAACAAGCTACAGCTACAGTGTCTGGTTGTGGGAGCGAGGCACTGTGGCGCCTTTTGTCTGGGTGCGCCCAGCTGGCATTCAAAGCCGATAGCGGCAGGAGAAAGCAAGCCCCCTTTTCCACCTTCCACCCCTTCGGCGCAGATATAAATAACCTGTTGGAGACTTTGGAAGAAAAAATACAAGGGGAGGCGAGGTGGTGGTGTGTCTGCGTCTGTGTCTGTCTGTGGGTTTGTGCATGTGTGTGTAAATGCAATCTGTGTGTGTGTGTACATACACACACTGTGTGTGTGTGTGTGTGTGTGTGTGTGTGTGTGTGTGTGTGTGTGTGTGTGTGTGTGTGTGTGTGTGTGTGTGTGTGTGTGTGTGTGTGTGTGTGTGTGTGCTGTACGAGGGCGGCGAGGGCCATCAGAGGGGGAGATGAACGAGGCTGCATTGCTCTGCTCATTAAAATGTGTTGGAGGGATGATGTGTGTTTGTGTGTGCTTGTGTGCGTGTGTGTGTGTCTGTGCGTGTGCGTGCGCCTGTGCGTGTGCACGTGTTTGCATGTGTGTGTGCGCGAGCTTGTGTGTTTGTCTGCGGCGTAATCGCCACGTGTCTGTGTGTCTGTGTTTGTGTCTGCGCCTCGCATGCCACGTGTGTGTGCATGTGTATGCGTGTGTGTGTGTATGTGTGTGTGCGTGTTTGTCTGTGTGTGTGTGTGTGGAGGGATGATTCTGGAGAGGAAAACAGGTTAATCACAGACTAGCAACAGGCCTCTCGCTATAGACCTCCACACAATGTACCTCAAAGTAAAGTATCTGTGTGTGTGTGTGCGTGCGTGCGTGCATGCGTGCCTGCGTGCCTGCCTGCCTGCCTGTGTGTGTGCGTGTCTGTGTGTGTGTGCGTTCATATTTATGTGCAGTATGCATGTATGCGTGTTTGTACACATGTACTTGTGTGTGCGTCTAAGTGTGCATATAACTTTGTGTGTGTCCCTGTTCCCGTGTCTGCCTCTGTGTGTATCCATGCCTGTGTTTGCACCTCTGTGAACTCATCGGTCTCATTTGTGCCATATGTCTGCTCAGTACGTACTGTATGTACAATGTACACTGCTCCCCTCGGCAATGTGACTAATAGCGGTTTGAAGACAAATTTGCGATCGGTGCATTATTCGTGAGAGGTTTACATTACTTGTGCAGTAACTTACATCTTGAGGTGGGTAAGGCAAGACCGGATAAGAGGGGTGAGAAACCCCAAATCCCCAGGTCATTAGCGATGCTAACGAAGAGTAAACGGCCAAATGAACACAATCCCTGGGTGTGCGCTCCGGCCAAATGAACATGTTCCCCGTGTTGCTGCTCAACAGACTATCACTATAATTGGACGTAATGAGGAGGAGACTGCCCGGCGGTGGTCCTGGGTGGTACTGTATATATACACGAACGTCTGCCGAGAGGAACACTCGCCCATCGCCCCATGACCCCTTGTCTTCCTTCCCCCGTTACTATAGCAACATCGGCGCGGCTTTAAAGTAATGTCCATATGTAATTCTCTTCTTTGCCACTTGGCAGATAAATATAGCCTGCCTATGTACCCTGCTATACATACCACCACCATGCCACCACGCCAGTTCGTTTGGGTTATTCGACTATGCGAGTATTGATGGATGTGTGCCTGGCAGACGTAGTACGCCCAAATTAAGTTGAAAGCAGCAGACTTTTTTGAAGAGCTTGATTTATTAGTATCTTCCACACACCGCGGTCTTCCATCTTGTTGGTGTGTCTTTGAAGTAATCAAGTAATTAGGGAATAGATTGCACTCTGTTTTTTCTTTTTTCTTTTTCTTTTTCTTTTTATTTATACATTGCAGGGCCACTAGTTGCCTACAACTATTTTTTTGATAGCATCCCACATTAATATAGATTATGTGACTCTATATGCTACTACTGTATGTCGGTCCACCTGTCTGAAAATGCTTTGCTCTGTTCACCTTGCTTGGATAAAGCATCACCTGTCCACACCATGCACGACAATGTTAAATGCTACATATTAAATGTTACTGTGTTTATTCAACACTTAGAGATTAACACCAACACTGCGAGTGCTACATTTGAATCTCTAAGTGTCCCGTTAACACTGCAAAATGTATAACGAGATTGTCCAAAAACGAGAATGTCCAAAACTGTTACCACAATACATTTGAAGTCCACAATGCTTGAGCATTCTGGCAAAACGTGCCTTTGCTGACAGAAAGGTTCATTGGAAACGAGTGTATCTATAGCTAACCGTCATTCTATTACCCTTTTATCATTGCTGACAGAAAGGTGAAGGAGGAACCCGTGCATGTGTATACTGTATAGCTACACCTCACTGTGGTACCTCTTGCTGACATGCAATAAAGGTACCTTGGAAACCAGTAAAGCAAGAGCTAATATTTGCGTTGGTACCTCTTGCCAACATAAAAGTGCAGTGGAAACCAGTGCTAACAAGCGTTCTGGTGTTTTTTGTCTTTGTTGACATGCAGTAAAGGTGTAGTAGGGTCAATGACGTTTTTGGGGGGGGCTTAGACATCAGTCGGTAAAACCACAACTAATGCCCATAAATTGATTACTAATGGGTAATTAATGTACTGTAATGAATATGTTTCTTAGATAATCCACTAAAATATTTAATAATTTAATACATACAATAATGTCATTAGCTGTGGTTGCACCACCCTGATGTATGCTAGGCCTACTACTAAAACGCCATTGACCCAGTGGTAGAAGCCAGTGTTCTGTAGCTAGCTTGATAGCCCTCGCTCTGGTGCCTTAGCGTGCTGGCAGTTCTCCCCGGTCCTCATAGCCCCAAGGGTGGCCTGGGGACTGTTTGATGACTGCGAGGGCGAACCCCTTTTGCCTGCCAGCCAGCCACAGATGGGACTTCTTCTGGGTAAAGTGTGTGTGTGTGTGTGTGTGCGTGCGTGCGTGCGTGCGCGTGTGTGCGTGTGTGTGTGTGTGTGCGTGTGTGTGTGTGTGTGTGTGTGTGTGTGTGTGTGTGTGTGTGTGTGTGTGTGTGTGTGTGTGTGTGCGCGTGCGTGCGTGCGTGCGTGCGTGCGTGCGTGCATGTGTTTAGTTCTTGGTCTGGTTGGACTAATGGGAGGATTCAGACACTGGCAAAATTGTGTGACCAAAGGGGATATCTAGTTACTGAAATCCTGAGAGGCAGGGGAGAGAGAGCGAGAGAGAGAGAGAGAGAGAGAGAGAGAGAGAGAGAGAGAGAGAGAGAGAGGAAGTGCCCCACTGATTCCGAAGCAGCAGCAGCAGCAGCAGCAGCAGCAGCAGCAGCAGCAGTATCATCCGTGTCTCCTCTCACTAGCTCCCCTGTTCTCTTCAAACAGGCCTTGGCCCCATATCACATTTGGCTTTGGGTACTAACACACCACTTGACTGATGAGAATGCCAGGGACCGGGCCTGGCATAACAACAATAAAAACCCTAAACAACAACAACAACAACAACAACAAAACCAACACAGCATGGAAGACTGTTGTTGTTAATTATTATTTAGCAACACATGAGAGAAACATTGTCCTTTAGCTACTGTGTTTGGCCTCTCTGTATGGGGGTAGTTCCGCAATAGAGGAACAAGAACAAGAACAAGAACAAGAACAAGAAGTTGAATGGCAGAATAAAAACAAAAACAACACACACTGCACTGTAGTGACTATAGCATGGAAGACATTGTTGATGACTAAAATGATTTAGTGACACATAAAAGTGACATTCTCCAATAACTGAATTTGGTCTTACTGGATGGGATTTAGTTCCACAAAGGTTAAGATAGTAACTGACCACTCAACTTGATTGACACAGAAACAACGAACAACATGGAATACATTGCTTAGCATTATAATGATTTACTGACACATAAGAGTCACATTCTCCTTTAGCTACAGTAGGCCCAGCTGTGTTAGGCCTCACTGTATGGGGCTTAGTTCCACAAGAGGCACGAGGGAAGAAGAAGGAGAAGAAGAAGAAGATGAAGAAGAAGGAGAAGAAGGAAGGAGAAAGCAGAACGCTCTTGACTGAACTGAGCAGAGCACAGACATTTGCTTTCGGACCGTCAACAAACAAAACAACAAAACAGACAGAGACAGCAGGGCCACAGATGAAGCGACACTCAGAGACCAGAGAAGATGGAGAGTGGCAACAGATGGACTAGTAGACGGGGAGGGAGAACAGAGACAACCGAGAGGAGCAGACAGCAATGGATTTAGTGTATTTGCATGAAGATTTTTGATTGGCTGGAAATCAAGATATTGCTAATCATGCGGGGGGGGGTGGATGTAGGGGGTGAATACACAGTAGCAGCATGGTAATACACAAGGGAATACTGTAAAACATGGTAGCAGTAGCAGCACATGGTAAGTTTATATCCACAAAGTGATACAGAGGGTGGGTGTGGGGCAGTGCATGCATAGTAGCAACAGTTGCATGGCATGCATGGCAAGTTTACGTATATCCCCCCCCCCCCCAAAAAAAAAGAAAAAAAAAGAAAGAGCAAACAAAAACCTGGAGAATGCACCCATGCACCACTAGAATGAAAGTTCCACTGAATGAAAACGATTTTGGGTCAACACCTAAAATATATCCCGATTAACTATGGGTCCCTCTTTGAAGGTCTACTCTTCTTCAAATAAGGAAGGCTTGGGACTGCCAACTTGAGAAGTGTTTAGTGGAACAAGGAGTGAACCTCGTTGAAAATCGCATCCTATTCCAATCGTCAATTTGTTCATTCATGTCATTGAAAAGCAATCAGTGGTGGGAGGGGTGATGTCAGTTGATATCCTTCCCCGTCCACTGATTAGCCGGTTTTCTGGTAACAAAACAAGAAGTCTTTCTCACTACCTTTGACCAGACACAAATTTTTTTATGTCTGCTCTAAGGTATGCCCTTGGAGTCAAAAAGTGATGTGCGCCTCAAAGGCACCCCCTTGTGGCAGCATAACTTCAGAGACAGGTAAGTTTAGAGAAAGGTCTAGGTTTAGGCAACCTCGTCATCATGGGACGTGGTGGGTATGCCCCGATTTGCTGTTGTCATCAGTTCACTTAAAACACCTCTGCCTCCTCCACAAACAAGAAAGAGGTCTGTGGATGAGAGTGTGGAGCCAGGATGTTGCTCTGCAGGCATTCAGCGACAAAGAGTGGCGTTAAAATGTTATGATGACCAGAGCTTAGTTTTTTAAAATATGTGATACGATTGTGTCACAAACAACCATGTGGACTAGAGTGTATATATGGAGCATCTGAGCAGACTCCACCTCTTCTATTCCGATTACTGATCCGATCAAAGAAATCTATTCCCATCGGGCCGTATACAAGGGGATTGTTGATCGGATTTAAAAAATATTCCTATTCTAATCGGATCAAAAGTGTCCATATATACACAGCTAATGGTAGTCAGAAATTGATGAGTTGGGATGAGACTGTGTTGAATGAAATGAGCACTAGGGGATGATGGAACCAGGGAAGTTTAGATATCATTCTACTGTATTACAAGTGAATTCTGGCATGTTGTCACATGCAGCAGATTTGTACTTCTCTGATGTTTGTTTGCGGATATACCAAGACATACTAGTAAATCCTTGGTCTACATCTTGCTTGTCTTAAGGCAATTTGACATGTCAAGAAGACGACTGTGAAATGATGTTGCCTATGATATACTACATTTTGAGTACCGCCTCTTGATTTTCAAATTAGATTAGTCTAACACAGACTGACAAATAAAGAGGCAAAGCCTTGAAGTACCTTCTTTTCAATCTTATGTAATATATAAAAAATAATGATTGCACTCAAGCGGGCTGATTTATTCCCAAAGCTTAACCGGAGTGCAGCAGCAAGATTTTAAGGAGGAAGGGAGAGAGAGAGAGAGAGAGAGAGAGAGAGAGAGAGAGAGAGAGAGACAGAGAGAGAGAGAGACAGAGAGAGAGAGAGAGAAGAAAGCAAGAAAGCAAGAAAGCAAGGAAAGGAAGCTTTGGGGAACAAATCAATAGTCGCACCTCATGACTGGGCATAATGGTTTATATTCTGCCCCTAAAGCCGTGCTTGTTTTGTCTGGACTTGGTGCCCTTTGAGAGGCATTGTTTTCTTCCAACCTCCTCCCCCTCTCTCCGCATCTCCCCCAAGCCATTGTAGTGGCATTTCTGATTCTGTCATTGAGTTCCTGTCTGTCAAAAGATTCTCTCTCTTCCCACCTCCCCCTTCCCCTTCCCCTCTCTTCCGCTGTCCGGGGCCCGAGCCCGGGATGGATCGTTACATCTGACTGAATGTCATGCTTTAAGCACCATGCATCTTTTTTAAAAAGCATTGGAGAGACAATGGATAAGGATTGTCAACCGAAGACAGGGAATTAAAGTAGGCCTATCTCCTCCCCCTTATTAAGGTTGTCAGAGGAAGCTCAATTAAGTATGAGTACAAATAGTGTCAGGATTCAGGGGTGAGAGTTAGCGCTTGTTATTACCTCAGTCTCAGTCTCCTTATTACCTTTGTCTTTCTCAGTCAGACAATGTGTTTCCTCAGTCAGAAAATGTGATCACACTGTATAAAATGCAGCGTTAATTCAACTCTCACATAGTAGGCTACTATGGGACCAAAAACAATTCGGAAGATGTTAAATCAATTCTCTAAATGTTGAATTAAGCCTGCAAAATTGTCAGTGCAGAGTTGGGATGAATAACTGAATATTAAGTGTTATGTAGGCTTACATTGCATTCAATTCAAAAACGCTTTTCTATTTTGTTACTTTATAGTAGTGGTAAGGTGTGTTAAATATGAAAAGGCATTATTTTAAATGATGATATACCCTCCATTTGGAAGCACATCAACGGCAATACATGCAGTGATAATGCAACACTTAGAGAGTCCTCTGGAACCAGATACACAAGAAGACTGTGCACTTGTTTCTCCTACGGATGTTATGAGGAACAAAATTAATTTCATGGCTCGGTCACGACAATCTTCTTATGACTGCTGACTGAGGCATCAGCTAACGTCATGGTAGCTCTCAAGAAACATGCACCACACGGCCCTAACGTGGCTCTAACGGTAGGGCACTGGGCTGCTACGCCGGCGACCCAGGTTCGATTCCTTTGCCGAACCTTACCCATCTCTCTCCTCACTCGTTTCCTGTCCAAACTCTCACTGTCCTATCATAAATAAACTAATAAATATACAAAATATGAAGAAGGATGCCACACACACTGCTATGGCTGCAGTTCTGTTAACATGGTTATCTTGTTCCCGGCTCCTGAATGACTAATTTTATTATAGAAATATAGGATTATAGTTTCCTCTATTTTTTTTTTAGAATTCTACACAATTATTGTATTGCATTTATTAACATTGAAGTGAAATTCAGTAGGAGCCACAACTAATGGACGACTGACCCAATGTTTAGAGGGTGATTGTAAATACCTTAAACAAGGAACACATCACCTCAGTTTAGGAAATTGCTTATCTGTATTTAAGCCCTGGTAACTTATGAGATAAATATTTTTCTGTGGTTCCTTTCTCTGGATTGTTCCTTTAAGCTGGGGGGGTGGGGGGTGGCGGGGGTGGGTGTAAGCCAAAACATTCTCAAACCAAATGTATTGAGCAGATGCTTAATTCTCAATTCTGGGGTGCATTTCTGGAAAGCGTAGTTGCTAACTATGTTAGCTACTTTGTTGGTTGCAATTCAATTTCCCATTGGCAACTACAGAAGTTGCTAACTGTTAACAACTACGCTTTCCAGAAATGCACCCCTGTTTTGTCTCACTGACCCACTCCATGACCCATGCTGGTAAATAAACACCAAGGAAGGCTAGCATCTCTCCCCTCCTGTTGGGGGTAGGAAGCTGTATAAAAGGATGGATGGCCTGTGTGGATTGTTGTTTGGATTGGACTCGTGGGGTTCATCACTTCGAGAGTGCTCTGGGAGCAAATACGCCCCCAAAGATGTTAAATACACTCTAAGTGTTGAAATAACACTGCATTCTTTCCTGTGTGCAATGGCTGAATAAACTGCAGCGCTCACACATGATTTGTTTGTTGCCAGTATTATTATTTTTTATGTCACTCCTAACATACAGAATAACTTACGAAAATCACAAACATGCCGAATTTGTGAATGTTATCATTCATGTTTGTTTTCAAGTTCTATAGAGGGTCTGCTGTGAGGAATCCATACCTTTAGAACAGACAGACTTCACACTAATAAGGTAGTAATACTGCAATATTCTGCAGTGCTCCTGTAGTAAAAGCTGCAGTTTTGATACTGGATGGGTGCTTTTTTTCATATGGGTAAGTCCCCTAGTCTCTGGCAGTAGCTACTACAGACGCATCAGAAATAACAGCAACATAAAAACAACAAACCCCAACAATAAAATGTGTTCCATTCCGTACAAACGTCACTGGCAAAAACAAATTAGAACATGCTTTGGCGGAGCGAATGATCTGAGAACGCTTAGGCCTGACTGCTGCTGGTGTGGTCCGGGACGCATTGGTGTACGTCCTGCCAAAAAAAGCCTTGGCCTCGTGTCTCCCCGGTGACCTCCAAATGAGGTCAGGAAGTGATCACATCTCAGTGGGTCGTGAACGCATTCACAACAGCAGTACTTCAAGCAGTGAGCCGGTGGTCGGGGTCAATGAACAGGCATGTAAACATCATGTGTGAACTGGGCCAAAGCTGAGGATACACTACGTAAGAAGCAGGCGTCATCCATAAAGCTCCAGTCAATTTACATTTCCCTCTATGGTATGTCTGGCTTGGGTCTTCTGGGAGGAAGTTAGGCTTTCTCATGTTGCCAGACAACCGACTCCTCTGTGAAATTGGGAGGGGCGACAACGGGGGCTGGGGGTAAGCAGATTCCATGTCATGACCAAACGTTAGCGATTGGGTAAAATCAGATGAGAATTTCAAACTCCAACAGTAGGTGGGTTTACATGAACTCCTCTAATCCGATTAGAAAAGGAGTAAGTGCTTAATCGGAATAGAAAAAAGTGCTGCATGTAAACCCACCTAGTGTTCACCTCTCCCACCAGTAATCGTTTCTCAGTTCAGTCATTCAGAGTGATTGTATGAATGATGTATGGTAAAACTGGATTATGTGGTATAGATAGACCTATAGCCATGGAATGTGGATGGCCTCTTCTGTGTCACTGGCCTATGCACACAACAAACTACAGCAATTTCCGTAAGTGATGCAAACAAAATAGAGTTGAATTGTCTTCCTTGTGACTAAATAACATTGAATAATGTTTTTGAATACCCATTTACAAATTGCAACATTTGTAAATTGCAGATTGCAAGTGCAACATTTCTTAAGCATCACACTGTGGGTGGTTCCTGGATATGTTTTGTCCTGTTTATGCAACATTAAATCACTGACTTGCAATTATTTAGAAGCATTTATCAGGGAGCTACAACTCTGCCTTTTCCTGTCTGACAAACCATAAGCACTCAGCCAACCAGTGCTATAAGTGCTGCTAGTTTGCTTTTGGAAAATATTATATTACATTGGCCCAGTTGTGGTAACTGACACCTTTATTTGTACATTTTAATTTGTGGTGCGCAGATGTTACGTGACTGATGAGCCAAATGAACAATGATTTAAATCTTAGAAACTTTGAAACATAACACACATGCATTCTCTCTCCTTTTTCTCTCTCTCCTTCTCTCTCTCTCTCTAGATCTGTTGTTTGTACCGCTGTCTGTCTTTGCATTTCTGGACATCTCTGTCTTTCCATCCTCGGTTTTGTTTCTCTCTCGCTCTACCCTATTATGCCGTGCGCGTGTGTGTCTGTGTATGTTTAGACTACTTGTACTGACAATGTCCATCCAGCACTTAAATATTTAGCTCTATCTGTCATTCCAGTTCGGTGAGGAGTTGGCTTTTGGACACGTCTGCCTGAGGGAAGAAGAGGAGTTGAGGGAAAGCTTTAAGCAACCGCATTGGTGGAAATGGAGGGGGTTAACCGAGGACGTGGGCAAAACTATGTAAGGAATTGACATGGAAGCTCATGTAATGAGAGGTGGAAAAACAAACTTTTATTTCATCTATTATCTGGCTTCGAGATCCTTAACAAAATAACAGCGGAGATGGTGACATAGTTTGTCATTCATTCTTTTCACTGGATGTGGTCCATCCATTGGTCCATGCTGTCCAACAATTCTAGTTGTGTCTTGTTTTGTGATGCAAGTTCCTTATGGCTCATTTGTGTTTGTTTGCTGTTGCCATGGTGAGGACGGCTGGCTTCACTGGCTATCCTTGTGATGAACTCAAGTTCCTCTGAGGTTCGGCGTTGGTTTCTCCTCATTTAACCGCAGGAGTTTTCTTTGCTAAAACTTTGTTTTGATATGCTAAACTACTTGATGACCATTTGTTGTGCTGTTCATAACAACTGAACGTGCTGTTTTACACGGCTTGCACACAGTTTGTTTAATGTGATTCTACACACAGTAGGCTAGTGGTTGCTGTAAAAGGTGCACGTTTTAACGCTGTACTGGGTTATAAATACCCACAGCCGTCAGAACCCTTGTTGTATACATCAGACAGGAAGGTTCCGGAAAGTTGAGGTTAAATGTGTTAAAACAGTGACAAAATACTCTGTCCTTCTGTGGGTTTTAGGTGCCCAGACTCCCCACAGAAAGGAAAAGCCGGGAACCCTTTGGTTTAGAAATCCGGACGTTTCTTTTTTTCGCTTTTACTTTCCTACCTGTATTTCTTTAGCTGTAGTTTCTCTATGATGTAATCCGCACAAGCCCCCCTGAGTCAGGGGGTAGCCGAAGTGCTTTCAAAGTGTTTTTACAAATGTTCACTGGGGCTCTCTGCCGCTCTGCTGACACCCTTCTCCTCCCTCCCCACAAGCACTGTAGGTGCAGGCCAATGTTTTTATGACATTGTTTGAAGTAAAAAAAAAAAAAAAGTAATGGGGAATGGAGGGGGAGAGAAAAAGAAAGGAACAGAGAGGAAAAAAACGACCAAGAAGAAGAGGTCTTGGCTTTAAAAGTGACTTGGATTTTTCCCCTCTGGGTTTCTTGTCCGCAGCAGCCAGGGCTGCAGGAGTGAAGAGTGGAGAGCCGGGGTAAGCAGTGCAGCGCTAGTTAGTCTGGCCGCCCGGGCCACTGGCTCATGGCTTGCTCGATCCAGTGCTTCTTCAGTGGTGGTAGGCAAAATATTCGTCTACCGTCGTTGGTCCTGTTCTCTGAGAGTTGAACTTAAACTGCCAACATAGCTGCGTGAAAAGAAAAGGAAAAAGTGAAAGGAAAGTAAAACGGCGTTTACAGTAAGTCACTGAATGAAGTCATGATAAAGTAGTGGTTAATTAACTCATCATTCATAGCGCTAATGGATTTAACAATATACATGGTGTCTTTTGCCTTTTCCCAGATACAGTAACACATTAATTCATAGTTTAAAGTGTATATCGCAGGTTAACCACTACTTTGGATCAATGTGTACACACTGTATTCAATAAATTATCCACATATATAAGTCCCTCCAAAAACGATGTTAAACAACGATTTTTGTTGTTTGTTGTGGCAAATGTTGGTTTAACCGTAACCTGGCGACTACGTCAGGCGAGGCCATGGGTGAACGTTCTAATTTTATTTGCCTGGAATTTTACATAGGCGAGGTGACGATCACTAATGATATAACGGCCGTGGCCTGCAGGCCTATAATAGAAATCGCAACTACCGGTAATCGTGCGGCTTTTCTCATGCAGGGCACTGTAACAACTTCCAAATGATTTAGTAACTTGTGGCCAACTAGTTTTTAGTAGAAATGCTATACAGGGTTGCAAATTCTGCTCGGGACATATAGCCTAGGCTAGACTATGCGACATGGGCTTCTTTTTTTGACTAGGCCTAGTCCTTCATATTTTTGGGCTTGCTTTTAATCATTTTTAATTAACTGCCAATATCGTGTCAGCTAAATGCAATAGGCTACCTAAATTACAAACAGCACAAACGGGTCTCTTGAAATGATCTGCGTAGCCTAAAATGTGGTGCTATTCGCCCCACAGGGGAGTGACTGTCCATGGTGCTGAAATCGCGTCAAACTTTTCCTAGGTGCAAAACAGTAGGCTAAAGTATACCACCCGAGTCATGTCGCTGTTGTAAAAATCACATGGACTATTTTCAATTTCCTCTATAGAATTACATGCAACTTCAATAAAGGTCACCCACATGCGTGTAACAAATCAATATAGGTAACCCACGCGGCGGCGGGACTATTTCGGTTAACCTATATTCCTTGGAAAAAAAAAAGTCCGAGTGTCACAAAAAACGGCACTGTCCGTACTTATAGGCCTACCAAACGAAAGTATCCATATAGAAGAAATCAAGTCTTCAGTTTCAATAATCCACGTTGTGTGGCGCAAATGTAGCGCCTTCCGAGTCTCTCGCGGCCAAAAGTGACTAGCTCACCTCTGATGATATAGCCTACTTATGTTCCAGGTTACTCACGGCACTGAGACGATGCAGGATAATCCATGGAAAGTCTTCAAGTAATCCAAAACAGAGCGTTCAGTAAAACAACAATAGTCGCCGGATCAAATAAACATAAATACCAAAACTAGCCTATAGGCCTATGTAGATTTGGTATGACGTTTGATAAAAGCAGAGGCAAACAATCTTTCAACAGCGTTGGCTGGAGCCTTCGAGTAGAGCCTTTTGGTTGTATCTTTTCAGTCTCTATTTTCCTACTACGCGCGTTGGACCACGTTTTTAGATGCGTCCCAGCATCTCTATAAGAGGGGTAGGCTATATCTGTCCGTCCGTCTGAAACGCGTTCTTCAAATTGTTCCCTTCTGTGTCCACAAGGTGGGAGAGTTGACTATTTGGCCCGGAGCACGCAGCTGATTGCATTGTGAGACAAGTGCAGCGCGAGTACAATGCAAGTGCTGGTACATTGAATAAGAAGCAGTGATAACGCGCCAGTTGCCCTAGCCAGGACAACTGAGGGGGCATTCAATTTTCGGCATTATTTTGCGTTTGGGCTGTGGGAGGAGGCAACTTCGTTTCGTTTTCACCAACACCACTGTGAAGTGTGTGTGTCACTATGTTCACGGTCTTTGCCCCCATATGAGACTTCGGCCCGAGGATGTCAAACGTGAGGGGGGCGGCTTCTTCATGTTGTGTATGATAGTGTCACGTTGTGCAGCTCAACTATGTGGTTTGTCAGAAACTCGCGGCAATGACAATGAAACGTGGTGCTCGAAACACAAGTAGACAAATGCGCCATTTGACATAAGGTGTAGGCCTACTGAGTTCTCGGACGTATTGCAAGGGAGGTTCATTCGTTTTTCTGCTGACGGCCGTGTGGACCGCACAGGTGCTTTCCGCTGTGCCCAGACAGATTGCTTTGCAGTCGTTTGAATTTGGTAATCTCTGGCACTCTTACAATGCAGCCGACTGCTTTGCACCTTGCCGTTAAAAAACTTGGAGCGAATGATTCACCCAAACGGTTTTATTTATTTATTATTTGTCGCTGTTTAGGCTAGATTCTTTCCCACTTGGACATGATTCTGAAATGGCGTGATAGACCTACTAAAGGTTGCTACTAACAATGTCTGGTAATTTGTAGTATAGGCCTACTTGAAATTTGAAATCACATGGTAGGCCTACTTCTCCAAATTCAAGCTTTCGAGACTCGCACTTTGAGGCAAGCGCAATCGTACCCCCCGTACCCCCCCCCCCCCCCTTTTTTTTTTTTTTTTTTTGCCTTATTTCGAACACTGGTAGGCTATTTTACTGCCTCACGGTCACATGGCACCCTGTAGCGGTCATGATATAATATTGCCAATGATATTTATTGCATACCCGTACGGCATAATTCAATCACACACCGTAAAGAATACAGGGCTACCGCTACTGCGGGCTACTGAATGGCCTCGCCTGACGTCACACAATAGATTAGAATTCTTTGAACATGTTACTGAAAATACACACTTTTCCTCATTAAATTTCATTTTCTGATGCCCTATTGCATGAAAAAAATGATGGATAATTGTTGAAGTGGTAGAACTATCAAAGTAAGTCCATTATTTTGAATAAAAATTAACCTGAGATATACACTTTAAACTTCATACACATTGCAATAGTAACAATAAATAACTAGAAATGCACTCGGAGAGTGCAGACGTCTGCCGAGGAAGCTGTTTGATAGAATATTTGACTATGTTGCACTCAAATCTTTCTGCCTTGCTTTTGTGGGGATAGAAATTGGAGTGCCAAAATTCGCCCTATCCTGCAATGGTGAAGAATCTTTTTTAAAAAATCCTGTATCTGGATCGTGACCATCACCTTTGGTCATTTCCAACAACTTCACAAAATGTCATCAAAATCTGTTCAGAACTTTTTGAATTATGCTGCTGACAGACAAACCAGCGCGACCGAAAACATAACCTCCTTGGTGGAGGTAATAATACATTATACAAAATACGGTCCATAATACTTTGAATAGAAAATAAAACTTGTGGTGTCCAGACTATTCAATTCACCCTGTATGGAAAGGCGGCTTTCAACTCTGAACTTGCCGGCTAAACTTGAAATGTCTTTTGGAGCTGGCATAGACTACAGTGTGCTGTAATATATTACATTCATGGGAAAATCTAATTCAGCAGTACCAATCATCATAACCTTACTGTACCTCTGTGCTGGGGCACTGACAGCTTTGACCAGGCCCAGGAGAAAATCATTCGAAAGGGCCCCCATACCCAAGACATACAATGTATTGAGGACCCATTTCTGGGCCCCCTCTCTCCCTGACTCCGGGACAATTGATCCATTTGTCCCCTGCTGTCATCGTCACTGCCTCTGTGTGACAACTAATATCGGTTTGGATTTGCTGATGTTACTGTATGTGTCGGGGTGAAATGAAGTAAACAGCCACGTTGTGACAGACAAACGCAACGTTGAGATGTCATCAGTTTATCAGAGTGTAATCAGAGTATGCAGCGATATTTGAGATGCAAGAAGTATTGCATTGTACTAACAGACAGCAATGTGGTCTCCTCTCCTTGTTCGTTTGCTATAAAGTGACTTGGAATATTCATTGGCATTCTCTCACAGGACCAAGCAGAATCCATCACTGCACCACAGACACAAACACACACGCTCACGCACAAATGCACGCACACATGCACGCACACTGTGCTGTGCTCGTCTTGTGTCTTTGGGCTAATACATCCTCAAAATGTCCTACTCTTTGTGTAGTGTGCTTCACAAAAAACGACTCCATTTCTACCGGAATGTCCACATGCAAGTGATGCCATTTTTTTTTGTACATTCCATGTTTTTTGGAACAAATCCCGAATTAGGGAATCGTCTGGGAACTCTTTCTGCGATAAGTGTTGTGCATGTCTTTGTTTTGATTCATTGGGGAGCAGTTGGGAGGCTGCCCGTTAGATCACCACTGTCACCACTGACAATGAAGAGCTCTCTTTTAAACTTTTAAGACAAGGTACCTGTTATAACTTTGCTTTCACCAGAATTCCAGTGACCAAGTGGTGATGCACTACTAAGGTCATGTGTCATGTTGCAGTGTACAGTATAAGTAATGTAGTAGTGTAGTACCATGGTGGTAAAGTCTTTCAGAGACAAGTACAGTTTTGCACAGGTGAACCAGTGTACAGTAGGAGGTCTACCAGAGGTCTTGGATGTGGAGCTGTTAGGTAAATTGGCTGGATGCAGGTGCTAACCTTACAGAAGCTTACAGAAGGGTCTCGTCTCTTGCTGTGCACTCCAGATCCACACTCCTGATCGATCTCTTGTGTGTGAAAGAACAGCTCCTATATGTCTTTTCCACAGGGGTATTTCTGGTGCAGTTTGGTCTTTTGACAGGTCACACATACAAGTACACACGCACACACACATCTCATAATTCTCAGAGCATGGCCTGTCTGACCCACATATGCGAGTGGGCGATCGAGACGCGGAGAAGAGTGAAAAAGTCAGTCCCATTGGTCACGGTGCAGCACAAGGGCATCACATCACAGCACAGCGCACACTTTCAACACATTATTTGACCTCTACGTTTGACCCCGCCGCACGTGTGAGCAGAGGGCTGCTGTGAGCGATGTCTGAGCCATGCTCAAGTCACCTCAGGCCTACTGTAGGAGAGAGATGGAGGAAAGACAGAGCCGAGTTAGTCAGTCACCTGGTTGTGTCAATTTGAACCTATGGCCCCCAAGCTCTAAGTTGAATTGTGGCCGATTTTTTTTTTCAACATGTAGTTGTACTGTTTTACGCTACCATTAAGGCTGTTACTACCTGACAATGCAGCATTTTTTTTGTTTTGTCCTTTTCGAGATCCTGGCTAATGGGGGCATGGTTTGTTTACATTTTTTTGTTGTAAACATCTTAACATGCTCCAAATGGCATTAAAAGTTATGCAACATCAGCAGCGCACCTTACAACACACACATGCAATAACTTTTGGAATGATATTCGGAAGATGTTAAGACGGTCAGGATCTCGGAAGGGTTCAGGACTTTGAGGATGTCTAGCTACAGTATTTTGAGGCTGTCGAGGATGTCATTGAGGGTGTCGAGAAGATAGTTTCTGCTGGATGGTGCTTGCTGTGCTTGCTATGCTTGCATGAATTGTTGTCGTTTTGGCAATGTGGACCGCTTACAACTTGACAACTCGACAATCTCTTTGGGTGCTCCATCCCTAAAGCATACACAGAAACAGCGACTATGCTGTATTGGCCACTGTCAGAGAGTTGCTATCTCAGAATTCTTGGGTGCAGTAGCGTATGGGGTTCTGCAGTCTGTATTGACTAATAAAATATATAATGCTTTAGCCACAAAAAACAGGGATGGACCACAGCAAATGGAGCCTGTCCTGTCCCTGAAAACTAGGATGTGTAGTTCTCTGATAGATGGTTATGCAAGTTTGTCAATTGTGGAACACAGTTTGATGGGCCATTTTGCCCCCCTAACCAAGTACAAGTTTTGATGTGTACATACAGAAATCTTGAGATTGTTGTCCTTTGCAGATTAATCAGCAACAACATGAACTTCATTACTCATTTACTGACATCAACTCTTTTTTTTGTACAGACCTCTTCAACTTCCACAATATTTACACAAGGTTCTCATTCGCAATAACAGCACGTCAACACACATGCTGTTGAATAAATAAACGCCTGCTGGAGTGGTATGCAGCGCTATCTTAGTTGAGTACTGAGGAGCCATGAGCCACGCCACCTGATTTGACTTTGAGGGAGATAGAATAGAACAGAATAGAATGCTTTTTATTGTCACTGTACATGTACAATGTAAACTATACTGATACGTTAGAGTCACGGTAGGAAGTTCAATAATCCTTTTCATTCCCTATAAATCTCAATGTTCAGAGATAGCATAGCTGCTCGTACTTGTAGATGGATTGTAATTATGAGCTACAACTAAGTTTTTACCTTCGCCAAGACAAAGTCGGCGAAGGTTATGTTTTGACCGCTGTGTATTTATTTATTTATTTATTTATTTATTTATTTGTGAATATGTTTGTTTGTTTGTTTGTATGTACTTCGTATAACTCAGTCAGAACTGAGCCGATTTTTATGAAATTTGGTGGGATGATTGGTCATGACCCAAGGAACAATCGATTAGTTTTTGGGAGTGATTGGGTCAAAGGTCAAAGGTCAAGGTCAAAATGTTTGTTTGTACTTCGTATAACTCAGTCAGAACTGAGCCGATTTTTATGAAATTTAGTGGGATGATTGGTCATGACCCAAGGAACAATCGATTACTTTTTGGGAGTGATTGGGTCAAAGGTCAAGGTCACGAAAAGGTCAAACTCAGAAAGAACTGAGCCGATTTTTATGAAATTTAGTGGGATGATTGGCCATGACCCAAGGAACAATCGATTAGTTTTTGGGAGTGATTGGGTCAAAGGTCAAAGGTCCAGGCCAAGGTCACGAAAAGGTCAAAAACATAAATTGAGCCGATTTTTATGAAATTTAGTGGGATGATTGGTCATGACCCAGGGAACAATCAATTACTTTTTGGGAGTGATTGGGTCAAAGGTCAAGGTCACGAAAAGGTCAAAACGTAAATTGAGCCGATTTTTATGACATTTAGTGGGATGATTGGTCATGACCCAAGGAACAACCGATTACTTTTTGGGAGTGATTGGGTCAAAGGTCAAGGTCAAGGTCACAAAAAGGTCAAAAACGTTTTTCTTTGCCAAGCACTATATGCCAGAAGAACGTGTGCATGCTGAATTGAATAAGAGGTCAAGACTGGGCCAAAAATGTAATATTACGATATTCCGGTCCGATTTAAATGAAACTAACACCAAAATTTGGAGAATGTTATGCCCCACATTTTGAAGATGGCCAGAAAAAAATAAGTGGCGTAGGCGAAGGTTTGCGCTCTACCGAGTGCCCATTCTAGTTTTGATTTGTTTTCTTGAAAATAGATTTTGGGGGCTTTTTGGAGACTTTATATTTGTGAATGGACAGCAATGTAGACAGGAAGCAGATGGAGAGAGAGAGATGGGGAAGGGTTGGAAAAGGACCCGGGCGGGAATTAAACCCGGGTCGCCAGTGTAGCAGTGCAGTGCCCTACCGCTTGAGCCACGGCAGGGCCAATAAGCAGCAGCTCTGGTAAATCATGCTAAATGCTATGCTACATCAGCAGGCTTTGCTTCATGTTAGGGCCACTTCGATATCTTTGGGACAAGGGAACCCTCACCCTCAACCCCTTCAGAAAACATGCAGGGGATCCCCATGTTTGCCAAATGCATTGCACTGGCCTCATGTATATGATTGCGTCATATGTTAGGATTTAGGCTTTTAATGTGGGTATCAGAAGATCTCTCTTTTAACTAATGTGTGCACACCATTACAAGAGGCCACATCACAAAGCTTTCAAACTTATTAAGAAATGTATAAACACACGTGCAAACGTATAAACAATTTTGTATTCTTCTGTTCTCTTGTGCAATATTTTGCAAGAGAAGATCTTGCATGACTGGTGTCTGCTGTTAAAATACAAAAGCAATTGTTGGAAGCATATCAAACGTTTGCTGAACTTTTTAATAGGCTGAAATTAGAACTGTTGTTTACTAAAGTTAGTCATTGGCCGTGCTCACAATGCAACCATAGACCACATTTAATTACGCACGGTTCATTTCATATTCATCTGAAAGAAAGCACATCGATTATTCTTTGCTGTGTGTGTGTGTGTGTGTGTGTGTGTGTGTGTGTGTGTGTGTGTGTGTGTGTGTGTGTGTGTGTGTGTGTGTGTGTGTGTGTGTGTGTGTGTGTGTGTGTATGTGTGTGTGTGTGTGTGTGCATCCGTGTGTGTATGTGTGTGTCTGGGTGTCTGTGGCCCTGTGTTGTAGCCAGGCGTCTTTTATAAATTGTGTGCTGGTGTGTTCGGGGTGCCTACTCAGGGCGCCGTGATCTCATTTGGTTTTCATTTACTGAGAGGGGTGAAACGGGAGCAAGGCCAGCCATACTGTGAAGCAGCCCAACGCACAGAATAGTCTCTAATTGATTGATATTAAATCACAGTTCTTT
Organism: Engraulis encrasicolus; assembly: GCF_034702125.1. Classification (NCBI taxonomy): domain Eukaryota; kingdom Metazoa; phylum Chordata; class Actinopteri; order Clupeiformes; family Engraulidae; genus Engraulis; species Engraulis encrasicolus. Next base: position 15,906,094 of record NC_085879.1, read on the forward strand.
CTTGCTCTGCCTGGAGTAGCTCTTTACCACTGTACTCCACTGTGCAGTATATCTCCAACACGAGGATCTTTTCTCTTTTCACGGTGTAAGCTCTAAGCAGAAACACAAGCCTTCTCCCTTTTTCTCGCTTTCTTGTAATCGGGTTTTCCTGGCTATCTGATCCGATCTTATCTCGGACAGGATGAATTACGAGCTCTTTGTGGGGGCCGGGGTCAATTTGTTCACACAGTTTAGCCCTGCCACCATGAGGACTAAGGGCCTAGCTGAACAAGAAGAGCATTGGTGAGAGTGTGTGTGTGTGTGTGTTGGGGGGGGGGGGGGGTGGGGGGGGGGGGGGGGGGGGGGGGGGGGGGTCGGGTTAGTAGTGTCTTTTTTAAAGATTTTTTTTGGTCTTTTACGACTTTATTTGACAAGACAGTTTTGAGAGGTGCACAGCAAGCGAATGGGGAGATAGACGGGGAGGGGTCGGCAAACAACCTGGGTCGGGAATCGAGCCCGTGTCAGTCACATGGCAGACGAGTGCCCCACTGGTTGGCAACGGCAGGGCCTGGGTTAGTAGTGTCTAGTAGTGCTATACTGTACTGTACCCTCCCACTTACCCTTTAAATTGCTGTAGTGTTAAACTTTCTATAGTCATGGTTGCAGTCAATCAAAAAACGAGGGAAAACGGAAAAGTGGTATGTTGATGGTTCAACGAATAATTGTTGACGTATCATTGAGTTCCTCATGCCAAATTGCACTTAGCGTGATCTGTTAGCATCAGTATGAAATTATAACTGTTTGATAGATGTGTATACGTGCTAGACTTCTCTGCCATTCATTACAAATGGTAGGATGTGCAGTCATTCAATGTATGAAAGACACTACAAATGTATGAGGAACACATACTGTATTGCTCTGTGGATGAATTTGTAAGCAGAGACACTCTCTCTGCCTCTCACCCTGTGGCTTTCACATCCTCTCTCTTTTTCACCTTTGCTCCAGCGTGACAGTTTTGACTTTCTCAGCTGCCAACACTGCTCTTCTCTCTCTCTCTCCCTCTCTCTCTCTCTCTCTCTCTCTGTATCTGTCTCTCTCTCTCTCTCTCTCTCTCTCTCTCTCTCTCTCTCTCTCTCTCTCTCTCTCTCTCTCTGTATCTGTCTCTCTCTCTCTGTGTCTCTGTCTCTATCTCTGTCTCTCTCTCTGTCTCTCTCTCTCTCTGTCTCTCTCTCTCTCTCTCTCTCTCTCTCTCTCTCTCTCTCTCTCTCCCTCCTCTTAGTTCCCTCATCTCTACCCTGGTCCATTGTCCTCCATCTCCTCTTCTGTCAGTGTTGCGTTTCGTCTGTGACAGTCTCCTTTTATCTCTTTCATTTATTCTACCCCTTGCTCCGGCATCCGCCGTTCCCCCCTGCTGTCTCTGCTCCCATCATCTTATTGTAGTAGCGTTTTAGGAAATTGCTTAGATGGCGGCAGAATTGTGGATCATATGTTTAAGTGGTACTTATTCCTCCTTTCCATCCATACAACCACTTACGTACGTTTATCCATCGATACTCGTATCTATTTATCTGGCAGCGTTGAATCATTTTACAAAGTAGGAAATTGCTCAGATTGTTGCAGAATGGCGGTTGTATGTTTAATGTAAAGTGCACCTTGAGTCCATACAAGCGCCCTCCATTTTATACTCATTTGATGGCAGTACATGTGTTTTATAAGAGCCTAATGGCACTCTCGAAGAAGTGTCTTTGTCAGAAAAATGTCTCCACGGTAATCTCTCACCTGTCCATTAGAAATAATTTAACACTATTTACATCGCTGTGGCTCCGCCAGACTTTTAGTGCATTTGATCTGTTTAACTCTGACATTTTCATGAATATCCCTCCCTAAGGGGCTCTATGCACCCTGCCACTCTCACACACGCACACACTCACTCATGCACACACGCACACTCATGCTGCACACACACACTCACACACTCTCACACACACACACACATGCGCGCGCACAAACACACACACACACACACACACACACACACACACACACACACACACACACACACACACACACACACACACACACACACACACACACATGCATGCATGCACACAGGCACACACGCACACACAAAGCACCCCCACCTAGTACCCCTCCCTCCTTGAGTATGTGATGAGAGGTGAACAAAGGACCTTTTTTCATCCGTCTCCCTTGTTCCTCTCCTGTGCCCAAGCTCTGATTGCACCTCTCCCTCCATCTCCCACTAGGCCCTGTGTCTCTCTCTCTTTTTCTTTTCCTCCCCTTCTTTCATTCTTTCTTTCTTTTTTTTTCATCTGCAAAAGTCCAGAAATTCCAGTGTAGTCTTTTTTTTGTCTGCAGCATAACTGACCTTGTGAGCAGCTGCTGAAAAGGCGAAAGATGCGAGACCTGAAGATAAATATGAAGATTGATTAAAAAAAAAGCCATGGTGTGAATAGTTTTTGAAATTAACTGACAAATTCTAGACCTTACAGTTCCTGCAGGTACAGAAATAGACACAACTAAAGCTGAAAGTGTCCATATTGGGTACCGTTTGGAGTGTACGGTTACAGCACGGTCACAGCCAGTAGACTGTGGAAGCAAAAAAAACCCACTCACTTCAGTGGTGTGCATATTGGTCCCCCCTAAGGATCCTGTATCACAGTGGTTCCTGTATTAATAATAGCAGGCGTTAGAATCGTTATCAATAGAATTGATGTTTCCGCTTGGTGTGGCTTTTTTGAAAAGGTGTACCGCTTTCTCCTGTGCTCTTATAGCTGTAGCGATTTATTCATTCGTTTCTCAGTTTCTCAGGCTGCGGAAACAAAGTAGGGAGAAAGATCTTTTAATTCAAAGGTGTGCAAGGTGTTGTTTTCTACCTCATTCTCACTCACTTTCTTTCTTCATATCCTTCTCTTTTGCTCACTTCTTCGCCTGTCTCTGTCTCTGTCTCTGTCTCTCTCACACTCTCTGTCTCTCTCTCTCTCACACTCTCTCTCTCTCTCTCTGTCTCTGTATCTGTCTCTCTGTCTCTGTCTGTCTGTCTGTGTGTGTGTCTCTCTCTCTCTCTCTCTCTCTCTCTCTCTCTCTCTCTCTCTCTCTCTCTCTCTCTCTCTCTCCCTCTCTCTCTCTAGACCTGTCTTCATCCTGCCTTGTCGCTTGTCTGTGGTGATTCAACAGTGTTTTGACAGGTTGGGGAAAATCTAAGGATTAGAGAGAGAAAGATAAAGTAAATAGCAATATCGGTTTTGAAGACAGAAGCCACAAGTCATGAACGTTTTTATTTCTGAAGTCAGAACTTTGGTGGTAGAGTTTGAACACATATGTAATAGCTCTATTCATTAAGTAAACACAATTCACACAAAGTCAAAGTGTGTCAACATTTTGTTCAGAACACACAGAATGACAGGGTGATGTGTCACAACTTTTAATATTCAGTGTGAAACAATAATTTACAGTTACATACAGGTGTACACACCAACAAAAATGGTTGATGACACTTTGACAAGAAAGGATCAACTACAACATGTATTTTAGTCAATAATTTACACATGACATGAACCGATAGGTGCTTGGAAGAACCACAAGGTTTTCTAAAAGGTTCCTCAGAGAACCTGTAAGGGTTCCTCCACAGTGGCAAACGGAAGAACCCCTAAAGGTTCTTTGATGAACCCTTCGATTCTCATTGTAGACAAACGTATTAAGGCTTCTCTGAGGAACACTTAAACTTCTGAGAACGCCCATGGCTTTTTGGATTATTCACAAACCATCTGAAAATAATTCATTTTTACAGTGTTTTGTGATGTACACATGAATCAGGTATCCATGACACAAGTGTTCTAAGCTCTGCTAAGAGCATATGTCTGAAGATCCAAATCGTTTCATCTGGACTTCCTCTTGGAGATTGAAGAGGGCTTCCTCAGTTTTGGCCTGATGTTGAGGAAAACTAAGAGCACGGAACTTAGTAATTCAGTACGAGCATTTAAAAAAAAAAAATAGAATCAAATAGAATCAAAAACATGCACACCTGCCTGTTTCAAAACAGGAATTTAACATGAGTATATACTACTTTATTTTAACTTAAATTATTAATAAGAGTAATGCACACAAGTGTGTAGCCACATATTTGTTTTCAAATGCTTTTATCCATAACAGATTGATGAGGGTCAAATGAACAACAAGCTGATGAATTACAAGTTCTACCTTGAAAGTACAATTGAAAAACACAAATATGAAATCTTCCAAAAGACTGAAATGGCTTGAAAAAAACACATCTTCAGTTGCAGATGTTGTATATTGTAGATGTTGTTGACAGGCGAGGAGAAACAAGAGAGCACCCGAATAAAGGGTTAACCGGCGTTGGTGTTGAGGAGGCAGGGGTGGAAGTACAAGTTGAGAGATTGTGTGGTAATGGAGAAACACAGCGAGGCATGACTGACCATCGAATTGCCGTGATTAGTAGGCCAAGCTGGTAGCAGGGCTGCCGTGGACCTCAGCATTTGTTATTTCAACCGACGGAGGAGGATTCAGCCCGGCCTTGTTTGCTTGGATAACAATATTATTTTTTAATTACCTGTGGTCGTATTGGACAGAAAAAAGCTGCTCGAACTGCTATGTTTTTTCGTCAGTATTCGGTAAAGCTGTTTTGGAAAAAAAAAAAACACACACATACAAACACATGCGCGCGCACACACACACACTCACACACACACACACACACACACACACACACACACACACACACACACACACACACACACATACACACACACACACACACACACACACACACACACACACACACACACACACACACACACACACACACACACACACACACAAATTCACCTTGGGATGTTTCTACCTTGGACTGCTGTTGGTCTGTCTAATGTTTTTATTCTGTATCATGTATATCGTACCTGAGCTGGAAACCTGAGGACGAGGTCATCAAATCCTCCTAGCTCAGGTTGTTCTCATCATCAGATCAGAACCCACATGGAACATGTTGCAGTGCAACACTCAAAGAGTAGGACAAACTATATTATGGTGTTAATTTAACACTTTGACAGTTTTCGGATTAGCGCTGCATGATTTACGGTGTACTAACTCCCATCCAATTGTCCATGTGTGGTGTTAATTCATCACCTACTACGGTAGTGAGTCAGACCAACTACTCTGCAGTGTTCATTTAACATTTTAAGAGTTGAATTAGCACAGCAAAATACACAGTGCACCAACTGACCCGCCCGTTCATGTGTGGTGTTAATTCTTTACCTACAGTACTGTAGTGGGTAAGACCAACACTTACTGGAGTTGAATTAACACAGCAAAATGCACAGTGCACCAAATCCCACCCCATGTGTACTGTATATGAATATGAAATGGGCGGTACTGTAGTGAGTAGGACCAACTACACTGCTGTGTCAATTCAACACTTAAAGTTGATTTAGCTGAGCAAAATGTACTGTGCAACAACCCACCCACCCGTCCACGTGTGTGTGAGTATGAAAAGGGTGGGTGCTGATGGGTGATGGATGCGTGCATGCAGCATTGTGCTCACATATGATGTGCCACTCCTGGGGTGGGTGGGGCACCGAGACGAGCCTGGGTTGGTTAGGTGGCAGTGGAGGGCGGTGGAGGGAGGCAGACAGCTTCCTGTTGTCCCAGAGCTCTGATTGGTCTGGGAGTTAGCAGGGGAGAAGGGCGTCCTCTGCACGCGATTGGCTAGCGAGCTCTAGCTGTCACTGTGCAAGAGCGAGAGGGGAAGAACCTCATTTCTCACTGTTGCTAGGTTACAGGTATATTTATTGGAGGAGAGAGAGAGAGAAGGGGGTGAGAGAGAGAGAGGGAGAGAGAGAGAGAGAGAGAGGGAGAGAGAGAGAGGGAGAGAGAGAGAGGGAGAGAGAGAGAGAGAGAAAGAGAGAGAGGTGTAAAAGTACAGTTCGGTAGATTTGACTTTGTGATAAGACAAAACCCTGAAAAGTTTATGTTGTGAAACTATGAATTATCTGTGTATATGAACTTTATTCAGTGTAGTCCATCTGTCTGTCTGTCTGTCTGTCTGTCTGTCTGTCTGTCTGTCTGTCTATCTATCTGCCAACATGTACTCTACAGGGCTTGATCTAAGTGGGTGGGTGGGCCTAGGGTTAGGGTTGGCTTACATCTAACCCAGCCTAACGTAACATAACATCTAACCTAACCTAACCTAACCTAACCTAACCTAACCTAACCTAACCTAACCTAACCTAACCTAACCTAACCTAACCTAACCTAACCTAACCTAACCTGACCTAACCTAACCTAACCTAACTTAACCTGACCTGACCTAACATCTAAAAGGGGTAGGTCGGTGGGTGGGCCCTGCTCACTGAACCAAACCTAGCCTGACCTAAATCTAACCTAACCTAACCTATTCTAACCTAAGGAAACACACAGTGGGAGCTATGCAACTCAGAGAAACCAGCATTTCATTGTGTTTATAGTAAACAAGACCCCTATCAAGGGTCAAGTCCCCGAAGGCTTGGAGGTTGTGGTGCTTACATGTTTTTTTCTTGTAAGTTGTGCATTAGGTCCCCAGTTCTTTATTTACAAAGTCCTTGCTCTCTCCTCTGGGGCTACTGCTCTGGCCTGCGTCAGTCTCCTGAGCCTGGGCTCAAATGGCTTGTTTTAGTAATTCCGCCCTGTTTAACGCCCTGGTAGTGTTTTGGCAACTGACTTCAACCTTCAAAGGCACTCCGAGCCAACTGCAATAGTAACAGACTCCATGACTCAATGTAGCAACCATGCTAGCCGCCCAACTGGCTTGGCAATGACCTACCAATCATGCACTCTCGTATTGCACACCATACTGCCAGTGGAGCGCTTTACGAGTGAGAGAAAACACTTTTAACTACCATAGTACAACACTGCCACAACATCATGCAGAGTCTGTTGTGAATGCATTATGACTTGGTCATTGCCATTCTGCTAACAACAAGCTTATGACACGGTTTGTGCTTAAACGCGTTAAATTATTCTTGTCATGTAACTATAGTAGGTTTTATACAATTAGTGTCTTCAAGTACCAAATGAAGTACAATTATATATGCCAATTAACTCCTTTGCTGCCATGAGTGGGATTCCAGTGACTTCCATTAGCAGAAGTGTCAAAAGTGAAAGTAAATTCATGGCGTAAGTACAACGCTAGCACATGATATTACATAACTGTTACACTATTTACTCCATTGTACCTAATGAGGGTGTTGTTACTGACAAAATTAAATAAAAACTTGGTACAACCAGTGCAGTCAGCTGATCATACACAGTACTCAGGTCTACTTTTTACTCAGATTAGTTACCTATGTTAAAAGGAAACCGAGTTTCTTTTTTTTTACTTTTGACACCTCTGACCGTTGGTTGTCCTTAATTGACCTAAGCCCAAACAACACTTGACAGCAATCGAAAACTGTTTCACAAACACTTTCATAAATCCGTATTCTTTTGCTTTGCAGTCAAATGGAAAGCCAACAAAGACATTGTTTGTAAGATAAGATCGGAAAAACAGCTTGCAACATGTGGCCTGTTACAACAGCAGGAAGTGCCGTGGTGAAGATGTGTTTATGTACATAGTTTTATTTGGCTGCAAGGAAGGGCGGGCAGGAAGAAATCAACAATATGAATTTTATAATAATATCATTGTCGCGCATCATATCGTACGTGTAGGCTTACTTTATTTAATCAGAGCCTGACCCCGGTTCATTTTATTATTCGGATGAGTGGCATTTTATTGTTTGGATGAATAGTGGGTTGTCAGCGGGCCCGGACGGTCCACGTGGATCCGTTTACAGCTGAGCTCCACCTCTGCATGCTAACAGACGCCATGATGAATTGCTCTCTCTCTCTTTCTCTCTCTCTCTCGCTCTCTTTCTCTCTCTCTCTCTCTCTCTCTCTCTCTCTCTCTCTCTGTCTCTCTGCGCTGTCTGTTTCTTCTTTCTTTGTCTTTGAACACATGCAGGACGTTGTCCTCACACACACACTCAAGTGCGCGCACACACACGCGCACACACAGAGCTCCACGTGTACTTGCATGCATGCATGCACGCACGCATGCACGCACGCACACACACACACACACACACACACACACACACACACACACACACACACACACACACACACACACACACACACACACACACACACACACACACACACACACACACACACACACACACACACACACACACACACACACACACACGCACGCGCACGCAGGCCTCTGTCTGTCATTATGGGCCTCTTCCAACACCTGCACTTCAGCGTTTCCTTTGCACACTACCAGATGGAATGGTGGAATTGACCTTTTGAAGTAGAGCTTTCATTTCCAGGCAGGACTTAGCAATTAATGTGCCGTGTCGTTATGCTCTCAAACACACAATTATGTATTATTTTTGTAATATATATCGACCTAGCTTACTGTAGAAATCTAGATTCTCCTAGAAAATGTTTTTCGTTGTTGGGGTCGGGGATGTCTGGTTTAGTCAAGTCAAGTCAAGTCAAGTCAAGTTTATTGTCAATTTCTTTACATGCACTGGTCATACAAAGAATTTGAAATTGCGTTTCTTGCTCTCCCATGCAGACATAGACTAATCTAGGTAAGGACATAGACAGTATAGACATAGACAGTACTCATACATGGACATAGACAGTATGGACGTAGACATTGCTCATACAGACATTTAAAGTGCAAGACTGGACAACAGAAGACTTGTAGAGAACATACATTAAGAGGAGGTATTTTGTTGTGCTTTTTCTAAAAGTCCTTTATAGCGTTCTGACATAGTAATAGTAGCATTTGAAGAAATAAATAATTAAAAAAGGTTTTTATTAAATACACCAGCAGCAGTATGTGTGTGTGTGTGTGTGTTTGTATGTGTTTTGTGTGCGTGTGTGTGTGTGTGTGTGTGTGTGTGTG
>NC_085879.1:15925040-15930040 GCF_034702125.1 Engraulis encrasicolus
CTCCTCTCCTCTCCTCTCCTCTCCTCTCCTCTGCTCCACTCCCCTCTCTTCTCCTCTCCTCTCTCCCACTCTCCCCCACCCTCCGCTCTCCTCTGTGCCGGGCTGCTGGGCTGCTTTGCTCCGATCGATACGTCCCTGTCTCAGAGTCCCTGGCGTCATCTTTCCTCTTTGACACCGTCTGCCTCTGCACTCTGCTTGGTATTCCGGACCGGGGACATCTTCTCACGCCGCACATCGTAGATCCATCAGCGTCCTGTCAGAGCGGCCCGCATTACCTCTAAAGAAATAGGCAGTGTGGTTGGTTGAGCAGAGAGAGGGAAATAGAGGCTTCATGTGGAGTGGAGAGGCAACGGGAAGGAAATAAAGTGAGGTGGAACGGTATGAAAGTGGGGATAAAACATTGAAATGACATGCAGTGTTGTAAGTGAGGCGTGTGCCGCGCTATGACATGCATAAGATATGGCTATCTTACAGCGTCTGAATGCATAACGTAACTTAATGCAACATAATATATGATCATGTAACATAACATAGCGGACACTTTGCCATGTACTGTATGTACTTACAGGACATTTAATTGATCTGTTGTATATTATGATGTCATGCTTGTATTTGTGTAGCACAACGGAATGTAACAGTGTAGCATGACACAATGCAATGTAACAAAATGCAATGTAACAAAATACAATGTAACGCAATGTAACGGAACACAATGTAACGTAACGCAATGTAACGTAACACAATGTAAAGTAACAGAACGCAAAGGAACACAGTGTAACATAACACTATGTAACACCACACAATGTTATGTACTGTAACTCAATGTAATGTGTTGTAGTGTAATTGGACTACATCGTAGATCCATCAGATTCCTGTCACAGCACACTGCATTATCTCAAAAAAATGGTGGGGTGGTTGGTTGAGCACAGATAGAGAGAGAAATAGAGACTTCATGTGGAGTGGAGAGGGAACTGGAAGGAAAGAAAATGGAATGGTATGAAAGTGGGGATAAAACATTTAAATGACATGTAGTGTTGTAAGTTAGAGGGTTTAGAATGGCAGGCCTAACCATGTGCTGTTCTATGACTTGCATAGTAATGGAATGGAAGGTAGCAATGTAGCGTAGCATAATACAGAAACGTGACGTGACGTTAGAACACCACATGACACAAGCTTTGCAATGTATGTGCAGCCAAATACAGTACGTAAAATAACATTTCCTAACATGGCGTTAAATTTACCTGCCGGTTATTCTTAGAGAAAAAATTAAGAGGTCATACGGAACTTCACTTTAATTGTGAATTGTTCATGTAGCATATTTCAAAATTACGTAACTTTAACCTTTTGCCAACTGTTTTGACTAGTGATCCGTTACAGTAATGCAGCAGCACTCAGCCATCCTTGCTTCAACTCCTTGCACTTTGCTTCTCTGTCTACTGACAGATGTCTTGCTCCACCTCCATATATCCCATGCAACAAAAATCTTTCAACCGTTCTGCTCTCTCCCCTTGTTTGTCAAAACAAGAAGCTTAGAACATAATCACCATATGCATGTACTGTGTGTGTGTGTGTGTGTGTGTGTGTGTGTGTGTGTGTGTGTGTGTGTGTGTGTGTGTGTGTGTGTGTGTGTGTGTGTGTGTGTGTGTGTGTGTGTGTGTGTGTGTGTGTGTGTGTGTGTGTGTGTGTGTGTGTTTGTGTATGTGTGTGCGTGTGTGTCTGTGTCTGTGTGTATAGTGTGTCTGTGTGTAATCACCATATCCATGTACAGTGCTTCTGCTGCAGATGTGTGTGTAGTGTATGTGTGTGTGTGTGTGTGTGTGTGTGTGTGTGTGTGTGTGTGTGTGTGTGTGTGTGTGTGTGTGTGTGTGTGTGTGTGTGTGTGTGTGTGTGTGTGTGTGTGTGTGTGTGTGTGTGCGTGTAGTGTGTGTATAGTGTGTGTATTTAAACATGCGTGTGTGCATGTGTGCATCTACGTGTATATGTGTGTACGTATGCGTGTCTCTTGTACTCCCATTTGATTTGTGGAGGAGCAGGAGTGTGGTAATTGCCAGTTGTCTAAACAGACAGATGGAATTAACAAGAGTGGTGGTTGTAGAGCGGGATGCCGTGTGTGTGTGTGTGTGTGTGTGTGTGTGTGTGTGTGTGTGTGTGTGTGTGTGTGTGTGTGTGTGTGTGTGTGTGTGTGTGTGTGTGTGTGTGTGTGTGTGTGTGTGTGTGTGTGTGTGTGTGTGTGTGTGTGTGTGTGTGTGTGTGTGTGTGTGTGTGCGCGTGCGTGCGTGCGTGCGCGTGTGTGAGGGAGACAGAGACTCTGTGCATGTGTAGAATGGTATGGGTGTGTGTGTATTTGTTTGCGCCTCTGTGTACATGCCTGTGTGTGTGTGTGTATGTGTGTGCGTGCTTGCGTGTGTGTGTGCTAGGGGTGTTTGGGGGTAGGAAGAATTACCTGACATTCTGGATCAGCTGCGTCCTCTGAAACATCTTTGTGTCTTTCTTTTTTCCCTCTCTCTCTCTCTCTCTCTCTCTCTCTCTTCGGCGGTGTCGTTTGTTCGCTTAAGATGCCTCTCTCTGTCCTGTGACAGTTAGCGGTGACATCTATCACCGTTGCTGTCTCTTTGTGGAAAGGAGGTCACATAGGCTTAGTGCTCTGCCAGAGCCACCGAGAAAAAAAAGATGATGTCTTAGGAAGGAAGGGAAAAAAAGATATGAGGTCTTCTTCTTTACACCTGAGAGATACTGAGGAGGACTCAATAACACGGTCGGAGCACGCCATCGCTCACTCCTACGTTGCCACGTACAGTAAACTTACTTTATGGAAATGCCTCAGGTTTTTCACACAATTTTTCACATTTTGGTCATGGTCATGGCGTGACCTGACTGAAATATACTGAGGACTCAATAACACCATTTCTCACTTGTGTTGCCCCGTACAGTAAACTTACTTTGTTGTAATATGGAAAGGCCTTACGTTTTTCACTACTAACACATAAATTGTGAATACACATTTCGAAGTGCTGTGAACATTTTGGTCATGGTCATGGTCACACCTGAGATACTGAAGACTCAAACACAGGGGAGCACGCCATTATGTTCACTCTGACGTTTTTGCACTTATGTTGTACTTTCTACATACACTGTAATGATCAAGTGAATATTCTTCGTAGTGATGGTCATTGCGTACCTGTTAGTGACTGAAGGCTCAGAGAAGCAGTGAGCATACCATTTCTTACTGTTATGGTACTGATAGTGACTTTTTTATTGTATAAGAAAACCTCGTGTTTTTTCACCTCTGTGAGTGCATTTTATTGAGTTGTGAACATGTTGGTCATGGTCATTGTGCGCCTGTGAGTGACTGAAGGCTCAATTTTACAAGGAGCTAACGTTTCTCACTCTGATGCTTACAGTGACTTTGTTGTACCTAAGGTATGTCTGTCTGCAAGGAAAAGTAAGACATGTAATTTCAATTCTTTGAATGACCAGTGCATGTAAAGAAATTGTCAATAAAGCTGACTTGACTTGACTTGACTTGACTTGTTGTTATGTATGGCAACACAAGTGAATATTTTGGTCATGGTCACCTATCACTTGTGGCTCAATAACAGACATGAGCACACAATTTCTCACACTTACACTGCTTACATTACAGTGACTTACTGTAGTATGTTTCCTTGTTTATTATGTATACAAGAAACACATCCGTTGTTCCCAGCTTTAGCTGTTTGGTCTCATCAGTCTGTTCTCTGTTTCCTTGTTTGTTTTGCAGGCGGGAATGATCCGGACGGAGCATGAGGAGTTCTTTATCGAGCCGCTGGAGAAAGGGAGGCACATCATTCAGCGGGAGCAGGAGGGGGGCGGTCGGGAGCACATCGTGTACCGCACCTCAGCCCTAAAGAAGCCTCACGTCAGCCCACGGTCCGCCGCCACCGCCGCAGACGACTACCGCGCTCGAGGTCAGTCAATCAACCAATCAAATGATGCCTTTAACCCTTTAAAGGCCCAGTCCGGGACTGTGGTGTAATTCTGCAGTGTCCCTGTGGGGCGAGCGTGCAAGAAAAGAATGATTTAAGGGGAAAGGCTAGCTACCCACTTTTAGAAAACGATGGCCTGGTCTTCTGTAAGCTCACAGTACACCCTATCATCATTTTCCTACACGTTACAAAATCAGTAGGAGGGAACGGTAACAGCTATTAAGTAATGTTTGGTCGTATCATCGCACCTTGGCCATAAAGAAGCCTATGCCCTGCTGCCACCACTGCCACAGACGACTACCCCTCCAGAGGTCAGTCAGTCAATCAATCAACTGACACCAAGATTTTGCTTTTGACCAATTAAAGGAACTGTCCACTGTATTTCCGTATGTAGCCTCTTAGTTGAGACACACTCATTGCTGGAAAAACTCAACCACATCATAACAACATTGCTATGACATTACTGAGAGATTTTACAGGTAACAGATTAAGATGTGGTCATTACAGTGTTTGAGGACAGAACAGAGTTGTAATATGCCATAGGCTCTGTATAAAGGGGTTGACTATGTTCTTGTCAGAGACCAGTTAATGAGATGAGTTAAGGAGTACCTCTCTGGTGTTTCTGCGTGCTGTAGTGCCAGCACTAGTTTGTTAGCATTTGCTAGCCTTTGTTAGCATCAACAGTCTTTCAGGGCTGAAGTTAGAAGTGAACAAGCACTTCCACATTTTCCCTATAGCAATATAATTGCATGCTATGCCATGCTTACACAATTCAGGTTAGCGCAGTTACAAAAAAATGAAATGTGGTGATTTTTACAGCAAGTACAAAAATGAGCGTTATAATAGAAGGTGCAATAACACTGCAGGTGCATTACCATCTTCCCTACTAAATCATTTCCCTCCATCTCCCACCAATCATTTTGTGCAGTCAGTGTGAATTCCATGTCTACAGTTGCGAGGGTGCTTCATTTTACATTTCCCATCGATTACATGAATATGTCAGCATTTACTTTTAAAGATTTCAGCTGTTCATCT
>NC_085879.1:15942540-15962540 GCF_034702125.1 Engraulis encrasicolus
GCTAACTTTATGCTTAGTAGTCTCAGCAAATGCAGTGCATGGAAATTATGCTTATGAGGTGAAACGAAGCCGAAGCGGTCTTCTATGGAAAGGACAGTGGCTTTCCAATTAGGCTATCCTTTCCCCGTATTCACACAACGTTGGCATATGCGTAGGCCTATTAAACGTTAAATCCACGCTTTGTTGGCGACTTTGTTGCATATAATTTGGCTAATCCGCATGTGCTGTTGCGATATGCCACTTCACTATTTAAATGGCTCGTGCACCGATGGTAAGCGAGCGGCAGCGAAGACGGCGATTTTTCCGGTAGACTTGACTTTTCTTCGGTCTGGTTGAAAATTCCCCCAGCCAATGTTTTATTTGGAGCGTGTAGGCCCTGTTTGAATGAAATATCACATTGTCTTTGCTGTTTTCGTGCTGTTTTCGACTTGTAAGCAACTGTCGGGAAGGAAAGGCGCGCACACAGGAAGCGCTCGCCAGCCGAGGAAGATCTCATCCTCTAGGCTATCTGTCTTTTTTGCTACATGGCTTATCCATGCATCAACCGTAGCCCAGGTGCCACTAGAAATCAGTAGGCTATGTCCAAAACCTTGTGTGCCGACCAAAATTTGATGAAACTTTTAAACAATGTTTGGCACAGCCAGGCTTTCCATCTCATCCGCGCATATGAACAAACAAGGAGGGAGGGGCAACTTCATGTAGCCTACATTTAATCAGACACTCGGGATGGAAATGTAGTAAGCCTACATTTAGAAGTCAAAACAAAAGGTGGATAGATTGTTGTTGCCGTGAAGCATGAGGCGGTTATTGAAATCGCGCTGTGGATGATTCTGCTTAAATAGCAAGAACGTAAGTTTCCCCATTTTATATTATGTTTCTATTGTGGAAAATATCTTTTCACTCATTTACTGCACATAAGTGCCCTTAAAGACCCACCACAACCCGTCATTCTCCATATAACGTGGGGAAACTTGACCCCCGACTTCGGGCCTTCGGGTTAGATAATTCCAGTGATGTGTCGGGTAACATCGGGCTCGGGCTTTAAAAGCCACGGGCCGGGTAGGGTCGGGTTGACATTTTCAGGCCCGTTGAGAACTCTACACATCACTCTGCTTGGCCATCTCTCTGTCACTCACTAATCGAAGGGACACAAGGTAGGATTTTCAAGTTCAGTAGTTATGTTCACAAGGCATCATTAGGGAGGCAAAAAAACCCTTGCCATTAGAAAAACTGATTTAAAGTATAACAGTAGACACATTCACATTTGTATCGACTGTTGGTACTCTAGGATGAAAAACATGCAAACTGTGAAGGGAGGGAAAACATGTTCAGACAGACGCATCACGGGGTACCATTCAAACTGCAGAGAGCGACTTGAACAATACCTATACAATGTTATTTCACACAATGCTGTTCTTAATTAAAGAATGCTTTTCATAACCACAGCTCACGATTACAATTTGCCTCCATGAGTATAGCAATCCATAAACTGGTAATTGTTTGAGTTTCACTTGAGTCGCACTACATCCTATTAAGTAAAAAAAAACATAATTAAATCAGAACTTCCAAATGAATAACGGCTCAGAAATATTGAAGGCGGAGGAACTTTTCCTGTACTTGAAATAACCTTTCCCCATTGTTGTAGCTAATACAGCGAGAGCTGTGGAATGGTAAATGGACTGCATTCCACTCCTTTGAGCACTCAAAGCGCTTTATATTGTCCATTCACACACCGTTGGCAATGGCTGCCACGCTGGGTACCACCCCGCCATCAGGAGCAACTTGGGGTTAAGTATCTTGCTCAAGGACACATCGATGGGGTCAGGCAGAGCGGGGCTTGAACCTGCAACCCTTCTGGATGCCGAACGGCTGGTTGCTGAATGGCTCCTCTAGCACCTGAGCCACCACCACCAGACTTGTCATCACTGAAAATAAGTGAGAAGGGATATCGTACTGTACATCAGAAGCCGCAACTATGCAAAGCATAGGACTGTCTTGGGCACATTGTAGACATGAAAAGTGGGGTGCATGTATATTTTGAGGTGTTGAAGGCAGGTTGGGGGCATGTGGAACTTCCGCATGTCTTATGAAACTATAGAGGCTACTGTATATTGGGGCTTTGAAACGTTTTGTCTGTTTCATCATCCTTAGTTCTGATTCTGATATGGGAATAGCAGGTACAGTTTGTCTCTGGAGAGGCCAACTCCTCTGCCCATGACCATGCTCATATCTCAAGGTGTGAATTGGTATGAATGTGCTGCACAGTAGAACTGCAAAAAAGGTCTTTCCCATCCATTGGTTCTTTTCTTTTCTTAAAGGGACACTGTGCAGGATTTTTAGTTGTTTATTTCCAGAATCCATGCTACCCATTCACTAATGTTACCTTTTTCATGAATATTTACCACCACCATCAAATTCAAAGTATTCATTATGACTGGAAAAATTGTACTTTTCATACATGAAAAGGGGGATCTTATCCATGGTCCGCCATTTTGAATTTCCAGAAATAGCCATTTTTAGCTGTAAAACTGACTGTACTTTGGCCATAGTAGAAAATATTAGTTTATTATTTAGTAAACTTCCATGAAAATATCAAATTTGGCAATAGGCAACCCAGTGTCAATGAGTAGCATAGTTGCAGCACCTTTTTTGACCATTTCCTGCATAGTGTCCCTTTAAGTATTTTTGAGTCTTTTTGGGTGGTGTGTGAGGAGAGAGAGACTGGGTAGGGTTTGGAAATGACCCAGGCCATACTTGAACCTGGTTCCCTATGGGCATGCAAGCCCATATGTTTGGAGCTTCACACGCTGTCTTCTCCCACAATGTTTACCTTCGCCTCATGCGAGACTGCATTGCATTTGTCCTTGCTTCCTCATTAGTGCACCCCTATAATAGCGATCCACTGAAGTGACACAGGATGCAGGCCTGGTTCTGAAAGGCCAGTAGGTCACGAGGGCTAGCACTTGGACTCATTAAGGGAATGTGGACAACGTCCTCTTAGGCCATGTAGATAACACCTACTGTGCTTTAGACTCGTCTTCCTTCATCGCAGTAGCAAAACCATATTGGAAACTGACCTTCATCAAACGATGTGCTTTTTACATTGTAGAGATGAGGCCGAAAACGCATTTTTGCTTTGTTGTGTTCATGCTTCAGGCAATCTTTACTGGTGTGTGTGTGTGTGTGTGTGTGTGTGTGTGTGTGTGTGTGTGTGTGTGTGTGTGTGTGTGTGTGTGTGTGTGTGTGTGTGTGTGTGTGTGTGTGTGTGTGTGTGTGTGTGTGTGTGTGTGTGTGTGTGTGTGTGTGCGTGCATGCGTGTGTGCATGCGTGCGTGTGTGTGAACATTCAGCACGGCTGTTACCATCTCTATGGACACATGTGAGTGTAGCATATTTTCTATGTGACTGCATTCCTGTTAACTCACCAGGGTATACTGAAACAAAATTGGAGAAAAGGCATTGCAAACAGCAAAAAAGGCAGCAGTGCTTACTGAATAAAAGGATGATTTCGAGTAATGTGAGCTTGTCTGCGAAAGCCTCCTCAGGGCACAGTAAGTTAGATTAACTGCGCTTCTTCTGTTGTACTCGCCTCGTGCCTCCTATGCATTGCCATGGAGTAAGACACATCAGGGGCCTCCTCCAAGCACCCAGCGCGTGACACTTCTTTGCCAGTGTGTCAGATTCGTGTACAGTAACTGCTTTCACTGTTTCCCTCAGACCAAGTAGCATTGTGTGGTATTTACTACGGGCTAAAAATATTGGCAAGTGCAAGTGCTATGCATATTAGCCTCGCGACGCCATCCTCTGTACTCCACCCAAAGATTTTGGCTCCGCACAACGTCTGGCAAAAGCCTTGCGCTCGGTTCTCTCAGTGTTTCGCCAATCAGCAAACAGTTGAGAGTGGTGACGTAGAACTCACCCGCGAGCTCCGTTACTGATTGGTTAAGGTAACTATATTCACACTTTCGTTTTGTTATTTGTATGCTTTTGCGACGCTATAACGTAACAGGCATGCTAATAAAGCACAATATGGGTTTTAATTTGAGTTTGGAACTTCAATTAATTTAAATGATAGAGTAAGATCAGACCATCTCCCATCATCCACGGAGACGGATTCCTCATGGCTTTTGCCAGACTGATTGACGGAGTCAACAGTCGGCTATTCGCCCAGGCTAGCTATGCATGCCCTCCCATTGACATGTATGTGTGGCTGTTTATCAGTTTGTGGTGCTGAGTTTATATTCCGTGGTGTTGCACTACCGAATCGCCTATGCCTAGGAAACACTTGCTTTTATGAGATACCTTGTTCACCAAAGCACATTATGTATGTTTGTATCTCAAGTAATTGTCGAAATTATCACACTAACTCAAATACCAAATAGACGTTAAACCCACTAGCATTGTCTCTTCTGTGCATGAAGAGATGAGTCTATTTGAGCCAAATATAGTTCATTCAATATCAGGCAGTAAAGATTCATAGAGCCTACTGCCGTGTCAGTGTACCCGGCAAAGCTCTGTGTGCCAGATTTGCACTTGTTTTCTTTGTCACTATGTCAGCAAAAACAGTTTTTCTTAAATGTACTGTAGCAAGTATTTTTGTGAATAGCCCCTAATGATCAACGTTCAAACAGCATTCAAAACCCGTCAAATCTGTGCCAACAGAGAATTCAGACTCAGAAATGTTTCTGCAGATTTTCCACATTGATTTATTACTTTGCATTAGCCTTAGTTAACACATTTACTCAAAGGAAATGAGTGCTATTACTGGGTATTAGTTACAGTGCCTGGAGATATAGATACAGATATTCTGTATGTGAGGTTAGGTACCTTGAGCCATGGACAAAGGTGTACAAAAAAAGAAGTGTTCAATCATCAATTAAAGAGTAAGTGTAGAGTGTGTATTTGGTCCCAGAATTACACTACATTTGTTACTGAGACACACATTTTCTCGAACAGTAAAGGTGGGATATGAACCTGCAACCCTCTGGTCAACAAACCACCTCCCTAACCATCAGGCCACTGCTGCTGTTTTCCTCATTGGAACCAGTTCTATGTGTACTTGTGTGCATTCCAGGTAATTAGAGTGACAAATTACTGTGTGTTTACCCTTGTCAAGCCTCTATGGTTCCCCGTGGCCTACGTGTTTGAGATGTGCAAGGTTATGTTGCCCATTCAAACAAGGGATTTCCAGCAATGAATGTCAGGAGACTCCACTGACCAATAAAAGACATTGACTTGAGTTCAGTACTGTGCACAGCCTCAGTGGAACTGTAGTAGTACTTCTCCACGTACTAGACAAAATAGAAGATGAAATCTAATTGCATTTTTGGTGCATTTGCAAATGTTGTCACTTAGTATTCTTACAGTGGTCGCTAAATATGAACCCTGTTTTGTTGGAACATTGATGGTGACCTTAGCGCAGCTGGTACTAGGTATTTAGTGAAAACACCAAATGCATATCGGCCCACATTGGTGTTTTTGCTCTATCCCTGTGTGCGGTATACTAAAATAATTTTGAGTGCCTGTGGTTTGTGCCATGGTACATTACATTACACTTAGATGTTTACTTTTATCTAAGCTTTCTTACAGACATTTATTTCAGGGTATTGGTTACAGTCCCTCAAGTAATTTAGTGTTTTCTGTCTTGCTCAAGGGCACTTCAGCTATGGATGGAGGTGTAGGAAGAGGTCAGGCGAGATTCAGGGTCTTTCTCCTCTTTGCTCTGTTACTACATGTATGCTTGTATTTATTTAACACCTTTATTCGGATAGGACAGTATGAGGGAATGACTGGAAAGTAGTGGCAGAGAGAGAGATAGCAAAGGATCAGGAAATGAACTCCCGATTCACACACAACTTCAATCAGTACTACTGTAAGATAGTAATAAGTATGATGATTTTATTTGTCACATGCATCAAAATGTTATGAAAAGTACAGCACACAGTGAAATTATACAGTGAAAAGTACGGTAGTAGCCTACTATCGTAGTACTTTGAGAAGTATTACTATTTTGCGCGGACACATCTCCGAATCATCAACTGTGTTCACCTTCCAAGAAGTCCTTCTGGGACATCAGACTTGGAGCTGTCAAACAGACATGAGTGTAAGACAGTGAGTGTTCCACTGGCATCAGCACGCAGCCCTGTTGGCCATGGCCTTCAATCTGCTTGTCGTGATTCACAGGACCTTCTGTAGTTTTTGTTCCACTGACTGACTGTCCTCCTTTTTTCCTTTTTTCTCGAGGGCTTGTGTAATGAACAGAGATGAAAACTCCCCTCATATAACTTACAGTACATGTTGCAGTGTTACATAATTCAACACTTATAGAGCAGGAACAACACTAACTAAGTTATACTCTTGACCCTGTAAGTGTTGCGTTAACACTGAGGTTTTACTGTGGATTCTCTGTTCTACTACCGTGGACTCGCTGCTGAGTTTGTCCTTGGTCTGTCGTGTACCCCTGCTGCTGTTTTTTTCTGCTGGCCAAAGCAACTACTGTACTGTACACAAATTGAGAAGGCTGCACTGTATGGTGATTGTAGTGGTGGTGGTGGTGGTGGTGTATGTGTGTGTGTGTGTGGGGTGTGTGTGTGTTTGGGTTCTGCTGTGATGTGAGATGAGAAGGCAAGTGATTCATCATTTTTTTCTGTCTTTATACTATATGTTTTCTTCAGCAAATTTGTTGTACATGTCAGGTTATCCACATGGCACAAGGCCATCTCTCAGCCTCTTATCTCAGATGGGGACGCCAGCGGGCCTATTCACTACTTGCTGAAAATACGTAACTGCACCATAACAACATTGCTATGACATTACAGAGAGCCTTAGTAACATATTAAGACATAGCCATTACAATTTTGGTGACATGGTTATAACAAAGGCCCTGCGTTAAGGGTAAAGCATCAAAGACCCAAATATAACAAAACACTACAAACGTAACGTATCTAAGTGTTATTATCTCATTTGGTAAAATGAGTAAAAAAGTCTGTATATGCACACATGAATGTGTTTTTGTGTGTGGTGTGTGTACGTATATGAGCATACAGTATGTGTGTACAGTATGTGTCAATGCGCCCATGCCTGCCTGCGTATAGTGTGCTTGTGTACTTGTGTTTTTGTGTACGTGTGTATTTTATGAGGGAACGTCCAACTTCTTGGCTGTGTGTACAGTATGAATCAGGCTGTCAATGCTGCTGCCCTTGTTAGTGCCAATTCCACAGCGGCGTCCCATGCTCCTGTGGAGACCTGCTCTGGCACCCGGCCACCGCATGCTCCGCACCGCCACAGCGCTTGGCACCACTCATACTGTAACTTTGGCTTTAACATTGGACTTTGGAAGTAGCAATCAGGAACTGTAACACGGTAAATAAGTGTAAAATAAAATAAAACTTAAATAATATGAAATAAAAGAACACATGGTCTTGTAGTACAGTGTTTTGGGACCGGTCCACCACATGCTCTTTACCGTCACAGCGCTTGGCTCTACTCATACTGTAAGTTTGGCTTTAACATTGGACTTTGGAATTAGCAATCAGTACCAGTGACACGGTATATAAATGCAGAGGTGTGTAAATTTAAAGTAGACGTAGTCTTACAGTGTATTGGAAGGGTGCACAACATGCTCCTCAGCGCCTCAGTGCTTGGCACTTATACTTATACTTTACACAAACTTCTGAATAAATGTGGTAATCATTATTAAATGTGTTGATAAATGATATTATTAGGGGTTTATATCAGCTGGATCAAACTATTGAGGGATGTGGAGTGGTGGGTCGTAAACTTTGCACGCCCCTGCTGCCTGGTGGGAACTTGAGAAGTGAGTGTTCAACATCCTGCACCTGGCACTGGCAAGGTGTGACTCGTGGCTAGCTGTGTGTTAGCGAGTTCTTGTCGTGCTGTGTGGTTGTATGCTACTGTATGATGATAGCGAAGTCATGTCGTGTTGTTGTTGTTTTTGTGTGTGTGTGGTGTGCTACTGTACAGCCAAGGCATTATCCCCATGCCGAAACAGAAGTTGCTGAGTCATGTTTGGCTGACGCATTAGTGTCAAGGCCTGCAATGATGCCACTTGCTACAAACCATATGCATGCACCTATGCTCAGTCTCATGGTGTTTTTGCTACTGGAGCTGCAAGGCAGAAGTGTGGCTGACTAGCTTGTTTTCTCAGCTTTTTATGTACTGTAGTGACAACCGTTTTCACACGTCTTTAGAGTAGACGTCTTATGCTGTATTTACAGGAAGTTATTGTTTAGAATGTGGAAAAGTGTGATTAAAAATAAAAACAAACTTAAATTCATGGGATGTATACCTTCACATAATGATTAGCGTTGCCATTTACTTGAATTAGTGTCCTTTTTTCTTGCCATTGGTGTTGTATAATCCAATTAGCAGGAAAAGTTATTGCATTCTGATAGAATTCTGTAATATGACAGGCACAAAGATATAATTGGTTGGTGGTGTGTGTGGCTTGCAGAGCATTTTGGCTGGAGACAACAATTAGCAGCAATAAGCAAAAGAAAGAAAACAAAAAACGTTCTCAAAATTAGAAATGAGACTCGGGATCGAAGGAAGAAAACAGTGGGTAAAAATGTTCTCTCTGAAACTTATTATATAAATTAAATCTTTTCAGAAAACATCAGAAAAACAATATTGTTTCCCTCACGAGCTCATCTATTCAGGGCCCGCTCCCAGAACAGATGTGGCATCTCAGTAGGATTTAATCTGTGGAAATATAGGAATCATTAAAAATCACCCATACTCATTAAATATATAATCACAACAAAATAAATACTTTGATTTTCCCCTGTTTGAGTAATTTGAGAAGATAATACCTCAGAATAAGTTGGCTCTCCTCCTGAATCATGATCAAAACAACTTAGGTCAAAATCAAAATAGTGTAATTTCTCTCAACCTTCAAGGAGCTTGTGAAGGCTCATTTCTTCTGAGAAAGCATCTGTGCATAACAAAACTAATACTCTCTAATCATGAGGCTATAACTTACCCTGCACTCAATTGGTCATACACTATTTTTATATTACTGCCTGCTATCTGTTCAGCATTACTTGTACCGGTATACAGCTGTATTCTGTATTGACCCCACACTCTGTACTAGCTTGAATGTCCTCTTTGGAAGTCGTGTGGTTAAAAGCGTGTACTAAATGTAATGCAATGCAACATAGAAAGAGATCGTAGGCCTATCGTCGCAAAGTTTTTTTCACCACTATGCCCATGCTGAAATGTTCATGTGCTCTCTCTCTCTATCTCTCTCTCTCTCTCTCTCTCTCTCTCTCTCTCTCTCTCTCTCTCTCTCTCTCTCTCTCTCTCTCTCTCTCTCTCTCTCTCAGATACACACACACACACACACACACACACACACACACACACACACACACACACACACACACACACACACACACACACACACACACACACACACACACCTGTATGCCCCGGTGTCGGTGTCTGTCTGGGTCGTTAAGGCTGGAATTGACCATAAAAAGTAGCACACGGACTCGACCTTCCTCCACGACAGCACTGTCAGATTTATGCCCTCGTGTGTGCCTTGGCCAGCCCAAGTGAACCGTCAGAAGAGGGGAAAAATGGGATTGTTAATAAAAACAACTCTTTCGTTCGCCCTGCGCGGTGTCACTCCCCTATGTCTTTTTAGACGGCTGAGCAGCAAAAGACAAAGACATGCTCCTGACAAAAAACAAGAAGCAAGACAGATAGTCTCTCTCTCTCTCTCTCTCTCTCTCTCTCTCTCTCTCTCTCTTTCTCTCTCTCTCTGTCTCTCTCTCAATCAAGAGTCAAGAGTCGCTACTGGACTTGACATTAATGTCTATTGAAATGTTCAAGTTGCAGGTGACTAGTAAAAAGAGTCCCACCTTTGCCCTTCTATGTCACACACACATGCACGTGCGCACACATGAGCACACAAAGACATGCACGCGCACACACACACACACACACACACACACACACACACACACACACACACACACACACACACACACACACACACACACACACACACACACACACACACACACACGCACACACAAACACACATTTATATTATACCCACACCTTGGCAGAACAGAATTTAGATGGTAAATAATGCCTTTTTGCATGAGAAAAGACCACGGAGAGAAAAACGTCAGGAAAAGTGATGTGACCCATGCATATGTATAGCAAGGGATGTCACCCAGCACAGTGAATATTTAAAACCTCTCATTAGCAGACATTGGCAACAGCTTTAGGCAACGGGGTCTTTTGACGGTATACAGTTCATCGTTTTTGACCATTTATTCAACATCTGTGGCATTTCTTTCTCTTTTACTCCTGTCCTTTTTCTCAACCTCACAATAAATGTACATATAGGCCAGCCTATTGCATGACTTGATAGCTGTTGATAGCAAAACAAATAAAAGAGATCATATCACTCTAGAACTTACTGTATAGTAGGGCACTGAGGATTAGAATTTAGTTTAAAACTCTTCTGATTGTCTACAAGTCACCCAGTGGCCTAGGCCCTAAATATATTGCTGATATGCTAGAGCAATATAATCAGAAAAGATGTCTCACGTCTTTAGAGTGTCCTCTATTGGTTGTGCCTAGGGTCAAATCCCGAAATGGCATTTAGCCAGTATGCTTCCGCATGCTGTAACAAGCTTCCTGTTCAAATTAGAACTGTCTCAGCAGTGTCATGTTTTAAAAACAGATTTATTTTCATCTGCCTTTGGTTAAGTTTATTTATCTTCTCTCTATATGACTTCCAATACTTTCTATTTTCTTTGTCTTCTCTCCTTTCTTTCTTTCATTTCAAGCACATTGACTGACATTTAAGTTTGATAATGTGCAATACCAATCTTGTTGCTATTGCTTTGAAATCATACATACAGCAGGACCTATAACCGTGATTCCTTGACTGCACTTTGATTTCTCCAGGCAAGGTCCAGCTAGAAACACCTTAAAGGATAACTTCAGTCAATTTCAACATGCAGTTGTAATGCTCACACTACCCAGGACTTGTCAGTACCTGAGGTTTTTTTTCTTTTCTTCTTCAGTCTTTTCCGAGATCCTGGTCATTGTAATGGGGGCAGTGCATTTTTATTTATTCCCAAAAACATCCAAACAACATCAGCAGACAACTAACCAACAGCGGTACCTTTTGGGAAAATATTTGGAGTAGGCCTATGTTAATTAAAAAAAAATGTAAACAAACGCTGCCCCCATTAGAATACCTCATATCTCAGAAAGGGGTGGGTCGAAAAATATGGCATCACCTGGTACTGACAAGTCAAAGGTAGTGTGAGCAATACAACAGCATATTGAAATTGACTGAAGTGGTCCTTTAAAAGCCTCCTGGAAGTCCCATGGTACTGTGTGCACATAAAAAGGGAAAAAGTATACAGTAAGTGGTTCCTACTGTATCACTAGAGAAGACTTGAATATAGCACCGATAATTAATTCATAATGTAATTCATCCTTGAAGAAAATGAATCAGAAATTGAATCAGAAAATGAAACAGAAAGCACATACAGATCACTGTAGGGCTTTAGGAACTTCATTACAACTTATTATATTTTAACTTTATGATTACTTTATTATAAAGCATCATCTTCTTCTCTACCCTTCCAGCCCTTACACTGTGTGCTTCACGGTAATTTCTGCAGTGTTAATTCAACATTTAAAAGAATAGAACCAACACTGTGAGATTTACATTTGATTGCCTGTGTGTTGAATTAACACTGCAAAATTGACTACAGCGTGTACCCGAAGCTTTAACCTGTCAGGCCCTGCCTTAGTTGCCCAGGGGCAGCTTTGGGGCGTCCAAGTGCCAAGGGCATACTGTACCGCAGGGCCGCTGTCAGCAGTTTCCAGGCCCAGGACATAGTCATAGTCAAGCCATCCAATATATAGTACTGTAGAATGTAATGCAAACTAAATTCTGTTACCCCTTCCTCCCTGGACCAGGGACAACTGACCCCTTTGTGCCCCCTCCTTCGACTTCCCTGACTGTGGCATGCCCTGTCCCCACCGCAGTGGCCCTCAAGGACACTGTCTTTGACCTGCTCAGAATTGCTCTCTTTCTCTCATCTCTCTCTCTCTGTCTCTCTCTCTCTCTCTCTCTCTCTCTCTCTCTCTCTCGCTCTCATATTCTGACCTCTTCTGTCTCATTATCTGCCTTTCTCTCTCTCTCTCTTTACGCACACACACACACACACACACACACACACACACACACACACACACACACACACACACACACACACACACACACACACACACACACACACACACACACTCACACCTATCTACCCTGCTACCAGCACTCCCTGCCTGTTTACACCATGCAGCTAACAGATTTAGATGGTGTGTGGTTCCCTTCATTGCCTGTGCTGTTTGTACCGAACCGTCTGACTGACCGTCTGAATTACTGTGTTAGGAAGGATTTTAATTTTTTTAAATAATATTTAAAATATTAGGGTTTCATTTCAGTTTCTTTTTAAAGAGGAAACCATGCAGTAAGACATTATTGAAACTGAAAAGACAAACAGAGACAGACAGATGAGGGAGTGGGAGAGAGAGAGAGAGAGAGAGAGAGAGAGAAGGCGATGCCACTGTATATTTTATTTTAATAAATGAAATATTAATAGAGCTGGTCAATTAAAATTCTATGGCCAAGAGTCCCTGGGAGACCAAGAGGACACCACATCTTTGCCAATAAGGTGATTAGTTTGGGATGCGGCGGTGAGTGAGACTGTGCAGTGAAGGGGGTTGGTCACAATTGTGTATGTTTTTGGAGGACTGCTGACAGTTTTGTCAACCCTATTTTATTTATTTATGATATTTATTCTAATGCAAAGCACTTTGAGTTCTCGAAGGAGTGGAAGAGCACTATACTGTATAGGCCTCCTGGTAAATGCTGCTTATTGTATCATTTTCTCTGTCTTATGCATTGAGTCTTTTACTGTCAAACTGAATTATACATTGTTGGGATATGGGATTTTAGCAGCACTCTTAAGTGGATGCCATCATTTTCAGTTAATTTACTTTGGACGACTTGCACTATGACAGGTTCGACATTCCTTCAAAAGCAGGTTATGCTTCGGTTGCATGGTTTTCAGTGCCCGTAATCCAAAGGGGATTAAAGTTTGGTCCATTTTAAAGCAGCCAGTTTATTTTATTCCATTATGATTGCCAACACAATCTGAAAGATTCCAAATCTCAAAGAATAATACCAGCCAATTTTAACATGCAGTTGTATTGCTCACTGTACCCTTGTGATAAGCTCCCTAACCCTGAGTTGTTGAGGATAGTGAATGACACTCTGATACTGAATGATGTTAAGTAATCCATCTGGTGTTAATGGTTGACAGAAACTGTTAAAACAAATTAAATACAAGGACAGTATAATAAAGTAGTAATCATTGAGTCATCAACAAAATCTATTAATACCTCTTTTCCCATTTGCCCCATTCGAATACCACCCCCCCCCCCCCCCCACACACACACTCACTCCCCACCCCACCCCATACACACATACACACCTTTGCCAAACAGCCGGATGTTGCGTTATCAAGCACCAATCAGTATGATATATCAAATCTTTTCATCTTATAAAAAGGTAAAAAAGTCATTTTTGTCTCCAATGCTGTCGATGCTGTCAATACAGGTCCAAACTGACTAATGCAAACTGAGCTGTTGTGTCCAACTTCAAGCCCAAGCCATCCAAGAGTCCAAGACTTGAGTCCTTAAATTTAGAGCTTGCGACTCCGAGCTTCGCAGCACCACCACAAGCACAGGCCCTGCAGTGTTCCTGCTCAGTGACCCTGATACGTCATTAATCCACACCAGCCCATAGATTACCTTCCCTACCATGCTGTCTCAATGAAGCCCTCAACAATAAATCAAACCCCCAAGCAATTGTGTCAGCAGTCTATCGGACTGCATGGTGCCGCGTGTCGATACGAGCAACCTGTCGAGCTGAGCTACCAAGCCAGGGGTTCATTTCTCGAAAGTGTAGTTGTTAGCCAGTTAGTACCTTGGGTAGTTGTGAATGGGAAATTGCATTGCAAACAACAAAGTAGCAAACATAGTTAGCAACTATGGTTTCAAGAAATTTACCCCAGTGCAATGCACTGCACAGTAGTGTCCCTAAGGGTTTTGGGTCTGCGTTTGCGCTACAGTATATTAACAGCCTACTGGTAGCTCGTACTGACGATGAAGCAGCCCATCTCGACAGACCATTGGCACCACAGAGTTGGGGCACTTGGCCCACTGAAGGCACTGTACTTCCAGCATACTGTTTACTGCATTACACAACACACCAGGCATTCTGTGAAGACACCCCCAACGTGTTGTCTTGAAGGTCTGTCTGTGAAGACAGTATTTACGGTATATGTGACATGTAACATCAGGTCGGCTTGAAGACAAGACACCTAATGTATTTTCAGCGGTGTACAGTCTGCAACTGTACAGTACTTTTGTGCTTCATGTCCCATTAGGCCTTTTTGAAGATACTCCTGATGAGGTGTCATCAATGGACAGTGGTGACTATCTGTGAAGACTGTAGTTGTGACACTGAACATCAGGGCTGTTTGCAGCAGATGCTCCCAGCGTGTTATAATCAACATGTCAGCCAAGATTCGAATACATTCAGGTCACAAAAAGGTTTAGGTGTATGCAACTGGACGTCTTTAGGAAACCTGACAAAGTTCATGCAAAAGACTCAGTGTTTCCCACAGAAATTTTGGAAACAATGGGGGCAGCCGGGATTTGTTTTCCGGGGGGGGGGGGGGGGTCTTTTCACGCGGGCCTTTTTTTTGGGGGGGGGGTTGTATTCACACAGTGTAAATGCAAAATGACAAAACAATGAGTACAGAATGACATTGGCGCATGGAGAAACTATAGGCCTAGGCCTACATTTCAGCCATTTATATTTTGAGAAATAAGGCTACATAACATTTTACCCATGATATTAGTAGTACATTGTCATGTATATATATATATAAAAAAATGCAGTACAGTGAATCATTTCTGTTTACAACACAGTTTCATTCGTCCCTCATGCAGGGGTCTATGTAATGACAAAAATAAATAAAACAAAATAGGAGCAGAGATAAGAATTTAAGAGTACTGTGAAATTGTTAACGCATAGACAACATGGGTCTAAGAGCAGTGTTGGGAGTAACGAGTTACAAAAGTAACTAATTACTGTAATGCATTACATTTTTGAGTAACTCAGTAATGTAACTGATTACAGGGGAAAAAATCGGTAATATGTCCTCGTTACAATGCAAGTAACTTGCACATTACAACGCATTTTTTTTCACCTACATTTGGTGTGGGTATTTTGTTTTCTTTATACAATGTTCGCGGATCACAGCGAGATCAGCTATTGCATCTGATAGTAGGCCTATGTCCGCGCAGAGATTTTAAAGTTCCACGCAGAACATTGCTTCCTCTTTCACGCTTTGTCTCTCGAAATGGCAGGCTGACAAAGGATGACCGATCCAGAAGATCCAGCTTGCTTGTTTTCAAGATGAGTTTATGCCCACTACTTTGACTTAATTGAAAATAAGGACGCCAAGAACATTTCAGTTAAATGCACACTGTACTTGAAACCCAAACCGTGTTCCACGTCGAAAAAAACAGTAGCCTACAAACAATTTGACGATTTGAAGAGGTGCCATAGCACAACCAAATTAGTCAGGAAAGGAGGGGATGCATCCCATTCTCACGAGACAGGGACACGGCAGGGTATCCGACGGGGGGATGAGTACGTTGCACCCCCCTCACTTGTGTTCAACTCAACATCGCTAAAATTGAAATAAATCCATTTGAAATAAAATATTATATGTTCGCCTGTCTAAGTTGTGAAATTGAAAATGCTTGCTGACGTTGCATCACTCTGTAGCCTATCACTGTAAATTCCAGCGCAATAGTTGCATGAATAGAACTAGCTGTTTGCGCAAAGTCGCAGAATATGCTGGCCGCGGTGCTGACTGAGCGCGCGTAAAGAATAATAGTTCTAGAGTTGTGAGTGAGTGACAAACTGATCTCCGCACAAAGTCACATGATTCAGGCGAGCCACGAGCTTGCAAACTGACTGGCTGGTATCCTCGCAATCATTTTTTTCGCCTATAATTTCGTTCATTGATAAGACATTTTCCCCGGTGTGCTGTAGGCTATATAATTAATATTCAAAATGGGCCTACTGTAGCAATGCATGCATCTGCTCTTTTATCAATAATACATTTCAAACTCGTAGTGCAGTGAGGTGGCTTTATGTTTCAGCCAAGTGCAACGGAGCCTGTGCTGCATGCGTCCGTAATAGTTTTTTTTTTTTTTAACGGTGCTGGTGTGCATGGTAAGGTGTGGTAAGAAGGGAAAAGGATTAATCATTGCATTGGTGAATCAATATTGTATGTGGGTAAGATGCAATTCCTGAAAATGTTGGTTTTCAGTCTGCAGGCTTCCAAAACGACTTGTGGATGGCAGGTGAAAGTCATGCCACCTCATAGATTTGCACTGTAGATTGCCAAATCCTTATTTCCAGTCATTTTGGCTAAAGTAACTAAAAGTAATGCAAAAGTAGTGTAATGCCTTACTTTTCAAAAAAAGTAATGTTGTAATGTAAGGCATTACTTTTAAATGACAGTAACATGTAATAAGTAGTGCATTACAGTTTTTGAGTAACTTTCCCAACAGTGTCTAAGAGGGTAGGCTATGCCTTTTCCCCCACACACATAGGCGTACACATTCTACATGAGGGGTGCTGGTCACAGGGCCAGTTTTTCAAAATTCCTTCCATTAAAAGGGCTGAACAACATATTACACATTTATGTCTATATTCACATTCATTACACATTAATTTCTATATGCAGCCCGATGTTTCCTCTGCTGTGTCAATGAAGGCCTGTCACATAACTCATTACAATTGTAAAACAAAGCCTGGGGAGTGTTAGTAAACTCATCCCAACTGTAACTTCTCTGAATTTTTTTTATATTGCTCCCAAATCCAAGTTAACTATAACAACTTGACTAGGCTTTTGATCCCTCTGTCTTTCAAGCACTTGTAGTTTTCTCTATAGGATGTATTTACTCCAGGAGGAAAATGCGAAGGAAATCGTAATTCAAATCGTTTTTTAACAAAAACGGAAATCTTAAAAAAAAAAAAAAAATGAAAAAAAAAAAAAAAAAAAAAAAGAAAAAAAATATATATATTTTTTTTTTACATTTTCGGAAACTATGGCGGCCAAATTTGAACTATGGCGGGCCGCCATAGTTTCCTCAATGTATGGGAAACACTGAGACTGCTGTTCAGGCCTGAGTACCAGCTATTACTTGGTTGGATACAGGATTTCTTCCAGCTTGTTTTTTTATCCGACACATCTCTCAGCTTTCTTTGCGTACATTGATCATATGTTTAAGTTTTAGAACTATGAATTTCAGCTGTTTCACTGTCAAGAGGGTGTCTCTCATACTCTCCTATGACATTGTTTGTTTTATGACAGTGTCCTTTCGTCCTATAGTATAACATCACAAGGAATGCAAGTAGGAGGTAGTTTCTCGCTCTATCACTGTCTGAAGACAAGTGTCTAAGCATGAAACAGCTGGGGAACAGCTTTTTTAACAGCTTGGTCCAAAAGCACCTGTTGCCCATTGCATTTGTAAAGTGGTGATGATGCAGTAACACATACACATCTGGCAGAGCTTTGCTTACTGATGTGGCCACCCACCATCTATGGACCTGCTAAGCAAAAAGCCAGAGCTACATACCAGCATTTAGAAAAGTACAAGCACAACTTTTGTCATTTTTGGTCTATCCAGAATAGGCATGTATCTGTTGTTATACATTTATTTATGATATAGTTCATTATATTTATATGTATTATTTAATATTATACTAAGATTTTATTGGTCATGATTTGTTCTCATAGTTCACATTGTTTTCACGTTTTAATTTTGAAAGGCGTCTCTATTCACCTTCAGTACAAATGTCCTGTCACGTCAGCATGCATTCCTTTGAGGGTGTGTAACAGGTATTTCAGTGCTGGCCCAACTAAATCTCAAATCCGCGGCTCAAACCCCTTGAGGATATCAACTATGTCTCAACTACGTATCTTTTGGTGATAGAGTAAACTCATGGATCCTGAAGGAAATTAAGGATTAGAGATGTGGGGGAGGAAACCCCTAATGTTCCAACGTCACTAGGGTTTCAGGTTTACTCCAGATTTCTGCCAGAATGTCCCAGACAAAGTGGAAAACCACTTGCAAAATAAAAGTGTTAAAATAAAAGTCCATCCGTTCCCTACTGTTTTCCTACTGCTTTCATAATTCAGTCAAACAAAATGAGTTTTCTACAGCAACCTTACATATTGTTTAACCCCTTAGCGCAGAGTCCATGTTATAACCTGTCTCCACAATGGTAATGGCCATGTCTTAATCTCTTACTTAAGGCGTTCGGTAATGTCATAGCTCTTCTTATGATGTAGTTTAGTAATTTCAGCAAAGAGTGAATTGGCCCCATCGACGGGCTGATCTGCAGTAAGAGGCCACAGGGGTACAGCTGATTCTTACTGGGGCATGTGCCCTACACTGTCAAGTAGTCAAGGTTTCTCAAAGAACCCTCAGAACCCTTTGAAGAATCGCACGTTTCCACAGAGAACTCTTAGGGGTTCTTCTTAGAACCTTTAGGGCAGGGATGTCAAACTCAGGCCTGGGAGCCAAATCTGGCCCGCAGAGTCATTTTATTTAGCCCCCAAGATCATTTCAAATGTTTATTACAGTTGGCCCACATATACCATAAGATAGCGTAATAAGACTTGAACACGAAATTTGGACGTGAACCTTCTTCCATTTCGTGTAGTAATTAAAAAGCCGTTACGTTAAACAGACACAGTTTGTAGACTACAGTGAGGGAGCATCCCTTAAGGCAGTGGTTCCCAACCTTTTTCTTAAGGGACCCATGTTTTTACTATTGTAAGCTTTGGTGACCCAACCACGCGAGCGCCCGCACGAGACGGAGTCACAAGATGCCCTCTGTTTCCTGCGAAAACTAATTTTAGTTATTTTATTCCTCAATTCGTCTTTGGTCAAATATAGAATAAATGTTTAATGTAACACTTACAATTTGCTGCTTCTATGCATTTGTTAGTTAAATGCTTTGTCATATATTCAACATGGGCTATATATATTTCAAATGAAACCCCTTAAAATCAAGAGGGCTCCGCGACCCCCTGTGGATCTTTGGCGACCCATGAGTTGGGTCCCGACCCATAGGTTAGGAACCACTGCCTTAAGGCACCATCCGCACGATCTGATTGCAGATTTTACAGTGGAAAAGGAACACACTGGTGCTCAGTGGCACTTGATCACACGCTGCAGGTGCGATTTCACACCGGGAGTGAGACTACACTCACTGGTGGTGGCGTGCGTGCAGATGAGGTGTAAGATGAAAACTATTTGACTGATTGCACTTATATGCTGGATGACACACTGATAGATTGTATCGGGGGGGTTTACCCCTCGTTTGAACTGTTTTTGTTGGTCCTATGAGCCCGGATACCGAACACTTTACATGGACACTGAATGAATGAAATACAGTACGCACACGCTTATGTTTGGGCCTGGTTGGAATGATTTCAAGGGATTACACTTTTCAAGGTCAATTGAGAATAAAACCCCACCATTGCTTCAATCTCCCCAGCTGGCATCCCTTTGCAATTGCCCAACTAGAAAGCCCAACAGTCAGCATTTTTTTACCTCCACTATCACTGAACAGATTGCGATATAGCATGTGTACTTTCATCACATTACATTGCACTGTATTCATTACATTGCACTCGGAACACATAGAAGGGAAAGACTTTTAAATGAAAGATGGATCGCATTCTCTTTTTTTACCACTCCATTCAGTTGTTAGCGTCATGAGGCAAGCGTTTCAGCAGTTGTCTTCTTCAGTGTCACAGAATGGAAAGTGTTTCATCGTCA